>NC_133666.1:14034240-14634743 GCF_037893015.1 Macrotis lagotis
AGGGGAACAAAGAGTTAACAGTTTGTTAGCCAGATATACTTTGTTGTACTCCAGCCTCTACTTCCCTGTTCTCATAGGAACTTTCTCAGCAGCTAAAGGATACTTAGATCACTGTTATCAACTCAAGGTCTGCTTCTGAGAGGCAGTTAGCGATGTTAAAAGAATATAATTTCTCAAAAAGGAAAGTAACAGAGTTTGTTCTATAGCCTACTATTCAAAAGGCATAGCTTAAAGCAGAAGATTGAAGAGTTTGTTTTAAAAAGGCACAGAATTTAATTATTTGATCTCTGCCTAGTATTTCCATGGCATCAGTTTGATTGCTATGGCACTGAATAAGTCATTTGATTTAGGTAGAACTGTCATTTTTATTATATTAACTTGGGCCAACCCATGCACAACTGACATTGCCCCACTTGTTTAGATCTGACTTTATTAATGTGAAAATTGTTTTGTAATTGTTTTCATATAGTTCCTGGGTATGTCTTGGCAAGCAGACTCCCAGGTATTTTATATTGTCTACAGTTTCTTTAAATACAATTTCTCTTTCTATTTCTTGCAGCTGAGTTTTGTACGTAATATAGTGTCAAAGTTTAATTTCTTTAATCCTAAATTGTCTGATCAAAAATTGGTTTCTCAGTCTCTAATTGGGGTTTATAAGTCTGAAAGTTAATCTCTATCCTCCTAAAAGTCTGTGTTTCTCTAGTTATAAATCTGAAGGCAGATTCTGTTTGTATGAAGCAGTCTGGTCTAAATTAAGCGACACATTTGACTTTCCAGTTGTGTAAACAGAGTAAAAACCATCCTGAGAAAGCTGGAAGCTGCTCTAGTTATCTCTATAAGAGATTAAAGAAATTCTTTTATTCATGACATTTTGAGAAGGGAGAAATCCTAATGTTCAATACGTCTGTATGTTCAATATGTCTGTATGTTCTATACGTCTGTATGTTCAGTACGTCTGTATGTTCAGTACGTCTGTATGTTCAGTACGTCTGTATGTTCAATACATCTGTATGTTCAATACGTCTGTATGTTCAATATGTCTGTATCATATCCGATAACAGCATAAAATATCAAGTCAGACTAGGGGAAAGTTGTCCTGTTGCTAATTGGATCCTTATCAGTTCTGACATAGGACCGACTTTATGAATGTGTTAGAGAATCATAACGTAATCAATGACATCTTCATGTACTAATGTGAAGCCTGACTGTTTGGCCACCAAAAGTTTATGACTTGCCCATCCTAAAACTATAAGAAAGCTTAAAAACGTACGTTAAAATAAAATGACAGAAAATATAGGTTAGACATTTTTAAGTTTTATTCTCTAAGATCTTACCTCTAATCTATAGGTAGCCCATTATGTGGTAATGATCACATTGAACTGGAAAAGAATCAAAGAATAGGGAAAATTATTAGCCATCCTTAGTGACCGAACCATAGAAGTGCACAATATCTCTACCTGAAAACATCCTTGAGCAATATTATCTGAACTCCGGTTTGTCTCTTCCTGGTCGTACAGGTTCCTAGCATCCTGCCTATTGTCCTCCTAAATTTGTAATTTACATAGGGAGGGATACCTCGGAGTCTTAATTTTTAACTAGGTAACAAGTTGATCCATAAGAATGACATCAATCTTTTGAACAGGATATAATTTTGAGAAATTATTATTATACATTCACAATGCCCTATTTTGATCACAGTTGACATTATTACATCAGCTATAGATCAACTAAAGAAGTTCAGGGAAAAACTGAGATGCATATTGGAGGGAGAGACCTAGGATTGCTAGAAGAATGGGCAATGCATTTACAAAATCAAGGGGAAAGTTACAGAGTTCAAAAAGAAAAAGGGGGAAGTCCCCTTTGATTAAAAAAAATCCAGGAGGCAGCTGGATTGTATAGTGGATAGAGCATGGGCCCTGAAGTCAGGAGTAACTGAGTTCAAATCTGGCCCTAGACACTTAATAATTACCTAGCTGTGTGGCCTTGGGCAAGCCACTTAACCTCATTTGCTTTGCAAAAACCTAAAAAGAAGAAAAGGAAAAATATCCATACAAATAAATGCAAAAAGGAGAAAATAAATAATAAATCTCTGGTTCATTTCTTCAGGAGTCCATTTTGATGCAGTTCTGTGGCTTCAGATGTTGTTTCCAGAGGTCTGCTTCAGTTCAGGTCAATTGTAGAGATTTTTTCTTTCTAGCAAAAGAATGTCTTAACTCAGCTTTTAAAACAAGTCAAAACTCATATTTTTTCATCAGTAGGAAATAAAACTCCAGAACCTTTCAGATCATGACAATTACATTCAGTTACAAACAGAAATCAACTCAGTGTTTTTTTTTTACATTATCTTATCCCTTTTAATCATTTATACCCCCATTTGGATGAATCTATTCCACCTAACAAATATAAACTTCCATAAAAATGTGGATTCCACTGCAAAAGTGAATTATTTAAAAATCTTCTGAATTAATTTTGAGCTTATAATATATACATTTGATAATCACTTTAGAAGAGAGAGTATATTATAAGCGATTTTACAAATAAAAGTTTTAGCTTTTTACTAATATTTATAATGAATCAAACATCCTTAACTGAATAAAATATTTTAAAAATAGACTACAGTAACATGTGGCTGACACCAGATGCCAAAACACACACTAGCCTGGTGGGCTATTAGAACATAGCATAAAATTTTTTGATTTGTTTTTTTTTTTATTTTATTTTATCCCACACCCCCCCACACTTATATGCAAAAACAAGTTTCAACATTCACTTCCAAAACTTTGAATTCCAAATTCTCTTCCTTACCCCTTCAGAATTCTCTTGGGACCCAGTGTTGCTGAGAAAAGATAGGTCATTCACAGTTGATCATCTTACAACACTGCTATTACTTTATATCCAGTATACTTTCCATTGCATCTGTTCATGTACGATTTTTACTGAGAGCATCCCTGTTCATCATTGCCCATAACAGAACAGCATTTCATTTCAATCACATACCACAATTTCTTAGCCATTTCCCCAACTAATGGAAATCTCTTCAATTTCCAGCTCCTCTCCACCAGAAAAGAGATACTATAAATATCCCTAAACATAGAGGCTCTATTCTTCACATATTTCATCACTTCTGGTATACAGACCTAATGGTGGCACCACTAGACCAAAGAATAAGTATGGTTTTATAGCCCTTTGGGCATAGTTCCAAATTGCTTTACAGACTTGTTGAATCACAGTTCCTCCAACAATGCAACAATGCATCTCAATCTCACTACATCTCTTCCAAAATGTCATTTTCTCCATCTATCTTATAAGCCAATCCAATAGCTAAATAAATTATTACCTCAGAGTTGTTCCAACCCACATTTCTCCTATCAATAATGAATTATGACATTTTTAAATGATTTAAATAGATAGCATAGATAACCTCATCTAAAACCTTTTCATATTCTTGATTAGTTAGTAATTTGGGAATAGATACAATAAATTTTTAAACTTGACCTTAGTATTAATCACCTGGCATGATTATAGAAATTTACCATGAGATCAGAGACATAAGAAAATGAAATTCCCTTATTTATTTGAATGACATTTTCCAGGCAGAGGTCATGTGGATAGCCAAATGTCTTAAGTCAGATTTTAAATCTACCAGGTGGGACATTTTCCAAAAGTCACATTTAGGAAACTGAGTCATAAAGAGTCCAAGATCAGTTAGTGATGAACAGTAGCACTTTTTATCTAGTCCCAATGAACCTGCTACCTTCAGTGTCCAACCCCCACCACAGGATCATTGACATCAATAGAAAATTGGTCAACCTGCATTTCTTTCACTGATCATACCTGGAAAGTAGACACAGAACAATATCAGTTAAACTGTCCCATAAGATCTTAAGTAGCAAATTCCAGCAATCAAAACTTTAGGTGAGTTCAGGTAACAAGGATCAAACATTAATTAAAATCTCACATTGGCATAAGAAAATATTGCAAATTATTTCATCCATGTTCAAATAAGCATAAGCAATAAATCACTGCTTCCAAATTCATTTTAAAAACAATTAGAGGGAGATGGAGTTAAGATGGCAGAGTAAAGGCAATAATTTCCACAAGCTCTCCCCCAAACCACTCCAAATATCTTTAAAATAATAACTAACCAAATTCTAGAATGGTGGACCCCCCCCCCAAAAAAAAGACTGAGTCAAACAATTTTCCATTCCAAGACAACTTGAAAGATACATGGGAAGGGTCTGTTATATCAGGGTTAGAAAGGGCCCACAGCACATCCTGGGCCATGCCAGAGCAAACTGGCTCCAGTCATCCAGGAACAGTCCATGAAGTACCTAGGTCTGTGGCAGTGTGGGAGGCTCTTTCTAGACCTCTCAGCCCAGAGATTGGCAAGGATCATTGGGAAGTCCAGCAGTGAGTGTGGAGCCCAGTCCAGTACAGGCCTCAGCACAGCCTCAGCCCATAGGAACCAGGAGTGGGTCTGGTGAGTTACCTGGCAGGGAGTCACCTGGCAGCTGCTTCCAGAGCACTCAGACCACAGAACGGTAAGGGGGTGAGGGGGAGACTGCAGAGGTCTTTTTGCTATCTTTTCCTGAGGCAGATTTTATTGTTTCTCTCATAATCAGATCCAGATACACAGTCTCAGGAAAAGGAGTTTTACTGTCATAGAGCAGGAGGGACCATCTTCACAGTTTCAAGGAAGAGGTGAGTGCTTGTGGTCATCCATAGAGCAGGGCACAGGCCAGGAAGCAGCCAGAGCCTCTCTGTGAAGGAATTGAGGTCCTTGGGGGGTTTCCCTGAAAACAGCTGCAAAAAACATCAAAAACTTGGGACAGCTAGCCCTTCACTTTAGAAGCAGAGTTCCACCTTAACGAATCAAGTCATAGGCTGGGGAAATGATTAAACAACAGAAGAAAAAAAATCTGATCATAGATTTTATTGCTATGGAAGATCAAAATACACACTCAGAAAATAACAAAGTTTCTATATCCAAAATCTCCAAGAAAAATATGAATTGATCTCAGGTAATGGAAGAATTCAAAAAAGATTTTGAAAATCAAGAAGGGAGGCAGAGGAAAAATGGGGAAGAGAATTGAGAGTGATGTGAGCAAATCATGAAAACCAAGTCAGCAACTTGGTGAAGAAATTACAAAAAATACTGAAGAAAATAACATCTTAAAAAAATAATTCCCTAAAATGAAGAATGGGGCTAAGGGGAATTGATGACTTTGAGAAATCAAGAAATAATAAAACAAACCCAAAAGAATTAAAAGCTAGAAGAAAATGTGAAATGTCACATTGAAAAAATAACTGACATGGGAAACAGATTCAAGAGAGATAAGTTAAAAATTATTGGACTGCCTGAAAGTCATGACCAAAAAAAGACCCTAGATTTCATTTTTCTTTCTTTTTTTTAACTGAAGATTTTATTTATTTTGAGTTTCACAATTTTCCTGCAATCCTACTTCCCTCCCCCCACCCCTCACAGAAGGCAACTTTTGATAGACTTCATTTTTCAAGAAATTCTCCAGGATAATTGTCCTGATATTCTAGAAGCAGAGAGTAAAATTGAAATTGAAAGAATTCACCAATCACCTCCTGAAGGAGATCCCAAAGTGAAAATTTCCAGGAAATTATAGCCAAATTCCAGAACTCCCAAGTCAAAGAGAAAAATATTACACACCATCAGAAACAAACAATTCAAATATCATGGAGCTCCAGTGAGGATTACACAAGATTTAGCATCTTCTACCTTAAAGTGTCATAGGGCTTGGAATACGATATTCCCGAAAGCAAAAGAACGTGGATTACAACCAAGAATCAAGTACCCGACAAAAAAAAAAAAAAGAATTAAATGGGAGTGTGGCTAGGTAGCAAAGTGGATAGAGCACAGGCCCTGGAGTCAGGAGGACCTGAGTTCAAAATTGACCTCAGACACTTAATTACCTAGCTGTGTGGCCTTGGGCAAGTCACTTAACCCCATTTGCCTTTCAAAAACTTTAAAAAAAGGAAGAAAAAAAGAAGAGAAATACCATCCTCATTTCAGAGAGAGAGAGAGAGAGAGAGAGAGAGAGAGGAGTCCACAACTGACCAATTTACAAGCACTCCGCTGTTAAACTCACTTCTCCCACTAAACTTTCATTTGGGAGACTCCCAGCAAGGAAGGGGAAGGGGATTTCAGGCACATGCACCGAAATAGCTGGAGGCAGTCTCCGTCTCTCCATGGAGACTGTGTTTGCTGGCTAAGTTCGGCCCTGCCCACAGAGGTGACTTCACTGCACGATCGGGAGAGTCCCTCCCTCTTCGGCCCTCCCCCGGTCCCTCTCCTCCTTTTATTCTGGGGGCAGTTCAGAATGCCCCCTGCACCCGCCATCACATCTCCCTCCTCTCCCCTCTTGTAGCCTGACTTTTCCTTGCATTTATTCTGGCCTCTCCGCACTCTGTCCCCCAGGCGTTTCCATGCAAGTGGTGGAACCAATGGAAAAGGGGAAGGGGCAGAGGAGGGGCGCCCCCACCCCCGCCAGCAGATCTGGAGCTTGTGTTTCCTTCCGTCTGGAAGAAGGTCAGTCCCGAGCTTTCAGAGCGGGCCGACCTGCAGCGGAGCTTTATTTAGATCACAGGTGGAGAGAGACTGGGGCGGGGGTGACCTTCATGCCTACCCCCCGCAGCACTCAGAGACAGGCACAGAGCTCAAAGACACTGCTCCTTTCTTCCCATGGCATGGGGGCGCCGCTCCCTTCTGTGCCCGAGCTCCCATAGCTTCCAACTTAGACAAATTTCACCTTTGAAAAAATCAAAAGGAAAATGGGGACAGGAAATTCTCGGATCCCGGGAGCCCGGAAAGCTGAAAGTGGCCAATCAGAATGCAGCCAGGAACCTGGCAGCGTGCAGGAGAAGTCAGGGAGGGGGTCAGGACCACTGCAAAGGAGCAGCAGCGTTCTTCCCAGCATCCTGTTTCCCAAGCCCATCCAGGAGTCCCAAGCGTTCCAAATGAGCCCCCCCTGGTAAGACACCGATCAGGAACTCCTCAGCAGGACTGGGGAGTCAGGCCGAGTTCCCTGTCACAGCTCATTGCTTCCCCAGCTGCCAACTGATGAGAGTCCTGGTCTGGCCCCGAAGTGAAACCGAGACCAAAGTGAAGGAGAACGCAGTATTACTGTTCGTGCGAGAAGTGGATGTGGGCCCCTGGAAGGCCCACACATGCCCAATACAGAGGCGAGAGCACGGTGGATCCTCTTAGTTCAGCCCCACTCCTCCCCCCAAAGTCAGCATTAGTCCACACTCTTTTCGGGATAGCAGCTCTTCCCTATACTCCCACTTCTTACCCTCCTTCATATATTCCCCCCCTCTGGTCATACATGCCATGATATGTTATTGACAGTGGTACAGTGTGACTGAGGCATGATCCTCTTGTTCAGGCTGTTAGGCAAGTCCCAACCTACAGGGGCCCAAGAAAGGACACAGGATATGTCTGTCTGCTTAGTACAACATTTGTCAAGGTAAGTTCCCATTTTGTGATATTTGCAGACTTACTTAACAATATCTGTAGAAGCAGAATGGCCTAACACAATGATTTCTCACTGTGCTCTCTCGCACAGTGAACTCACCCTTTCCAAATTTCTTCCAGATTCCAGAATACATTCCAAGAACACAGTTTTGGAGCTAGACAATCCCCCTTCCATGTTCCTCACAAGTGCCTTCAAGCAAGCCCAGGCGTCCCCGATGTTGGCCTACAAAAAAGTATGCTATGGATAACCAAGAGGCATCCTTATCAGGATGGAAATCTGCTGTGGCCATCAAAGTGGTGATTCCCTAAACTCTAGCTAAGAGTAGGAGATCCAGTGCATGATCACCATAGCCAAACAGTCTCCCTCATCCAGCTATCCACCCCTGCCCTGTCCCGCCCTGCCCTCACCTGGAAAGCCCCAAAAGCAACTCCCCAGGTGACACCTGTCATCCTGGAAGTGAAGGCAATACTCCCACAGAGGACCTCAACTCAGGGAGAAAGGGGGAGTAGGGAAAGACAAAGGAAACCCCCCTTACCTCTCCTTTGATTGGATCCATGGATTCACAAAGGGGAATCCTGAGCTCTGGGAAAAATCAACAACCAGGAGTTGTAGCAGTTCTGATCCTTGAGCAGGGGAGGAGGAGGTGCCTAAATGTCTGAGAGGAAAATATGCCATACTCTCATATTCACTCTAGATTTTCCAGATCAGATTTCAAATGGTTCCAAGGAAGAATGAATAGGGCACTACAAACCAATTCTGCAAGTGAAGTCAGTCCGGAGGCCTAGCAATGGCTAGAGAATGAGATGCCAAAAACACATAAAAGCCATTCCGATGTAGAATACTAGCTTCAATGTGGGTACACAAGGAACTAGTTTGCCAAACAATTTACCTTACACAGAAGTTGAAAGCTAGGGCATAGACTACGTGCGTTGCAAAGTATGACACGGATCTTTTGACAATAACACCAACAATTGCAAAATCTTCCATCTGACAAGGAAATTAAGGAAATATGTGTTTGTGCGTGTATGTGCTTAAAGTTAGTTGGGGAATACAACAAATGAAAACCTAAGACAGAGGTGTGAAGTATACAATATACAACACTATTCCTCTCTCCTCTGATCTGCTCTCATTCTTTACTTCTTTGCAGTATCACTTGGATACTCTTTGCTTTACCTCTCTAATTGATCCTTTTCTGAATCACATCTCTTTGTTGGTATCCCATGGGACTTTATTCAGAGCCCTCTTCCCTTTCAGTGATACCAGTTCCCCAAAGTTCCATTATTTTTATGCAATAACTTCAAGACAATGTAGCCAAAGCCCCTTATTTTCTGGTTCACTCCTATCTTTCCAGGTTTTATTTCATATTACCTTGAAAAATACTATATTCAGCAAAACAAGAATCATGCTATCATCATTTGACCTTCAATAATTTGGGTTTTGTCCCTCTCTTGCTGGCCCAGACACCAGGCTGCCTTTCTTACCTCTCTATGTAGGCTCCGCTTTCCAGCACTCAATCTCCCCTCATGCCTAACTTTACCTGGTAGCACTTGCATTTTGGCCATTTCTGGTCCTTGCACATGCTTCCTCTTAGTTTTCTCCCTCTTCTTTCCTAGTACTGAGATCCCTTGACACACTAAATATTTCTATGCAACTCTGAAATGGAAACCACACTTTCCTTTAAAAGTCCTGTTACATAGGGATCCTTCCCATTTTACAGATGAGGAATCTGAGGTGAGGAGGCGAGAGGGACAGGAACTTTTGCCCTCTTTCATTCCCTCTAAGAGCCTTGACCAATAGATAGTCCATATGTCTTTAATAATTTACTGTACAGGGGCAGCTAGGTAGCGCATTGGATAGAGCACCAGCCCTGGAGTCAGGAGTACCTGAGTTCAAATCCAGCCTCAGACATTTAATAACTACCTAGCTGTGTGGCCTTGGGCAAGCCACCTAACCCCATTGCCTTGCAAAAAAAACTAAAATAATAATAATAATTTACTGTACAAACATCAAGGCAGCCAGATGGCAGAGTGGATAGAACCCTAAATCTGCAAGAAAGAGATCAAATCTTGCCTCAAACATTTACTAGCTGTGGACCCTAGGGAAATCACAATCATTTTTGTTTCAGTTTCCTTACGCATAAAATGAACTGGAGAAGAAAATGGCAAACCACTCCAAGTATCTCTGCCAAGAAAACTCAATTGGAGTCACAGAGAGTCCGACATTAGTGAAAAATGAGTGAACACCAAAAATATATAGAGCCAACCTACAGAAGAAAAAATGAAAGAAAAATTCAGTGAAAGGAATCAAGAAATGGTGGAAAGAAGTGGTGAGGTTAATTGACTTGTAAAACTCAAGAGCTGGTCTCCAACAATAGGATATATTTTTCTCTGAGGGCAGGGACTGTTTCCTTTTTATCTTTGGACCCCTAACACTCAGAACAGAATGAAATCCGTAGGATTGTAGTGTATGTTTTTTGGACCAATTTAATGTCTTTGAAGACTATGTCATAGTCCTTTCTTGACATCTTGTAGTAAAAAAAAAATCGATATTGAAGAATATTACATCATGGTCTTTGGTGACATCTGGTGGTCCATGTCACTATTGCATGACATTCACAGCAGAATGCATTTTTCCTCCTCCCCAAGTCTCTAAATCTCACTATTATTATTAAGGGGTCCTAAGTCCTCCCAAACTCCCATGTTTGTAGCCCCCATATCCTCCCCAACTCCTCATTCAAATGCTCAATCAAAACTCCCCACACATCCAATGTATTGCCAAGTCCTACTTTTACATCTCTCGTGCACTCGTGCACTTCACTTTCCATACCCAGTTGCCACTGGTGAAAGCTCTTATCACCTCACACCTGGACAGTTGCAACAGTCTTTTCCTTGTTTTTTCAGGTAGTTACCCACCCCAGTCCACTCAACTCTCAAATGGATTTTCCTAAAACTCAGTTTTGAACATATCACCCCTACACTCAGTCTACACCAGAGGTTCCCTAGGGACATCAGTAGGAAATAGAAATTTCCTCTGTTTACCATTAAAGCTTTGCACAATCTTATGTCTTCCTACCTTTTCAGTTACTTTCAATCTTTCAGCCCTCCATACTCATTTCCTGACTTCATGCCATTTCCCTAGATGTCCTTCATACATTGCTCCTGGAAAAACACTATCTTTGACTATATAGACTTTTGGTGGCAAGATGATGTCCAGATTTGCCATAGCTTTTCTACAAAGGAGCAAGTATCTTTCAATTTCATGGCTGCAGTTACCATTTACAGTGACTGTTGAGCCTAAGAATATAAAAATTGGATGTTTTTTCTATTTGCCAGGAAGCAATGACACTTCTGATAAAAAGAAAAACTGATGTCTCAAATTCTAATTAATATTCATAAATCTGAATAGTGACTCTGTGTGTAAAAATGTTAATCTGCCATGCCAAAGCCTACATTTCTCCATTTCAGTGTTCACTAGGCCCGTATCAACACTACTTGGTCAGCCTTGTAATAGCACCTGGATCAACAAATCACGAGTTAAGCATCATCTTGGATGAGGAGGGAGAAATCCTATGTTTGTAAACATTTCCTCTCCAACCTAAGTGGGATTCTTATCAATGGAAATTTGAAGCAAATATTATAACTTATGAAAAGATCATAATTCATAATGTCAAAGTTTAATGTCTTTAGTCTTATATACTAGTGTTTAATGTCTAAGTTTATTGGCTTTAATCCTATATTTCTGTTCAAAAATTGCTTTCTCAGTCTCTATTAGGTTTTTTACATCTGAATGATAACTTCTGCCCTCCTCAAGGTCTGTCTCTACGGCTAAAAATCTGAAGGCAGGATCTGCCTGTTTCATACAACCTGTTTCCCCTGATTGCGAGCTTACAAGTCCAGCTTTCACAGTTGTATAGACAATCGGTTATAAAGATCATCCTGAGGAAGCAGGAACTAGACTGCTTATCTCAGAATAGGAGATTCCTTCTTGTGTCTTCCTTCTGACTGAATCCTTATTAGTTTTCTTACAGTAGAACAGACCTAGTGAATGGGGTAGAGAAATAAGTCAAGTTAATGACACCTGATTGGTTGGCCATCACAGTCTCTTTGTCCTTTCTGTATAAATTTGCCCATAAAATTTTGTATCATACTTGATATCTTTAATGATGTCATATACCCCATAGGGTTCAGTAAGATCCTAGAGAATAAAACTTCAAATGTCTAACCTACGTCTTCTGTCAATTTAGTTGTAATTTTATATTTTAAAGGTTTTTACAATTTTAGGTTTACCATTTTTGTGTTTTGAGATTCAGATCTAGGCACATGAGTAGGAAGTGACTTTTCCTCCTAACAATACCACAAGAAGAGGTCCCCAAAACGTTAGAACAGATTTTAAGCCTGATACATGATAGTGACTTTTACTGAAGGTGAATCTGCTACTTTTAAATTCACTTTACCTAGTTTGAATCATTATTTTTATTTGAGGTTGAAATTTTTCTCTTAGATTTTACCTTTGGTTTTAGGGATGCTCATCTTTTTGTGATAGTTGCTGCTTTTTGACTGGGTGGGTGTTGAGGACTTGTCCCTAGATCTAAGTGTGCCACTGGTCTCAGTAACTGATGTGGGTATAGATCTGGTTTGTTTGAAGGATTTTTGGCATTCTTTCTCATTGGTGAATGTCTCTGGTAAGGGATTTCCTATTATATGTCTGTCTGTGTTGTATATTTGTGAGTGCAAAATGAGTTTTCCCTTGAGTCTCTGATATATCTATAGAGAGATAATTTGTATTGAGATGCTCTGAATGGGTTACGTGTTCTGTACATGTTTGTTTAAATTGTGTGTTTTTTGTGGTACAGGGAAAATCAAATTCTGTTGTCTCTGCCTGTTCAGTTTGCTGTCCTATCTCTGTGTGCAGAAGAGCATCTCACTACTTCCCCTCTCTCCTTCTCTCTGTTTCACAGTCAAGTTATAGAGGAAGTTGGATTTTATTCTTTTCCAAAATCTTATGACTCGGTGCCACAGGATAGCTTTACCTGAAAGTCATTTTGTTTTTGTGGGAGAAGAGGGCTCTATTCTTTTCTTCCTAACTTTCTTTAAGTTCTGGTCTAGAAATCCTGTGATCCAACATTAAGAAATTTCATCCTTCCCATTTTCTCATTCTCTGTGTCTTGATTGGTTATTTCTGGCTGCCTTTCATATTTATCTGTGTTCTGCTTTGCCAATTTTAATTTCCTGATTTTCCTGGTTCTTGCCCGTACACACTCCTCAGGGACATGAGAACTCTTCCCCTCACCCTTGTTTGTTCCATTTTTTTCTAGGGTAAAACTTTACTCGCTGTCATATTGACACATATACTTCATTTCAACACAATAAACTTCCAAAATGTCTCACCACATGAGTAAACTCTTTTGAGAATTGCCACATTATCTTAAGATTGCAACAGTCTTAACCTTTTGCTCTCCATACAATAATGACTCTAACATCCTTTACCAAAATGAAATTTTTTTCCAAAATATTCCAAATATACCATAGATTTTCCTTTTCATAATATACTTACCTGACTCGTATTCCTTTCCCTAAACCAGACCTTGAAATTGTAATTATCTTAAGATTTTTCCATTATATCACCTTTCTAAGAGAAAAATTAAGGAAGTTTAAATCCTATCTAAACATGTAGCTGATAGCACATGTCAGAACATACACCTAACCTATCTCTGGCTATTAAATCCAATTGACCTAGAACTTCTTTTTCTTGTTTGCTTAGTTACTATAAAAATCCAGAACATCAAAGGAAAATCCCTTTATAGATATAATTATTGAATGTCAGGGTCCAGGCAGAGGTCATGTGGGTAGTCAAATGTCTTAGTCCAGATTTATTCTACCAGGTGAGACATTATCCAAATGTCATTTAGGGGAAAATCAAGTCAAAAGGGTCTAACCTCAGGCCCCACTGAAAAGCCACCCCTTTCACTCTACATCCCTGTTGCCTGACATCTTCAGCGTATTAGCTTCCTTGGCTCCAAGAATAACACATTGACCCAGTAACACTTCCTTTTGCTGACCATCTTGGTATCTGACATAAAAACTGAAAATCGATTAAAAGTCCCATGGTCTAAAATAGTTGTTTTACCTAATTAGAATTTTCATTGGCTCCAATTCACTAAATTTCAATTATAATCTTAATGGGGCCACAATTAATGAACCCCCTACACCTAAAGCTCTGAGACTCCTTCCTGGGTACTTGCTAAAACAGGATTTCTAATTATAACTATAACTGACCCTTCAGGCCTGATCTACCTCTTACTTGAGGTCTCTGATTTCCAGACTCACATCCCTTTGTTTGAAAACATATATACTTTATCTCCATATAAAGATGATGTATCAGATTCCCCTTGGCTAGAGAACCCTCCTTCTAGCCTGTTGTATTTTACAACAAATAAACACCTCCTCTGGCCAGGAGATTGCCTACCTATCATCTCCTAAATTTTCACATGACAATTGAACTAAATATTGTCACAGAAAAATCTCAAATTATTTTTTGTGTGTGTATCTTTCTCATATTACATAGGTGCTTTTACTTCAAAACAAACAAGCATAGTTCTGCATATCTAAAATATTCCCAATTCACAAATATAGCTAGAAACTTCTATACATAAACTTGTTTAGCTACTAGCCATCTTTAACAAACAAATTATCATTTTTGTTTTTGCAAGGCAATTGGGGTTAAGTGACTTGGCCAAGGTCACACAGCTAGCTAATCATTCTGTCTGAGGTCAGATTTGATCTCAGGTCTTCCTGATTCCAAGGCCAGTGTTCTATTCACATTCACTGCTCCACCAAGCTGACCCCTAACATACAAAGTATTACTTTCAGAATTCTTTAAAACCATTAGAACATCTTAGGTGACTTTAAATTTCCAACGTGTGCTATTAATTGCAGTATAACAACACAGCAATAATACCATAAAAATTACTAGATTGTACAAACACAATCCTTCTATTGTTACATTGAGTGAATCCATAGATCTATCCCAAAAGGGGTCAGAATTTTTGATATATACCTGAATTGCCCCTTCAAAGCAATTACATGTTAAATTCAGACTTTATTGTAAATCTAATCGATTTGTAGTTACAAAAGAATATCACATAACCCATAAATACATCCTAATCATCAATAAATTACCATACAGTGAGACCACACAATTGCAATTTGTTCAGTCATCAGTCAGAGTCCCCCACATCAACTGTCTCCAGTCACCAAGAGAGAAGTCCACATTCTTGACTGCTTTAAAATTAAACACATATTATTAATTTACATTAAATGTAAGATTCTTAATTAAACATCTCATTCCCTTTAGAACAAGAGCAAAATGAATATCCCACAATCTTTACACATTTGTCTTCCAGACCTCTTTACCCAGATCCTCCAAGAATCCCATCTCATACATATGATACATTTAAAACCCCAATGCAATTCTTATTTATACTATAAATGGTAGGCACTGTTAATACATTTTCTTACTTTCAAATAACAGATGTTAAGTAGATTTTACTTTTAGTTTTATCTATCTATCTATCTATCTATCTATCTATCTATCTATCTATCTATCTATGCATAGACATATATATATATTCCCTTTCATGAACATATGATAGGACTAAACTATTACAAATTTTCTTCCTTTACTAACAAAAGACCTTGTGAAATTGTTGACAATATAATGATCAATATCAATTTAACATCACAACAAATCGGATTACAAAATTTAGTACAATATTTTTCTTTCCCAAAAGAAATCTGTAAATATTCCTGATAACATAATTATATATTTTTTCTTTTTCTTTTAGTAATCAAATACCACTTTCTTTTAACTCAAGAGTTGTTTCAATAGAGTTTAAGATCCCAAACCAATTTAACAATCTAGGTTATTTAATTCCTCCCATTCTGTATAGAATTTAACAACACTAATTCCTTCTTTTAAAAACCTCAGAGTGATTCCCAGAACTCTAGTTCAGAAAGAGATGAATCTTAAAAATGGAATGGGATTCAGCACTTTAAGTCATGTGGCCATAGGAGAGGCATTCCTCATACATAATTTCCTTTCAATAAATATGTCTCCCAATCCCTAGTTTTTATATTTTTATATATTTTCTTCCTTTCTGAATCACACAGCTCAACTTTGATGAGGTCTTTTTTCCCTTTAAGGCTTAAGCACTTGAAGTCTCCTGCCTCCCCCCCCCCCCCACGGGCACTCTTCCAGTTAGATTCACGTTTAGAGTTAAATCATCCCTCCTATAACTTCTCAATCTCAATCAGCATCTCCCTTCAAGTTCTCTGTCTTCCTTTACAAACTCTCCTCAGCACAGTTTTCTCTTTAAGATCCTCCCCCTCCTCTCTCCAGCTCCATCCACCAGTACGGCTACTGCCAGCTCAGTGGGGGTGGGCCAGGCTCCATGAGGGAGATAGAGATCTTCCTTCCTCCTACCCCTCTACCTCCCAAAACTCCTGGGCTCAACTCCCAGTTCCCCCACAGTTTAAAACTTAAGCTGGTTGCCCCAATCCAGAAATAACTAACAAAGAAGATAACCCACAAAACACACATACACATGCACACAAATACACAGTATTTTATCATTTTCTTCTTAACTTTTCATTTGTAATTTGACAACTTGTTCCAATTCTGTAATATATTCCCCAAGGGGTCATCTACAGGCTTGTGCTCCAAAGTGCCAAGTTTTGACTGCCTTTTTCCCATTTCAAAATTTCACAGAAAGCCTCCTTCTTGCAGGCCAATTACCGAGGGGTCACTTCCTTCCAGCAGTCACCCAAAGGGTGACTAAGCACAATCCCTTTCACTGAATCGATTCTTAGTCCTAATGTAATGATTCCAGGACTCCAGTTTAGTTTACCTTGGGGTTATACAAGTATAACTTATGTGACTGATCCCCACCAGCCATCTGGAGTTTCACTTTTTAGCACTCTCAGAGTCTTTGTCTGCTTTCTGTTCCTCTGAGTCTCTCAATTCAGAACTTTACCTCCACCCAGTGAGACCTCCCGGTCAAGGTCAAGGACTATAGATTGGGTGCCTGTCCTTAGATATCAGCCCAGGGAGGTGGATTATCCCGAACGAGACCCCAAAAGTCTGTGTGGGACAGATGACCACCAACCCAATTAATTAAATGTGAGACTTTTTAAAGTAGAAACAGAAAGTAGTTTTATTCCATTTTGGCAAAATGGAAGAAGCAAGTCAGATTTTTATACACTGCCCAATCCTGTCCCCTTTATTGTCAGGGACTCAAAATCATGTGATCATCTTTCAAGGTCTTTCTGCCCAGGAAATCGCAGCTGTTGATAAGGCAAATTATAATTCTTCCTTGACAGCCTGTCCTGTTTTTTTGTTTGTTTGGTTTTTTTTTTGTGAGACTAGGTAGGGTTATTTTTACAAGGGTCTGCTTCTGTGATGATAAGACCTATACAAATATCCTCAAGAAGGGAACAGTTTTGCAATAGATCTTGAGAAGTCTTCACTGAGCAATTTCTTCATCCCTCTCACTATCAACAAAGGCAAATAGCAACAGATAAAAGTTGCTATATATCCATTGAGGGAAATCTAAAGTTCACAATATCTTTTTTTTGGTAAACTAACAGAAACATAACATGAAATCTTCATGGACAGATAAAAGTCCTATTTCAAGTAATAATAATAATAATAATAATAATAATAATAATAATAATAATAATAATACAGATTTATGTAATTGTTTAATATATTTTTCCACTTCATCTTAGTCTAGTAGAATCCCTTTGTTGCCTCAAGACACAGCTGAAGCACTACCTGAAGCCTTTCTGATTTCCTATCAACAGTTATTACTTCCTTCATACAACTTTTAATGAAGTCATTAAAATGCTTTGAATTTCTTTAATGCCATTATTTATTAATGTTGATTTTGTATAGGTATCCTTACTGTTTCCTCTCTTAAAATGCAGGCTGCTTGAGAGAAGGCAATGATTTATTTCATGACTTTGTGATGCAGAGAAAGAACCATGGGCATTGGGAGTGTTGAGTTCAGCTGGAGACAAATTTTGTAAATCTTTTGCTTTCATTGTTAAGGGAATCTTCCTTCTTCCTTTATTGTCTAATGTAGGCCAAGGCCTGAGGACCTGATCTTCAATCTGATCTGGATTGCATTCTCTGTTGGTTGGGGCAACCAGGGCCCACAGGTTCTGGAAACGGGTCTAAGACTACCCATCAGATCCCTCCCCAAACAGCAAAATCTCCAATGTGAGATTTGGGTCACTCCCAGGTCACCACTCCTCCCATGGACCCTGAGGGAGAATTTAAGGAGATCAGAGGAAGGAACTTGCTCTCTTGATCTCTCCAGACTCCTGTTGAGCCTTGGCAGGGATCTGCCAAGTTCAATAGGCAATCCACATGGCCTTTTCCTTAACCTCTACTAACTTTCCTATCACTTTCTTTTGCGTTGTAACTTTCCACATCTACATTCCCAGGTCTCAAGTGTGATTCTTCACAGGTAATAATTGAACCAAAGCAGCAACATTTGTATCCCTGTCATAGAATCTAACCTATATCACCACTTCCATTTCCTTTCCCATTCCATCCCATCCCACCTCCAATCCCTGAATATATCATTTACAGGGTTATTCTTTTATACTCTTGGTTTTTTAACTCTCTCCTTCCATCTCATTCAATGATTCTTGATTGAAAATTTTGAAGTGACATTCCTTTTCTCTTTGAATAAGGTACACCTTTCTACTTTGTCTGAGACTGGTAAAAAATGTTCTCAACTCATGGTGTTTTTATGCTATAATAAATATTTTTATGTTGTTGTTGATGAGAGTTAGGGTCATCAATTAAAGACAGAAGATTGAGAGTTTCTTTGAATTGCAAATGAATTCACATAACTGCTCAGGATAGGATTCATTGTAACTTATTGCAAAGTATTCAGATTAAAAACTTTTCTCCTCTTGGAGAAGCAACAGGCATTTTGAGGACAAGAGTGAATAACAAAAGACTAGGCAAGGTTGCTTGGGAGACAGAGACTGACAGAGACAGATAAAGAGAGACAAAAGAAAACAGTCAAGGAGAGCTAATTGTACCATAGAGGGGACCAACCCTGAGCAGGGATCCAGCTCAGGTTTTTATAGCTTTGTCCATTTTCTGGGTACTGAGGGCAAAAGGAAAATTCCTCCCCCTTATGTGACCAACACCAGGTAGAAGGTTGGAAGCTGGGATTTGGGAATGAGGAGACAGGGTTCAAATTTTACAATTAACAGTGGAACAATAGGAGTCAATTTACATCCCAGGAACAGACAGTATTTAACAAAATTTAACAGCATAAAAGACTACAAAATTTGTTTCTAAATACAAATTTCCTATTTTCCTAATTCTCTACATCAATATTAAAACACAAATGGTGACAAGGAAGAGGAAAACACACACTCAGAGAAAGATAACAAAGGCAAAGGTTCCAAGAAAAAATATGACTTGATCTCAGACCATGAGAGAATTGAAAAAGGATGTTGAATATCAAGTAAGAAAAGCAGAGGAAAAATTGGGAAGAAAAGAGTAATAAAAGAAAATCATGAAAAATGAGTCAATAGCTTGGTAAAGGAAACACAAAAAAATTACTGAAGAAAATACAAATTAAAAATACTCTCTAGGCCAAATGGTTAAAAAAACAGTTTACTGAAATGTGAGGAATGTAGGGTGTTAGTCTTCACAGGGTGTGGAGGGGGGCCCTTAGGGAATCCATTACAAAGGGGGAATGGCCCAGCCAATTACAAAACTGGGAAAGTTTTCCTAATTTCCTTCCAGAGATTGCAAACCAAAGATTGGTTCTCAACAGGTCAAGAGTGACCTAGAGATCTTGACCTAATGCAACTGAGTTTGCACAATTAGGTAATTGAATATTAACCAACACACTCCCTGTGACCACTGGGGTTCATCAACATATCATGTGTCATATGATGTGGGGGGGATTATATTAGGGACATGTCATGGAATGGGTGGACCTCTTAGATTGTAACTCAAACTGTGAGAGCCTATGAAAATCCAAGAGAGAGGGGAAAGAGTTTTTGAAGATGATGTATGAATGCCACCTTGTGCTTCATGCCAGGTGAGGTACCCGTATCCTTCAGGATTTGAGAATAAAATATACAATTTTATTTTACTCTAGCAGGTTTTTCTTTCATTCATTTATAACATGAAACTAAATACTCTTTAAGAAATAGAATTGGGGAAGGCTAGGTGGGGCGCAGTAGATAGAGCACAGGCCCTTGAGTCAGGAGTATCTGAGTTCAAATCCGACCCCAGACACTTAATAATTACCTAGCTGTGTGGCCTTAGGCAAGCCACTTAACTCCATTTGCCTTCCAAAAACCTAAAAACATTAGGACTGATCAACGGAAAAGGAAGTACAAAAACTCAATGAGGAAAATAATTGCTTAAAAATAAGAATTGAGCAAATAGAAACTAATGACTTTATGAGAAATCAAGAAACAATAGAACAGAAACAAAAGAATGAAAAAAATGGAGATGGGAAATACCTCATTGGAGAAAAGAACTTACTTAGAAAATAAATTATTGGACTACCTGAAAGCCATGACCAAAAAAATGACTAGACATCTTTCAGGAAATTATCAAGGCAAACTGCCCTGATATTCTATAACCAAAAGAAGTAAAAAAAATCACCAATCACCTCCTGAAAGAGATCTCAACATGAAAGCTCCCAGAAATATCATAGCCATATCCCAGAGCTCCCAGGCTAGGGAGAAAATATTGCAAGCAAACAGAAAGAAACAATTCAAGTATCATGGAGTCCCAGTCAAGATAACCCAAGATTAGCAGCATCTATTAATGTAGATTCCACAGGGCTTGGCCTGTGATATTCCAGAAGGCATGTGAGTTTGCATTACAATCAAAAATCAACTATCCAACAAAACTCAGCATAGTCTTTCAGAGGGTGGATAATGTAGATGTGTGCACTAATCAAACCAAAACCTATCTGGCAGTTTCTCCCATCTCCCAATCAGGGGCAGGGATGCCCCAGCTGCTTTGGTGATGCTAGATAGCCTCAAGCCAATTGCATACCCCCTGTGATGGTGATAGCCCTATCAGTTCCCAATGGGACTTACCCTACCCACCATGGTGACCACAGGTGATAGGCAATACAGGTTCAATTCTGGAGAGGAAGCCTTGTTGCAAATGACTTACATTAGGAAGGTGATGCCTTGACTAGCAAATGAATTGGATTTAAGTGAGGCAGGGATGTGCAAAGTCACCAGCTTCACTCTTTCATCAAAATTCATCTGAGTACAGCGGCAAGACATAGGCCAAGAAGACTGATGATGGCCCTCAAATAAAACATATGAACAACCTGGATACTACTGTTATAAATGGCTCAGGAATACTTAGTCCAGAGTGATTAAAATGTTTTTTATTAAGACATCTTAATAAGTGGCCCACGCCTCCTTCTTTGGGGAGAAGGGCAAGGAATCTCAGAAATGTTAGGTCTTAGATGCAGTTTGAAAGGTTTTGTTCCTGCCCCTTTATGCCAATCATTAGCTGGGATCACAATCTAATTGATACATTCATCCCCAAATATTTTCCCCTCCTTGCTCATTAGTATAATGAGAAAGAACAGCTACCTCCTTGAGCATGGGCAAAGGAGAAGTTGGAAGACCCAAGTTAACTCAGAACTAGGTGGAGCAGACCTGGCCTAATCTCAGGTTTTTTGATCAGGTGAGGCTAAATCTTTTGTCTTAACTCACACACCTGCTCATAGGCAACAATACAGGCACCCCCACCCAGTCCTCGTAATGTAAACTAACAATTTTCCCTTCACATTCTTGTGGAACCCAAACACCCCCATATTCCTTACACTACAGCTGTACAGGACCTGCAAAGACAATAGAAGAAGGATTCCAGACATTGGGTAGATCTCCCATGGAGAATTTATACAATACCACAGAGATTAGAGTCATTTAGGGGGCAGCTAAGTGGTTGATAGAGCACTGGCCTTGGAGTCAGGAGGACTGGAGTTCAAATCCTCAGACACTTCCTAGCACTGTGACCCTGGGCAAGTCACTTCACCCTGATTGCTTCACATTCAGGGCCATCTCCAGTCATCTTGATTCAAATCTGGTCACTAGACCCAGATGACTCTGAAGGAGAAAGTGAGATTTGTGACTTAGCATAGCACCCCTCACTCTAATCCAATTAATGTGCTTGTCATGGCATCACCTTCCTGATGCCATGGTCTTTGCCAATAAAGGACAAACATCAAAAAAACTTAGGGTAAGAAAGTATCAGTAGAGGGAGCACCCACACTATGAAAGCATGAATCTATCAAAGCACCAAACCCCAACTTAGGGAACTGCTGACATTCTTTCACTTCTTTTTGGGGAAATGCCTGGCCTACGCATCCCCATTAGAATATTCTCCCTATTGTGACATCACTGTAAAAAAATCCTAGTCATTACAAGTGGTGGTTTTATTTCCACAGAACTGTTCATTATAAATGATCTATATGCATATATCTTCCTTTCTAAGAAAATAATAAAAGCCAGAACCACAGAGCAGGCTTGTTGACCAGTGAATACTGGGACTTTGTTGCATGTTTCAGAAGATGTATCATAGCTGATGAACCTTGGTACCACTGCATCAAAGAAAATGAACAAAGTTGGCATTTAATGGGGAGCATCTGTGAATATTTTTAATTATTGCAGTAAGGTGGTACTACAGTGGATAGAGTACTCGACATGGAGTGAGGAAAACCCACTTCCTGAGATCATATTTGACCTCAGACACTTTCTAGTTGTGTGACCCTGAATAATTCACTTCACCCTGTTGGCCTCAGTGTCCTTATCTGTAAAATGAGCTAGAGAAGAAAATGTCAAACTACTCCAGGATCTTTGCCAAGAAAACTCTAAGGGTAGTGATGAAGAATTGGGTGATTGAAAGGACTGAACTGCATTGAAAACTTTCTTTCACCCTTAATTTCCCTTCCAAGCTACCTGACAGAGTAATATAGACTTTCATACTTCCTTCTCTTGTTTCAAAACTAAGGACATTCTGATTTCTATGACTGGATCAAAAGATCTACTGTAGTTGGCAGGAACATTGGAGAAGCTGGTTTTAACTAATGCTAAGAACTTCACAATAACTGGATCAGTTTCAGAAGAGCTGACATTTTGTAGCATTGTAGAGTGGAGCTAGTTTGGGCCATCATACTTCTTCCCGTTTTTGCTCCTTCTTTTAACTCACCCCTCATTTCTACCTACCATCTCTTTCCATTTAATGATTTTTTTTCCAATTAGTATTTTTCTCCTCTCCTACCTCCTCAGCCAACATTAATAAAATATTTTTAAATAATAAAAAATAAAACTGCACATGTAACAAACATTCATAGTCAAGCAAAACAAATTTCTGCCTTGGCCATGTCCAAAGCTGTATGTCGCATTCTTTTTTTTTTTGTTGTTGTTTGTTTGTTTTTGCAAGGCAAATGGGGTTAAGTGGCTTGCCCAAGGCCACACAGCTAGGGAATTATCAAGTGTCTGAGACCGGATTTGAACCCAGGTACTCCTGACTCCAGGGCCGGTGCTTTATCCACTGTGCCACCTAGCCGCCCCTGTATGTCTCATTCTTCCTACTTAGTTCACCTCTTTTCTATCATGAAGTGGATAACACATTTCATTTTTGGTGCTCTGGAATCATATTCACACATGCTATTAATTGGAGTTCTTAAGCCTTTCAAAGTGGTCTTTATAATGTTCTTATTATAGACAAGTACCTTCTCCTTACAATTCCTAGTCTCTTTATCATTTACCCATTTCCGCCCCTACCTTATCTTCAGAACCTTTTAGGAAAGTATACTAGATAATCATTTTTCACTTTGGTATAGATTTTAGTCATTAGCCTTTCCTAGAGTGTAAGTCATATTCCTAATGTAAAATACAAGGAACTTGACTTCTCTTAATTTCAGACCTAGAAAGTTGGGGAAGTAATTGGGGGCTAGAGGTTTTGCATGCATCTTTGAAATTCTACCACCTCTGTCTGCATCTGCCTTTCTTTTGGGACCATAGATCCACAGCTAAAATGGTTTCAGACATAAATCAGTGCAAAACTGTGGTTTTACCCAAAACATTTCAATGACTATACATGTAGAAAATATCAGAAGCAGGATTTGAACTCAGGACTTCTGACTTCAGAGGCCTTTTAACACTGTTGATCCAAGTCTAAAATAGCTTTGGGAATTAAGCTGTGACTGTGATATTAAGCTTTGAATGCTGAAGAGAATCAGAGAATTTTCAAACTGGAAATAGCACATGGGAAATAAAGGCTCGCAGAACTAGAAAAATACTTAGAAATCATCTTTTAAAATCTTTTCTCTACAGAAAGGCAAGTGAGATCTGGGAAGTGAAATCACTCACTCTAGGTCACATATCTATGAGGGTTCACAGAACTAGAGATTATAAAATCTTCAAATGAGGTGTTTCTATTTTTTGAGAAGTTCACATCTGTAATTCTGTTGTTATGGGGGACTCCCCACATGACCTAGATCGATGACTCCTCTGTAACTTAGGGTGTAAGTTGCCTGATATGTTAAAAGGATAAGTAATATTTCAATGGTTGCCTACTGTGAGTGTGTGACTATGTGAGAATGTATGTGAGTGTGTATGTGTTTGTGTGTTTGTGAGTCAGGGGCAAGGCTTGAGCTTTGACCTTCCTGGCTCCAAGGTGAGCCTCCTATATATTAGATTACATAATAATAATAATATTACTTCACATTTGTACAGCACTGGATGATATTCACAAATACATTGAAATTCCTTTTTTTTTTGGATCTAATCCTCACAGATTAGGCGAATAGAAAAGGTCTGAAAATAATGCTATATTTTATAACACTTTGGAGGTAACACAGCCCCTTCCTCACAACAACCCCGTGGAACATGAGTTTTATTCTCCCATTTTACAGATGATAAAACATACTCAGAGAAATTCTCACTTGCCTAGTATAACAGAGTTAGTGAATGAGGTGTAGGGTTAAGACTGATGTCCAAGTTTTCTGGTTCCTACTCTATAGTTCCTTATCTTCTGGACATGACTTTTAGGTCTTTTAAATAAATCTCCTTTATTGTTTGAAATGTTTCCCTCTGTTTGGGCATTTTCAGCAACTGTTCCATGAGAAGAACAGATCTTTTTCTTATCTCCCCAAGCCTTCTCTCATCAGGTTTGCTCCAAAATCAACTCTTCTTATCCCTGGAGAGATCCCACCACTGGATTGCCTCAGTCATGTAATAAGATGATCTGACTTTGACTAAAGCAGAAGAAGCCCAGCAATAACCTGAACTTCATTCAGCCTAGGCCTAGGTCCAGACTTGGAAACTGAAAACAGCCTGGATTGTGGAAGACTTGGACTAGCAAACATAGGCCCAGATAGAGAATTCTTAGACAGGCTTGGGGGATTTGAGAGTTTAGAGGGTCTTTGGAGGTTTACTGTTTGTTCCAGGAGACCTTGCTATTTCCAGAAAACAAAAGGAAAATCTTGTAATCTTTGTCAAGTCTCCCATCATGGCTTCAATGCTGTCTCTCCTCATGTCTCTCTCTTACTGACCCCTGATTGCTTCAAAGCTGAACTCTAACACCACTCCTTCCATGGGGCCTTTCCTCCAACAAATCCCCTGCATCTATGTTGTGTATCCTTTTTTGTGTGCATTTTGTCTCTGCTTATAGAAGATAAGTCCCCTAAGGACAGGGACTGTTTCTTTAATCTTGGGGGTCCCCAGCACCTATTCTGAAGCTTGTCACACAGTAGGGAACTAAGCGATGCTTTTGGATTGCTTGAACTGTTCAGGCTCACAGAGCTATCTGAGGTATATTCAAAACCAGGTTTCACTCCAAGTCCAACCAGCACTCTGCCATCCTGCCTCTGGTGTCACAGACACTAAGTCATAGGATTTCTGGTCTAGTCAAGTTCTTGACTGGCAGTATCTTGGCTACAGCACCCTAAGGAGACTGTTCCCCCACCCTCACCTGCTTTCAGTAGAGCTCAACAAAAGATGAAGATGACATTGACATGCAATTAGAGTAGGTTTGATGAAGAACTGATTTTCCATACCCTCTCCACTGGGAGTGAATGTTAAAGATGAGAGTCATAGGATGGCATCTCTTTGACACCCTTGTACTCAGGAATCAGAGTCTCTAAAATGTGATAGTTTTTAAATATGATAATTCCACTTCAGTTTTCCTCAAGCTAACTCAGATTACTGGTTTGTTCTTATCTGTCAGTATAGAAAGAGTAGCCACTGATCTAAGGAACATTCATATTGGCAATCATTTTGTAATGTGACCAGGGGCAAACCAATTGCTTTCGTCCTTCTATTTGTGAGCATTTGAGTTTAGGGTGTATGCTTTCTTTTACATTATTGGGGGGGGGCATATTGGCAAGAGATCATAGGCAAGGTCCCATAATCAGATTTTCACTGCTTCCATCTGCTCAGCCCTAAAGCATATAAAGAATAACAGAATGGAGTCAGTAATGGGGTAACAAATGCTGATCCTGTCTTGGTCTTTTGCTTCTCTTGTTCTCACTTCCTCCTGGGAATGTTTAATTCACATAGGGTACTTCTAGTAAATGTGTTAACACCAGAGCTGGCTTCCTTACATCCCCATTCTCATATTTCACTCAATGACCCTGATATATGGATTAGACCTAACAAGAGTCTATCTATAAGGAGTCAAACAGCAAGGAAGCCCCAAATAGAATCCAGTTAGAAGTCTGTAGGGATAGCAAGAGAAATCATCTCATTTTTGCACAAGGACATCGGGGAGGAAAGGCATGAAAGGAAAAGAATCTTGCTTTCTGTTTCTACTTGTATTGGTCCTAGCAATGACAGACCCTCTACAGACCCTCTACCTGGTAATGACAATACATTCAGAACAGCCCTATAGCACTTGCCAAGGAAGGGGTGAACTATCTTCTGGTCTCCCACCTTCATAGTTAGTTGTGCTTTACACCACACAAAATCAATAATGGTATATCTTTATGCTGGGTTTAGGTTACTGACTTTTCTCTAATCATATTTTATAGTGGTTCCATCCCTCAAATCAATTTTTATCAGTGATAGGCCAAAGGAGATGGGGGGTTGTGGGGGTGGGGAAAGAATCCTGTTTTTCATGGAAGGATCTCCTTAATGGCATACAAACCCTTTTCATATTAGTAATCACACTGGGTATGAGGGGAAAATACAGGAGGAAAACATGGAGTAGAATTTTCATCTTCAGGCACAGAACCTTTGCTCTTTTACTAATGCCTGCAAAAGTAGTTGGAGACGGTTTCTATAGCAACAGATGATATGTTCTTTCACTAGTGCCTGCAAAAGTGGCCTGAGACCGTTTCTATAGCAACATGTTCTTTTACTAAAACCTGCATAATTGGCCAGAGACTGTTTCTATAGCAACAGACCCCGGCAGTTTACAAGGGAGAGAGAACCTAAGTACTGATAACACAGGGTTCCACCACATGGGGGCATCAGAGTCAGTCACCATAGTTCTTGCAGGGCTCTGCTGGAGAACCTGGCTGCCCAATTGCATAATTGTTTTAGAGAAATACCTCATAGGGTGCAGATGTTTTCTCTGCTTGACTCACCTAAGGCAACGATATTAAATGCCCAAGGTGGCTCTTAAATTCACCACCACTTGAAAAGAGAAAACTATTGCTATGAAACCACCACATAGCCCTTGCTAGGTCTTCCAGAGTCAGGGCGATTTCGACCTTTACCCCCAGGGTTCTTGGTGGTGCTGTTACTGATGGCATCTCCCTGTGTTACCCCCACACATACCCCTTCCTTTTGGCTGAATCATCTGCCGCCTCCTTAGTGATGCCACAAGAGAAGTTCTTCTCACCTCAAGAACAGAAGATTCAAAGAGATCCTAACAGCCAGGAGCTAGATTGTCACTAGCAAAAGAACATAATAGGAAGGAAGGAAACAATCACTTATTAAGTACCTACTGTGTACCACACACTTCACAAACTTCTCAGTTGATGCTCACTGCTCACAAGAACCCTGTGAGGTAGATGCTACAAAAACTACTACCACTATTATTATTATTATTAGTAGTAGTAGTAGTAGTATCATTTTACAATTGAGAACTGGGTCCAGGGACCCATAGCTAGCACTTATTGAGGCCATTCATATCTGAATTCAGTTCTTCCTGCCTCCAGGATCGGTACGCTGGTATTGTGACACTGAGCATCCTCTAGGGATCCATTTAAAGCAGAGAACTTACATTTTAAAAGAAAGCAACTAGTATTAAAAGTTCAAGAATATCTAAGGAGTTGATTAAAAAAATGCAAAGGAAGGTTTCCTAACTCCACCAGATCTAAAATTTTATTATACCATATCAGTCATCAAAACTATGTGGAACTAACTAACAAACAGAGTGGTGGATAAGTGGAATAGATTAGGTACAAATGAAACAGCAGCAAATGACTCTAGTAATCTATTATTTGATAAATCCAAAGACTCCAGCTTCTGGGATAAGAATTCACTGTTTAACAAAAACTTCTGGGAAAATTGAAAGATGGTGTAATAGAGATTAGGGATAGAATCAACATTTCACACCCTACCAAGATAAAGTCAAAATGGATACAGGATTTAGACATAAACAGTGATACCATAAATCAATTAGGATAAAAAGATTAAGAGCATAAAATGCAAAATCGATCATTTCGATTACATTAAATTAAAAAACAATGCAACCAAGATTAGAAGGAAAGCAGAAAGTTAAGAAAAAATTTTACAGTCAGTATTTCTGATAAAGACCTTATTTCTAAAATATATAGAGAATTCAGTCAATTCTATAATAATAAGTCATTTCCCCAATTGGTAAATGGTCAAAGAATATGAACAGACAGTTTTCAGATGAAGAAATTAAAGCTAACTGTAGTCATATGAAAAACTGCTCTAAATCACTATTGATTAGAGAAATAGAAATCAACTCTGAGGTACCAACTCACACTGATCACTCTCTCTCTTCCCTTTTCTCTCCCTGAGTCAGCAAATGATTCGCTATAGGTTATACAAGTACAATAACATTAAAACTCCCATATTAAACATATGTTTATATCGAAAGAAGAACCAGAACAAAAAAGGAAAAATCCATGAGAAAGAAAAAAGTGAAAATAGTATGCTTTGATCTGCATTTAAATTCCATAATTCTTTCTCTAGATGAGAAGGGTATTTTCCATCATGAGAATATCGTCTTTGATCACATAGTTGATTATCACACAATCTTAGTGTTAATGTGTATATTTTCTCCTGGTTCTGTTCACTTAATTTAGCATCGCTTCATGTAAGTCTTTTCAAGTTTTTTTCTGAAATCTACCTGCTTATTATTTCTTATAGAACTATAGTACCCTATCACATTCGTATAACACAACTTGTTCAGCCATTTCCTAATTAATGGTCATTCCCATAATTTCCAATTCTTTGTCATCACAAAAAGAGCTGCTAGCAGAAAGAACTAGAAAGAGAAATCCCATTGAAAGTAACTTCAAGGGGACTTCTGACCAAGATGGTGGAGAGAGAGAACAGGCACAGTTCTAAAATCTCCTGATTTTTCCCCATCTATGATATGAAACAAACCTCTTAACAGAAATCTGATCCACAAAATGCAGAAAGAAAAGCCAGGAGAAAGAAGATTTACCTCAGGATTTGTTTTCCACAGTCCTGGGTGAGTCTGGGCACATGAAGGCGGATCAGTGGTGGATCAGCTTGAGTGGCAGCAGGGTTAGAGCATGGAAGCCTGAGGGTCTGGGAACCAGACCTGCTCAATCAGTGGTGGGACTAGAGCTTGGTCCACGTTGGGGACTTGGGTCAAATAGGGAGCAGAGGCATTGGTGTTGGTCTGACCTTCTAGAGCTTGCTGACAGGGCTGGGGGGAGAGTTCCAGTGCAGAAGAGCTGCACACACAATCCCTGGGCTCCACTGGTCAGGAGGAACTCAGAGTCCACACCTTCATTTCCGCTGAAGCCTCTGTCCAGAACAATCATAATTAACGATCTTCTGCCCCAGGTACTGGTGTGTGAGCAGGAGAACCAGCCCAGCTGGCAATAGGGAGAGAGATGACCTCACCCCAGGGTAAAGCCCACTGTTGATTGAAGACAAAAGTATTTAACAGCTTCAATCACTCCCACCAGGCCAAGGGAGAAGACCACAATCAAGGTCATAAACACAACAGAGAAAGAAACCACCACCCCCTACTAGTCAGCTGGAGAAATCACACTCAGGGAGTAAATCCTCTAGTACCCCCTACTGGCCAGCTGGAGATATTGCACTCAGTGAGTAAAGTCTCTAGGGATCCCAACACCAAACATCTGTGAACTAGCCCCTCCCCAAATCAAGCTCTTAGCAAATGAGGAAAGGTCAGTGGAAAGGTGGATCCATATAAAATTTTTGGAAGGAAAAGACCCTAACTCAGAGAAATCTAGAACCTCTGAGGAGAATATGATCTAGTCTCCATCACATAAACACTTGCTTGAAGAAATAAGGAAAGAGTTTACAAATCAATTGGAAGATTTGGGAAAAGAAACCCAAGAGAAGATTAACACCTTGCAACAAGAAAACAGATAATTGGAAAATACAATTGGACAAATACAAAATGAGAATAATTCTCTCAGATCCTCATTTGGGCAAATGCAAAAAGAAAAGAATTCTCTCAAAACCCCAATTGGTAAAATGGAAAGCTCTTTCAAAAATAGAATTGACCAATTGGAAAAAGGAGTTGCAAAAGGTAAATGAAGAAAATTCCTCTCTAAAAAAATGGAGTCTGCAGAAACTAATGACTTCATGAGACAGCAAGAACCTGTTAAGCAAAACCAAAAATTAGAAAAAATAGAAGAAAATGTAAAATGCCTCATCAGAAAAACCACTGACGTCAAGAATAGATTGAGAAGAGGAAACCTGAGAACTACTGGACTTCATGAAAACACTGAAGAGAAAAGAAGCCTGGACTTAATATTGCAGGATCTAGTAATGGAAAATTGCCCTGATATCATGGAACCAGAGGTCAAAATATTTATTGAAAGAATACCTCAATCCCCTCCAGAAAGAGATCCTAAAATGAATAAACCAAGGAATGTTGTGGCCAAATTCCAGAACTATCAGATAAAAGAGAAAATCCTGCAAGCAGCCAGAATAAAACCATTTAAATACCAAGGAGCCACAATAAGGATTCTGCTGGACCTGGCTGCATCAACATTAAGGGATTGAAGGGCCAGGAATGAGATATTCTGAGAAACAAGGGAGTTTGAAATGCAGCCAAGAATCCACTATCTGGCAAAGCTGAGCCTTCTTTTTCAGGGAGAAAAGATGGACTTTTAAAAAAATGGAAGAATTCCAAAAATTCCGGATGAAAAACTAGAACTAAATTTGGATATCAAACAGGAGGTTCAAGAGACATATGAAAAGGTAAATAAAAGGGGGGCAGTAAAGAAAAAAACTGCTATCCAATATGATGAAACTGGCTATATCCCAGCACAGGAAAAAAGATTCTCATAACTCTTGAGAACTGTAACTATAACAGAGAAAATATACCTAAACAGCAGTGATGGACATTCATGACTTATCCATGAGACTGCTATCCAATGGGATGAAACTGGCTATAAACCTAATTGGGAGAAAGACTCTAATAACTCTCAAGAATTGTAACTCTATTAGAATGTACTCAGCTAGAAGTGATGGATACTCAGAATTTTCTATGATTCAGATAGAATGATTTAAAAGCACCTCCTTCTTAAAAACACAGACAGGAAGGAGATGGGAGGAGGGAGGGGTTTGAATGGGGTAAACCTCATCACATTAAGAGGTACAAATGACCTATGATAACAGAGGGGAAGAAGGGAGATGAGAAACACCTGAATCTTCCGCTCATCAGACTCTGCTTAAAGTTAACTTACACATATACTCAAGTTAACTTAAAAATCATCTTACCTCTAAAATATTAAAGGAGGATAAAGGGGTGGGGACTAGAGAAAGGGAGGGGGAGAAAAGGGGAAATAACAGAAGGAAGGGAAGGGAAAAGGGAAAAAAGGAAAGGGGAAGGAAAGGGGAGGGGGGCTGGATATAGGAGCACAAACATACAGAAGGGGGTGGTATTCAGAAACAAAATACTGGGGAATATGGATAAAGGGGGAAAAAGGGGAAAAACACAAACAGAGGTAAGTTAGTCTTGAGGGCAATAAAGTGTTAGTAATTATAACTTTGAATGTGAATGGGATGAACTCTCCCTTAAAATGTAAGCGATGATGAAAAAGGGTAAAAACATCACTTGTACAAAAATATTCATAGCAGCCCTGTTTGTGGTGGCAAAGAATAGGAAATCAACTACATGTCCTTCAATTGGGGAAGGCTTAGCAAACTGTGGTATTTGTATGTCAGGGAAAATTATTGTTTTATTAGAAACCAGGAGGGATGGGATTTCAGGGAAACCTGGAGGGATTTACAAGAACTGATGCTGAATGGGATGAGCAAAACCAGAAAAATACTGTACACCCTAATAGTAACATGGGGGCGATGATCAAACTTGATGGACTCACTCATTTCATCAGTTCAACAACCAGGGACAATTTGGGGCTGTCTGCAATGGAGAGTGCCATCTGTATCCAGAGAAACAACTCTGGAGTTTGAAGAAAATCCAAGGACTATTTCCTTTAATTTAGAAAAAATAACTGGTATCTTATTGTCTGATCTTGTTATCTCTTCTACTTTATATTTCTTCCTTAAAGATACGGTTTCTCTCTCATCACACTCAATTTGGATAAATGTATAACATGGAAAAACTGTAAAGACTGACAAATTGCCTTCTGTGGGGGGTGGGGGGTGGGGGTGGGAAGTAAGATTAGGGGAAAACTGTAAAACTCAAAATAAATAAAATCTTAAAAAAAAAGAATTGAATGCTCTAAATAGACAATAGAGTCCTAGCTATTCTATCAGGTATAAAAATAAATATTGTACCATACTATATACCATTATTGTAGTGCATATATATTTACTCTATTTTCCCATGTATAAGATGCACCATTTTTGGAAAAATTTGGGGTCTAAAAACTAGGAGCTCCTTTAACAGCAGTTGTACATTTTTTTACTTGCATTTTCCATGTTTTTGTTTTTTCTTGTCTTTGCACTCATTATTTCACATTTGTTAGGTTATGTTTTGCCACATTATACTCAGAAATTGTGCAGAAAAGATTTTTGTCCCAGTGTAGTAATCCAGTTTGCAAACCTTAATGGAAACTGTGCTGCTGAATGTCATTTTGGTTCTCCTCTAACTGAGAAAACAATCCAAGACTGCCTATAGGAAGAAGAAACACTTCTTAAAAACATCCCTGCAGAAGAAGGTCATGAGAGGGAAGTCTGGTCTGATTTAGAGAGGGCACTGAAGATATGGACTGAAGAAGAAAGGACCAAAGATGGTTGAGAATGAGGCCAGAAGAGTTGCTGATGAAAAAGAAATGACTGATTTCAAAGGAGGACACAAATGGTGCTTCAGGTTCATGAAACAGAATGGACAAAGCATCCGTCCACATACCAGACTTGCCCAAAAGATGCCTGAAAGCTACAAGCAAAAGTTCTTTGAATTTCATGATGAATAAAACTTGAGTTCGATAACTTAATATTTTTTTAAAATTTCAGGCCCCAAAGTTACAAAGTTAAGGTGCTTAATATGCATTGGGAAATGGGGTGTGTGTATATATATATATTTGTTTGTTTCCTTTCTGAAAGGACTTGTTATTATAAATATTTAATAAAAATGTAAGTGAATAGCAGAGTGGATTAAAAACCAGAATCCTACAATATGTTGCTTACAAGCAACTCATTTGAAGCAGAGAGATACCGATAGAGTAAAAAGGTAAAAGGTTGGAACAAAATATATATTGATTCAGCTGAAGTGAAAAAAAGCAGGGGTAGCAATCCCTATCTCAGACAAATCAGCTGAAAAGTAGATGGCCTTAAAAAAGATAAGGAAGGAAAGTATATCCTCCTAAATGGTACCATAGACAATAAGGTAATTTTAATACTGAATGGTATATTATCCAAATTCTTAGAGGAGTTGAAAGAACTACAGGAAGACATAGACAGCAAAACTCTTCTAGTGGGAGACCTCAACCTCTTGCTCTCAGATTTAGATAAATTGAATCATAAAATGAACCAGAAAGAAATTAAGGAGGTAAATAGATTGTTAGAAAAACTAGATATGATAGAATTATGTAGAAAATTGAATGGGGATAGAAAGGAATATACCTTTTTCTCTGTAGTACATGGCACTTGTACAAAAATTGACCATATACTAGGGCATAAAAATCTAATCATCAGCTGCAGAAAGGCAGAAATAGTGAATACATCTTACTCAGATCAAAATGCAATAAAATTACATGAAATATTGGGCCAGGAAGTTATAGACCCAAATTAATTGGAAACTGAATAACCTCATATTAAAGAATGAGTGGATCAAACAACAAATTATAGGAAGAATTAATTATTTTATCTTAGATAATCGCAATAATGAAACAATATACCAAAACCTATGGGATTCTCTCAAAGCAGCTGTCAGGGGATATATTATATCTTTAAATGCTTACATAAATAAATTAGAGAAAGAAGAAATCAATGAACTAAATAAACAACTAAAAAAATTAGAGAAAGAACAAGTTAAAAATCCCCAATTAAATACCAAATTAGAAATTCTAAAAATTAAAGGAGAAATTAATAAAATCAAAAGCACAAAAACCTATTGAATTAATAAATAAAACTAGGAGATGGTTTTATGAAAAAACTAATAAAATTTATAAACCTCTGATCAATGATTAAAAAAAGAAGAAAACCAAATTGCTAGTATCATAAATAAAAAATTTGAACTCACCACCAATGAGGAGGAAATTAAAATAATTATGAGGTATTATTTTCCCCAACTCTATGCCAATAAATTTGACAATCTAAGTGAAATGGACAAATATTTACAAAAATATAAGTTGCCCATGTTAAATGAAGAGGAGATTACATACCTAAACAACCCTATCTCAGAAAAAAGAAATTCAACAAGCCATTATTGAACTTCCTAAGAAAAATGCTCCAGAGCCAGATGGATTCACAAGTGAATTCTACCAAACATTTAAGGAACAATTGGTTCCAATTCTATATAAATTCTTTGGGAAAACAGGGGAAGACGGAACTCTGCCTACCTAACTATTTCTATGAAACCAATATGGTGCTGATATCTAAACCAGGAAGAGTTAAAATGAAGAAAATTATAGAACTATCTCTCTGTTGAATATAGATGCAAAAATCTTAAGTAAAATCTTAGCAAAATGATTACAAGTTATCACTAGGATAATTCATTTTGACAAAGTAGCATTCATCCTAGGAATGCAGGGTTGGTTCAATATTAGGAAAACTGTTAGTATAATCAATTTTATCAACAACAAACCTATCAGAAATTATATGATCATATCAATAGATGCTGAAAAAGCTTTTGACAAAATACGACACCCATTTCTACTAAACATACTAGAGAGCATAGGAATAAATAGACTGTTCCTTAGAATAATAAGCAGTATCTATCTGAAACCATCAGCAAACATTATATGCAATGGGGAGAGGCTAGAGGCATTCCCAATAAGATCACGGGTGAAACAAGGATGCCCATTATCACCACTACGATTCTGTATTGTATTAGAAATGTTAGCTTAAGCAATTAGAGAAGAAAAAGAAACTGAAGGAATTAGAACTGGGAAGGAAGAGACAAAACTCTCACTCTTTGCAGATGACATGATGGTCTACCTAGAGAATCCAAAGAAATCATCCAAAAAGCTACTGGAAACAATTAGCAACTTTAGCAAAGTTGCAGGATATAAAATAAACCCTCACAAATCCTCAACTTTTCTATGTATGACCAGCAAGGTACAGCAGAAAGAGCTAGGAAGAGAAATCCCATTCAAAGTAACCTCAGACAACATAAAATACCTGTGAGTCTACCTGCCGAGGCAGACTCAGAACATTTTTGAAAACAATTACAAAACACTTCTCACACAAATAAAAGATTTAAATAACTAGGCAAATGTCAACTGCTCATGGATAGGTCGAGGTAATATTGTAAAAATGACAATTCTACCAAAATTATACTACTTGTTTAGTGCCCTACCAATCAAAATCCTACAAAATTACTTTGAGTTAGAAAAAATTGTAAGTAAATTCATATGGAGAAACAAAAAGTTGAAAATCTCCAGGGATTTAATTTTTAAAAAGTGCAGAAGAAGGTAGCTTAGCCCTATCAGATCTATAACTATATTATAAAGCATCAGTCATAAAAATTGTCTGGTACTGGCTAAGAAATAAAGTGGCGGATCAATGGAATAAACTAGGTACAATAGCAGGAAATGATTATGGTAATCTGCTGTTTGATAAACCTTAAGAGTCCAGCTATTGGGATAACAACTCTCTCTTCAATAAAAACTACTGGGAAAATTTGAAGTTAGTAGAAGTTAGCAGAAACTTGGATTAGACCAATACCTCACATCTTATACCAGGATAAGAACAAAATGGATACAAGATTTAGACATAAAAAACAATATTATAAGCCAACTAGGAGATAAAGTAGTAGTTTACCTGTTAGATCTATGGAAAGGGAAGCAGTTTATGACCAAGGAAGAGATAGAGAACAGCATTAAAAAGAAACTAGACAATTTTGATTACATTAAATTAAAAAACTTTTGCACAGACAAAACCACTGTAACCAAGATCAAAAGTAATGTAAAAAAATTGGGACACAATTTCACAACTAGTATTTCTGACAAAGGACTCATTTCTAAAATATACAGAGAACTGAGTCAAATTTAAAAACAAAACAAAACAAAACAAGACATTCCCCAGTTGACAGATGGTCAAAGGATATGCAAAGATAATTTACACATGAGGAAATCAAAGAGATCCATAGTCATATGAAAAATTGCTCTAAATCATTATTAGAGAAATGCAAATTAAAGCTTCTCTGAGGTACCACCTCACACCTCTCAGACTGGCCAATATGACCAGAGAGAACAATGATCAATGTTGGATGGGATGTGGGAAATCTGGGACACTATTATACTGTTGGTGGAGTTGTCAACTCATCCAACCTTTCTGGAGAGAAATTTGGAACTATGCCCAAAGGGCAGCAAAAAAATGTACCAGCCATTTGATCCAGCAATAACACTACTGGGTCTATACCCTGAAGAGATGATGAGAAAGGGTAAAAACATCACTTGTACAAAAATATTCATAGAAGCCCTGTTTGTGATGGCAAAGAATTGGAAATTAAGTTAATGTCCTTTAGTTGGGGAATGGCTTAACAAACTGTGGTATATGTATGCCATGGAACACTATTGTTTTATTAGAAACCAGGAGGGATGGGAATTCAGGGAAGCCTGGAGGGATTTGCATGAACTAATGCTGAGTGAAATGAGCAGAACCAGAAGAACATTGTACAACCTTAACCACAACATGGGGGAAAGGTCAAACTTAATGGACTTTTTCTTTCCATCAGTGCAACAATCAGGCACAATTTGGGGGTATCTGCAATGGAGAATACCATCTATATCCAGAGAAAGAATTGTGGGATTTGAACAAAGATAGAATACTATTACCTTCAGTTTATAAAAATAACTGTTATTTATATAATTTTCTATCTCTTATACTTTATGTTTCTTCCTTCAGGATATTATTTCTCTCCCATCACATTCAACTTAGATCAATATATAACATGGAAACAATGTAAAGACTAACAGACTGCCTTCTGTGGTCAGTTGTGGGAGGAAAGCAAGAGTAGGGGGAAAATTTTAAGATTCAAAAATAAATAAAATCTTTCTTCAAAAAAAGATCTGCTAAAATATTTTTGCACATATTGTTTCTTTTCCTTTTGATGATCACTTTGTGATACAAACATAGCAGTGGTATTTTTGTATCACCGTCTACTCAGTTTTGTCGTCCTTTGGGCTTAGTTTCAAATTGCTCTGGAGAATGGTTGGATCAATTCACAATTTTACCAACAGTGCATTGGCGTCCCAGTTTTCCTATGATGCTTTCAAGTGAAGGGGATGGTAACTGTCCCAAGTAGTGAAAGGCCTTTGGAAAGGGTGGAGTGGGTCTGAGGGCTGTATTAGCCTGTGTGATCCTTCTCAATGAGAGAATGTCAGGGACCCTAGTAAGGGAAAGAAGAATGGTGATACTGGGGTATTGACACTGACAGTTGAGAAGCCCCGAGGCCCCCAAACCTCCTCTAACTTGATCTCTGCTCAGCTATTCTTAAGGGGAAATAACTAGACTTATAGAAACTCCAAAAGTTAGATGTGTTTGAAAGGAAATTGAGGAGTCTAAGAGGCAGATTTAAGAAAGAAGAGCATTTTAAGCATAAATAACAGCCAAGGAATGGACACAGGAAGTCAACAGAGATGGGAAAGAGATTCTTGGGTGTCAGGAACTGCCAGGAGCCCACTGGAACTGGTCTGGAGAGCATGTGAAGGAGAAGAAATTAATAGGTGGGAAAAGGTAGGATGGGTCTATGCTGTAAAGAATTTTAAATGCTAAAAAGGAGTTTCTTTTTATTCCAGAGGTCACAGGAAGTTATTGAAGTTTATTAAATGGAGACATAATATGATCTGATCTGTGTTTCAGGAAAGTAAATTTATTGGGGGAAGGATTGGTGTGGGGAGAAACTTGAGGCAGGCAAAGCAAGTAGGAAGTATTGCAATAGAAATGAAGAGACAAGCGAAAGTGGTAGCTATATGAGTGGAGGGAAGATTTGTACATCCTTCAGACCTCCAGGCAAAACCATTTTTCATTGTTGTCATACTTCAAACACCTCTGGGCTTTGTCCCTTCCATCCTACTACTAAACCTGAAGGATCCTTTTAGTCTTACCTGTATCTGAACCTTAACATCCCTAATTAAAATGTGATATCTTGAAAGCAGAGACCACACACGCCTTATTTCCATCATTTAGTACAATATGTGGTATACAGTGTGTGATTAATAAGTGCCTTTTTCCTGTCAATTAATCAAGCTATCTATTGTGAACCATAAAATTGCAAGAACTTCAAAAACATAGAGTTAAAACAACATAAGAGAAAAATATAGATCAGACATGAAGTTTTATTCTCTGAGATTTACCAAATAAAATTATAGGTAACAGACCCCTTCCCATGATGGTCACAAAGACACTAGGAATGCAAGTGGATTCTTATATCATTTGGGAAATGAGAAAAATCTTTAACATCTTTAATAGCTTATACATGGGAATTTGCTCAAAAGCTCTAACCAAAACTGATCTACAAAGATCATCAGTTTTCTATCTCTTCCTGAATTCTTCTCTTGTCTCTTCCTGGGAGAGTGATTTCCTTACGTTATGAGGGTTGTTCTCCTAGATATTGTGATTAACATACCCGGGGCTTAATTTCTAACTAGTAAAAAAAAAGGTGACCTTGTATTCGCTAAACAAAATTAATCTTCTATCATAATATAGTTATGAAAAATTATTATATTGCTTTCACATTATCTAGCTATAAACTGTCCATCCATCCAATCATTCATACCTTCAGGAGCTATGAATATAACTGACTCAGTTATGTTAGAGCTTCCCAGGCAATCCCTGATAATGCCCAGCGAAGGCAGAACTCTGACCTCTGAGCAGATAGGAGAAGGCACCCAACCAGACATCTTTACTGACCAAAGACAGTGCACAGGACCAAAAATGCTGAAAACGCTTATTACAAGCTCTGGACTCCTGGAGTCATGGCTGCTGTGGAAGACTTCATGGAAGCTGAATTCTTGAAATAAAAATCCCTGTGACTAGTGTACATCCAGGATCATGAGGTTTCTCTAAGAAAAGGAAATTTCAACTTTCCCTTTTCTAGTAAAGCCTAGTTTCCCCTGCTTCTAGTAATTAAATTATATTATCACTTGTGTTGATGTTGCAATCACCAGAATTTAAAAAGTCAACAACTTTCCATCTGGTCAAAGAAATTAAGTGAGTTCATCCATAGTATGCTGACATTTTCCCTTAATTTTCATAGATTAGATTTTATATATTCTTGTATATCTTGTGTAATTTGTTATTCTTTAAGATGGAATGAATATTTCTTGAGCAATATATTTCTAATCAGAGGTTTTATCTCTTAGCCTTTAACTAAGGATTATAAAAGGGAGTCTGCTATTGAAAGGCCTGTCTCCTCCATGGTGATTACATCTGTGTCAATACTATCTAATATGAGAGCATGGTGGGGTTTTCCTGGAGTTTCGGAGGGCCTCTCTCGTTCATTCTTATGTGTTTTTTATATGTGTTTGTGTTAAATTACAGGCAGAGGGGAAACTCTCAGTTGTCTTTCTGCATAGTCAGGTCTGCTGGTGTGTCTCTGTGTTCTGATTGGCCAGTCTTCCTCTCCATTCTTCCTTTCATCCTTCCTAGATATTTTTTCTTTTCCAAAACCTCATGAGTCAGTGCCTCAGGGACAGATTTTCCTGAAAATTGTGTTGTTTTGGAGGGGGGGGGAGAAGAAGGTTCTATTATTTTCTATTATTTCCTATTATTTTCTATTGTTTCTTTTCTGATCTGATTGACAAGCAGAGTTTTATTTACTGAGTAGGCAAATTACATTGAATGGTCTTAATAGTATTTTTTTAAAAGAATAATTTAGATGAAAGGTCTCTCTGTGTTGCTCCCCCAGCAGCTCTTTATTCTCCTCTGGCATGGAGATCTAAGAAGAAGTCACTGGACCTGTTTTGGGGATTTAGGAGGGTTAAGTCAGATTCCCTAAAATCTTACAACAGAGGATGCCAGTGTACAACTTTTGATTTCTAAAGAGTGCTGGTTTGGTTAGTTCTCATAAAATAATTAAATATTGATTTCAGAATAAAGAATGGAAACCAAAAATCTTATTCTAATACTGTTTCTCAGTTATGAACTGCAAAAAGAAAAGTTTTTGTTTTGTGTTTAAAAAATTAATTATAGAAGAGAGGAATATTTGTAACTTACATGTATATGTTAAGGACCTAGAAGTCTAGATTTTGGTGTTGATTTAATCCAAAATTTAGTTCTGAAAGAAAAGGTAATAAGATTATATAAATTAAGAAATATATTAAAGCTATATGATCACTTTTTAATGAGCTAATCATAAATGTATTGATTTTTTGTACATTATTAAGTTTATACATTGTTTAATTTGAGAAATTTTTTAGTTGGAAAATGCATAATTTGAATAATGAAATTATGACATTCATAAATGTCTTAGCATTAATAAATATTGCTCAATAATTGGGAGTTTAGAGTCGTGCTATTAATAAACAAGATAAGTGAAGGAAAACTAAATTTCTTATGTATTATTGTTGCTTATTGCAACCAAAGTTTTTGACACTTGACTCATGAATTTCATAAGATTGTTAAGTACAAAAATCTTGTAATCATAAAAGAAAATCTTTTTAGAACCACCAAGTCATAAATAATTATCAAGAATGTTCTGTAAGGAAGTCTGACAGGAATTTAACAGTTTTAGCCACCTGATTTTCATCATTTTAATTAACTTAACTGCCAATGAATGGGTTATGTGATGTCAATTTTTAAAGCCAATGTTTGAAAGGAATTTGATTTAGGGTTGTTTCTAAGATTAATTTAATTAGGTATAGTTCTCCATGTCCTAAACCAAAGACCCTTCCTTTTTGTACACATCCTTGAGTTTAAAGGAGATGGTACTTAGAAGTTCTGTAGTCCTTTTGATTTATTGCCTATGAAGAATTTGTGGCATTAATTTATAATACCCAAAATAAATTTTTATACTAATTTTGGTTTGATAAATTGCAATTTAAATTTTTTTTGTTTTTTTATGATTGAATGAGAGAGAGAGATGTCTATCACTTACAAGATCATAATTGATATATTGTCCTTTTAGATCAGGCATATTTATTGCTTTTATTAAAAAGAAAACTCAGAAAAAGACTTTTGTAAAAGTTTTTATGTATTTTGTATAAGTTCTACTTAAATTTTCAAATCTGTAACCTAATTTACTACAAATAATTTGATATTTGCTTATACCTGCCAAAGACATATTTCTATATTTTCCATATTTTATTAGTTTTCTATTTGTGAAAAAAATTAGCTGTTGAGTAACTATTAAGAGCATTTAAAGTTTACAAGTAGATAAGTTCATGCTATGTTTTGAAATTACCATGTGTGTAATTGAGTTCCTGGGAAATCTCATTTTCTTTTTGAGATTGATATAAATATATTTGGGTAGAAGTGAATAAACTTATGAAATTACTACTACTTTGGTGAATGAGGTTATGACATCTATAGTCATATCACATGTGATGGAAGGGATGGATGCCTCATGGTCACATGAGGAATGTTTAAAAGAACTTCCCCTCATATCCTCTGAGGAAATGTAAAGGTGAAGAGGTCCTTTTTCTCTCTTTTGTTCTTCAGGTGGCATTATGTGCCCCTTTGACTAAAAGGGGGGAGTAATGAAGTGATAGTGAAATAAGATTTAGTATGATTGATAGTATAATTTTGTAACAGTAGTTTTACATTTAAAATATGGTAGATATTCTGTGATAAACATATATGAATACTGTTCTCCATTATATATACTTATCAATTGGGGTTATAATACTTTTAAAAGGAAAAATTTTTTCATTTTTCTTTATTTCTTTCTCCAATTTTCCTGCAATATATTGATTGTTACATTATTAATTTAGAACATGTGTGCTTTTACATATGCATGTATCGAAGCACATTAATGGAAAATTTTAAAGAACATTTTTGAGTCTATGTCTTACATGTTTCAGACCTTTTGTTGTAAAATCACCTGTGTAACACCATTGACATTTTGTGATTGTTACTACTATATGATCATAATCAAAATATGACATTATTTCTGATCCTTTAGTTTATTAAGTTTAGCAATGAATCTCTGTCTGATTATAGAAAATTGCTATAAAAATGTCATGGGACTGAAATTGGCTTCCTATATTAAGTCTGAAATCCAGGTATCAAAGGAAGAGACTGGTGGGCCACAGTCCACAGGAGCCAGAAGAAGGAACAAATGCAAGATGAGGTTCGTTGAAAATTTATAGGTGAAAAAGGTGTGTTAGGGATAAAAGAGTGGAAGAAGTGGTTTTTCAGGCTGATATGAGACAGGACTTCTCCCTGACTCAGTTTCACACAAATGTGACATTACAGAGAAAAATGTCTCTCATCTGGTGGAAGAGAGTCTGACTTAAGGCTACCATACACGACCTCCACATGAAACAGACGTCTAAAATACATAAGAGACCATTGTCTTTTCTTTATGTCTCTAATTTTAAGTTAAATTGCTATAATCATGTCAGACGATCAATATTAAAACAAGGTGTAAAAATTTTAAGCAATTTTGGCCTACATTTAGCTAAATTTGAAATGGTCAGCTTGATTAATGCATGATTTGACATAACTGTTATGAAAATCTATTTATAAAGTGGAAAGGTATTCTCCAAATGGGGGAAAAATAACAAAAATAATGATAATAATTTCTGTATGTAACTGAATTTTCTGTGAATACCAGATCAAAGTGTAAATCATACAGATCTAAGGGATTTCAGAATTTTATTGTTTAGTAAGAAGTTTCAACAGAAATAGGAAAATGTCTACAAGCAACCTGAATTGAAGAAATCTTTGAAGCTACATCCTGAGCCATAGATTTGCATCAAATGTTTCAGAAGAAAATGTCCTTGAAATCTTTCCTTGCTACTGGTGCTTTTATCTATCTATCCATATGTATATAATCAAGATTACCCTCTTTTTGAATCTCTGTAATTTTTTATTATTATTTGTGATTGTAATACTCATTATTGTTATAGCTCTTACTTGCCCATGGTTGTCAGAAAATCTAAAATTCCACTGGCATATGATTTCCCAATTTGCTCAATATCTTCCTAAGTTTCCATTTGATTGATCTATGAATGATATTATCAATAAGATCAAAATAAGGAATTGTCTAACCTGATATTGTTTAAGATGGAATTAATATTTATTGAGCAATATATTTCTAATCTGAAGTTTTAAGTACTCTTAAACTTTAACTAAGTGTTATAAAATGCAGTCTGCTATGTAAAGCCTGTCTCCTGCATGCTAACTACACCTGTGTCAACATTATCTGGTTATCACAATGTTAGTACCTTGATCGATCAACAAACTGTAAGATAAGGGACCTCCTGGATGAGCAGAGAGAAAATCCTATTGTTGTTTGTAAACATTTACTCTTCAGCACAAGTGGAATTCTTGTCAATGGGAATTTTCAGTAAATATTATAAGATTTTGAGAGAATTGAATGTGTAAAGCCATGTCATCTATGTGCCATCTCATTGGTTGTTCACCTAACGTTTTTTTTTCCTTTATTTTATTAAAGATTTTATTTATTTTGAGTTTTACAATTTTTCCTCCAATCTTATTTCCCTCCCCCCACTCCCCCACAGAAAGAAGTTTTTCAGTCTTTACATTGTTTCCATGGTATACATTGATCCAAATTGAGTGTGATGAGAGAGAAATCATATCTTTAAGGAAGAAACAAAAAGCATAAGAGAAAACAAGATCAGACACTAAGATATTCTGTTTTTTTTTCTAAAGGGAATATTCCTTGAACTTTGTTCGATCTCCACAATTTTTTATTTGGATACAGATGGTATTCTCCATTACAGACAGCTCAAATTTGTCCCTGATTGTTGCACTGATGGAAAGAGCAATTCCATCAAGGTTGGTCATTACCCCCATGTTGTTGTTAAGGGTGTACAATGTTCTTCTGGTTCTGTTCATCTCACTCAGCATCAGTTCATGCAAATCCCTCCAGGTTTACCTGAATTCCCATCCCTCCTGGTTTCTAATAGAACAATAGTGTTCCATGACATGCATATATCACAGTTTTTTAAACCATTCCTCAATTGAAGGACATTTACTTGATTTCCAATTCTTTGCCACCACAAACAAGGCTGCTATGAATATGTTTGTACAAGTGATGTTTTTACCCTTTTTTCATCATCTCTTCAGGATATAGACCCATTAGTGGTATTGCTGGGTCAAAGGGTATGCTCATTTTTGTTGCCCTTTGGGCATAGTTCCAAATTTCTCTGCAGAAAGGTTGGATGAGTTCACAGCTCCACCAACAGTGTAATAGTGTCCCAGATTTCCCACAACCCTTCCACCAATGATCATTATCCTTTCTGGTCATATTGGCCAGTCTGAGAGATGTGAGGTGGTACCTCAGAGAAGCTTTAATTTGCATTTCTCTTATAATTAATGATTTAGAGCAATTTTTCATATCAATATGGATTGCTTTGATCTCCTCATCTGTAAATTGCCTTTGCATATCCTTTGACCATTTGTCAACTGGGGAATGGCTTTTTCTTACACATTACTCAGTTCTCTGTATATTTTAGAAATGAGTCCTTTATCAGAATCATTAGTTGTAATGATTGTTTCCTAGTTTACTACATTTCTTTTGATCTTGGTTACAGTGGTTTTATCTGTGCAAAAGCTTTTTAATTTAATGTAATCAAATCATCTAGTTGGTTTTTGGTGATGTACTCCATCTCTTCCTTAGTCATAAACTGCTTCCCTTTCCATAGATCTGACAGGTAGACTAGTCCTTGATCTTCTAATTTGCTTATAGTATTGTTTTTTTCTGTCTGTGTCCTGTAACCATTTGGATCTTAGTTTGGTAAAGGGTGGATCACCTAAAATTTTACTGCATTTTGTCTAAATTGTATAAAAATTCCACCAAAATGTTGGGTCAGTGTTGGCATTTGTAAGGCTGCCATCCACCCATGAGTTTTAGTAAGATCTAGAGAATTAAATTTCATTTATAAAACTAACTTTGTTGTTTCATTTTAGCCAAAGGGAAATTATGATTAACAGTCTTTACCATCTTTGGGGGAACTGGGCATTCAGATGTTCCTTATTCTAAAATAAACTATCTTTTCATAAACTTGATCTCATCATTTAGTTGAAATCCACTTACCATTTTATGAGACTGTTACAATTCAGTGTGTTTCATTTCAATAGCTCTTTTCCAGTGTTTTCAGTAACCTATCTCATTTTATTTTCACAGTAAGTTTATGAATCAGATATCATTGTCCACATTTTATAGATGAGGAAATTGATTTAAAGTTAATAAAATTCCTTAATCTTCTAAATCACTGTCTTCTCCCCAATCTTTCTTTCTCAACTTAATCACTCTTTGTCCTCAATGAGGACAATGAGGACACCATTCTAATGGCTGGCAAATCTTAGACCTCAAGACGTTATTTGCCTAAATATGATAATGGGGCAACTTAAGCCATTGACCAATTCCACCATGAACAATCAGATATTCTAACTTGAATTTAATTCACATTTATCAGGTTTTCACAGCATAAAAAGAACCAAGTTAGAAACAGTCTGAGAAACTGAACTGAGAATCATAATATTAATTATGCATGTTTCTATCATGTTTTGAAGTTTTCAAAGTGCTTTCCCTGTCACAACCCTGTGAGGCAGGAAGTTTATGTGTTAATGAAATCATTTTAGATGACTTCACCAGACACACATCTAGTGAAGTATCTGAAGCAGGATTTTAATTTGTATCTCCTGAATACAATTTCAAAGAGCTATTTACCACAACAACATAATGGGAAATAAAGTACTTTTAGAAAAAATATAGAAAGGAAAATGTCTATGTGTGCATGTGTAACACACATGCATGTACATGTCTGTATATACATGTGTATATATAGATATATATGTGTATGGGTGTATATATGTGTACTGACTTTTAAGCCCTAATGATCCTTGAAGGCTACAGCCTCAAGAGAAGGTCATAAGCTAGAAAGTTCCTATCCATGGAGGTTCTTGAGGTATCAGATTTATTGTAAAAAAACAGATTAGGTAAAAGATGTCATTCTTTGCTTCATTTCTTACCTCACCTAAAACACTGAATAGGTATTGTCTCAGTCAAACTGAAACCTGTTCAAGACCTTAGCTTAAAAAGGTCAAGTTCTCCCACGATATCCAGGTCCATATCCATTAGTCCCCAGCCCAACTGGCTCCATAGAAATTCACTTGCATGTCATGTCATCACCACCCTGATACCATGGTCTTCTTCTAAAATGAAGAACAACAGATATGTTAGGACTCTCCTTAATACTAAAGTGTAGCAGAAGCTACACTTTAGGATAGAGGGTTGTGAATAAAAGCTGAATTTGGTGGAGTCTGAGTGAACTAGACCATCTAAGTGAACCACAGATACTTGGGGAACATGTCCAGAGATGATTCTAAGAAGAAGGTGCATTTCCCCTGCCTGTGGTTTCTGATTCCCTAAGGGAAAACTTGTCTTGGAAGTCCAGCAGGTCTTGGGCTCCGTCATATGTCACGTTCTTCCTCACCTTGGGGGTTCCATGGCATATGTTGGAAAAGGTATATAACAAAGATATGTTGGTACTATAGAGCTGAGAGTTATAATACCAATGTTGCTACTCTAAAACTTGATCAGTTTTCTTGGACCTTGCTGGGCCTTCATATTATAAGTTGTACAGAGGAGAAATACTATTTTCTCATTGCATAAGGAAGTATTAGGAAATAAAGGAGTGGGGGACTAGACCCAGTCCATTGTTGTGAGAGGAGTCTATTGGTAGATGGCACCTTTTCTTTTATTTATCTTCTTGGAGAGTTGTTCTGAACACTGAATTTATAACTTATCTAGTATCACACAAAGATCGGCTGAAGGTAGGATCTGAACCCCCAAATTTCTGGATTTGAAGCTAGTTCCTTCTCCCATAATGTTGGGGAATAGCCTGTGATTTCCTTAGTAGGAGGAATTTATAGATCTGAACACAAATCTTCCTACCTCTAAGACTAGTTCTCTATCCACTAAATCACACTCCCTCTCAAGGAGAACATATAAGTTAAAAAAATAATACAAAACTTAGGTGAGTTTCATATAACTGCACTTAATAAAATAACCACAAAAGAAAATGGGTTTTCAATCTCTAACATTTTATTAACTTTCAGCATTTGAGAAGAGAGCGGTGAGAAATTTAAAAAAGCACTGAAGCATGAGGGTTCTGAATCAGGTAGAAGTAAATATTTTTACCACTTTTACATTCCAGTGTTTTTTATTATTAGATTTTTCAGTGATAGAAAAATAGTATTAGAACATCTAAACCTGTATCTCTCTCTATATCCAGCAACTGATTAATGTCAAAATAGCACATCCCTTTCACTGCCAATAAACAACAACTCAAAGCTGCTTATTTCTAGGAAACATTCTAAAGTTTGAAAGAGACAACACGGAAATTAGAATCTTTTACAATTTTTGCATTTTCAAGTATTTTACTGAGAAAAAAACTAAAATCATCTTAGACATAAAATTTTGTTAAAGATTGATGCCAATGTTAAAAACAGTCATTACCATTACAAATATATGCCATTACAAAGAAAAGGAAATCTTGTTTGGCTTTTGTGAGTTAATAACATTTCAAATCTCTTTCTCTGGGGTACTAGGAAAAATAAAGCCTTATTGTTTAGAATCTGGAGTACTGTCCTATCAAATTACTCAACCCAGAATTATTTCACCTGACTATACAGGGCAACTTGTAAATAAAATTAGAAGTGTCATGCCTTAGCTGTTAATTATAATTTTATTTTATTTTTTAAGTAGCACATTTAAACCAAATACCCACAGCATCTTCTATAATCTTGTATTCAAAAAACTGGAAATTAGATATATACAAGCATGCAAACTCCACTCAATCACTGAAAATCTTCATTCTTGGGTAAAATAAAATGCTCCTCTACACAGATGCAAAAGAATACAACCAAATAAACACATTTACATATAATTTATCTTATGCCTTAAATTTTGAATAAAACTCAGACACTGAACTAAGTTAATAAACTGGGGGGACTGAAAGACATGCAAATGGAAAGATACAAGATACCCATAAAATTCTACTTGGGAAATGATTTGGGGTACTAAATTAAGTTAATTATTCATGCTGTTGTCAGAGAGATTAGAGCTATCAATTAAAGACTGAGAGATTGAACAGTGAATGAATTCATGCACATCCCTGTGATTTAAAACTTCTCAGGATTTATTACAGATTATTTCAAAGTGTACAGATTAAAACCTTTTCTTGGGGCAGTTAGGTAGCACAGGGAATAAAGCACTGGCCCTGGAGTCAGGAGGACTTTAGTTCAAATCCAGTCTCAGACACTTGATAATTATTTAGCTGTGTGACCTTGGCCAAGTCACTTGACCCCATTGCCTTGCAAAAACAAACAAACATATAAACAAAAGAAACTTTTCTCCTCCCAGAGAAGCAGTAAACACTTTGAGAACAGGTGAGGAGAGAGAGAGAGAGAGAGAGAGAGAGAGAGAGAGAGAGAGAGAGAGCTATTCCTGCAAGGTGAAGGTTGGGTGAAGGAAAGCAAAAATGGGGGACTGCTGCTTCTCTTCCAGCCTTAAATGCTCTTCTGTAGTGGCTGAACAAGGGTGGTGCTTTGGGAGTGGTCTAGCACTTGGTTCCAGGTGTTTTCCAATAGGCAAGCTATATACTGCTCCTTCCTGTTCCAAGGGGCATGACCTCTAAAGTGCAACATGTCATTTCCTGTCTCGCCAGCACAAGCTTGACCCATCAAAGACTAAGTTCAGGTAGCTGGAAACTGGAAATTGGAGGTTTGGTATGGGAAAATGGTACAAATTTTACAAGCCTTAGGTGAAACCTTGGGAACTCCCCCTCCAGATGCTCCCATTCAGAGAGAGAGAGAGAGAGAGAGAGAGGCCAAAACCTGCGTAGCTCAGGCTTAGAAATATCACTTAAAAGAAAAATTGCCTCCAGGAATGAGTCTGAACTGACTCCAAGCCATGAACAGGATTTCAATGGTTTAAATTTTGAATTGAGTCCTTCTCAAACCAAGAGAGGAGCCCTTTATATTTTACCATCACTCCAACAATCACCTCCTCCCAAGGCCCTGGTTCTCTCCCCTGCCCAGCAATCACTCCCCCCATATCCTTGGTTCATCTACAATCTCTCTCACTCCAACACCAGCAATCCTTCCCCCTGTTTGGCCATCCCCTGTTCTTCTAGCTCTCCCAGTCCCTTGCCCCATCTCTCCTTCACCCACTCCTTTGGCTTTCCTTACCCAACCTGAACTTCCAGTTCCTCCTTTTGCTCTCCCTTCCCTAAATCACCCAGACAGTACTAATTCCTCTACCTCAAATCATAGAGAGGTTGTATCCATTGAAAGAAATCCCAGATGCTCATGGAAGGACAACTCAAGTCCACATTCCCTTTGTCATGACAGATTTGAGGTTTAGATAAAAGGGAAATTAGACCTTTATTCAGAAGATGCTCAAAAGTTTGCTAAGGAGTTCAGAAAGGTTTCTTTTCAGTATGAGCTGTCTTGGGGAGACATAAGTATTATCCTATGCAACTGCTGCTCAGATGAAGAGAAAGAGAGGATCTAGAACTTAGCTCAAAGGGAGAGAGACTCTATAGCTGAGACTAGGGGGATGATCCCAGATGGGATTTCCAGGCCCATAGGGATAGAGAGAGATGAGAATATATGATATCTTGTTTGATAGAAGGAATTACTAAAGGAATTAAGAAATGTGAGGAAGATGGGGTGTTCGTCTCCACAGGGTGGTCTCCCTATGAAATCCATTACAAAGGGGGAATTGCCCCAACCAATCACAAAACTGGGAGAGTCCTCCTAATTGACATTCCAAAGATGACAAATTTAAGATTAGAAGAAACTAGTCCCTAACTAGTCAGGGGTGACCTAGAGATCTTCAGTTTGCATAATTAGGTACTTGAATATTATCACACATGCCCCTCTGTGACGACTGAGGTTCATCAACATAACGTGTCATATGATGGGGGGGATCATATTTGGTACACGTCATGGAATTGGCAGACTTCTTAGACTGTAAATTAAATTCTGAGAGCCTTATGAAAATCCAGGTGGGAGGGGAAAGGGTTTCTAAAAACTATATAATAACAGACAGAATTGTACCACATAGTGCCTCATGCTAGGTGGGGCACCCATGTCTTCCAAGATCCATAAATAAAGTGACAATTCTTCTCTCACTCCAGCAGATTTGGTTCCTTTATAGATAAAAACCTTGGGAACTGTGTCCAAGATCTGCAGAACCCTTGAGGAAACCCCAGTAGGGACTGGGGGAAGGAGAGTTCACAGCTTGATTTCAAGCAGATGCCAATTTCTTTTCCAGGGTTCCCTCTGGTGGATCACTGAATGGACCTGGAACCCTGACATTAAAGGGCGGGGGGAATAATGGAACAATTGAGGTAACACTTGTAGAATCAATCCAGAAAGGTAGGAAAACTTAAGTTTTGTCTTTCAAGGCTTAGAAGTCCCCAATTCTAGATAGTCTAAGGAAGATCCTATATGAGAGACTGGGGATACAAAAAGGCACCTAAGGGGTGGGGGAGAAAGAGACTCATCACTTTCAAATACCCAAAGAGAAAACTTTGGGAAGAAAATTAGCTAGCTGGAATAGTGAGGATGCTGTCTGCCATAAAGAGAAAAGTTTAAATAATTTTGAGAATAACAAGGTACCTTTAAACAAAGAGGAGGTAGAATATGTAGCATGCTGGATAGTAATGACTCAGTTCATAGGACATACATGCAGGATTTGAGGGACCTTATTATTTTGGGGATCAAGGAGACTGTGCCTAAGTTCCCAAATCTGAATAGGTGAAGTATTCGAAAAAAAGGATGAAACACATTCTATATTTCTTCTTTTAAAGAATTTATTTATTTCGAGTTTTAAAATTTTCCCCCAATCTTACTTCCCTCCACCCAAACCCCACAGAAGGAAATTTGTCAACCTTTACAATGTTTCCATAGTATACACTGATCCAAATTGAATGTGATGAGAGAGAAATCATATCCTTAAGGAAGAGATAGCAAGATCAGACAATAAGTTATCAGGTTTGTTCCCCTAAATTAAAGGTAATAGTCCTTGGTCTTTGTTCAAAGTCCACAGGTCTTTCTCTGGATACAGGTGGTATTCTTCATCACAGACAGCCCCAAATTGTCCCTGATTGCTGCACTGATGGAATGAGCAAGTCCATCAAGATTGAACATCACCCCCATGTTGATGTTAGGGTGTACAGTGTTTTTCTGATCCTGCTGATCTCGTTCAGCATCAGTTCTTGAAAATCCCTCCAGGCTTCCGTGAATTCCCATCCCTCCTGGTTTCTAATAGAGCAATAGTGTTCCATGGCATACATATACCACAGTTTACTAAGCCATTCCCCAACTAAAGGACATTTACTTGATTTCCAATTCTTTGCCACCACAAACAGGGCTACTATGAATATTTTTGTAGAAGTGATGTTTTTACCCCTTTTCATCATCTCTTCAGGGTATAGGCCCAGTAGTGGCATTGCTCGATGAAAGGGTATACACATTTTTGTTGCCCTTTGGGCATAGTTCCAGACTGCTCTCCAGAAAGGTTGGATGAGTTCACAGCTCCAACAACAATGCATTAGTGTCCCAGATTTCCCACAACTCTTCCAAAAATGATCATTTTCCTTTCTGGTCATGTTGGTCAGTCTGAGAGGTGTGAGATGGTACCTCAGAGATGCTTTAATTTACATTTCTCTAATAATTAATGATTTAGAGCATTTTTTCATATGATATCCTCATCTGTAATTTGCCTTTGTATATCCTTTGACCATTTGTCAACTATAGAAGGCATTTTTAAAATTTGACTCAGTTCACTGTGTATTTTAGAAATGAGACCCTTGTCAGAAACAGTACTTGTAAAGATTGTTTCCCAGTTTTCTACATTTCTTTTGCTCATGGTTATAGTGGTTTTGTCTGTGCAAAACCTTTTTAATTTAATGTAATTGAAATCATCTAGTTTGTTTTTAGTGATGTTCTCCATCTCTTCCTTAGTCATAAACTGCTTCCATTTCCATAGATCTGACAGGTAAACAAATCCTGGATTGTCTGGTTTGCATATAATACTGTATTTTTTATATCTAAATTCTGTATCCATTTTAATCTTATCTTGGTAAAGGGTGTGAAGTGTTAGTCTAATCTAAGTTTCTTCTATACTACCAATTTTCCCAGCAGTTTTTAAGGATGAGAGTTTTTATCCCAATAGCTGGACTCTCTGGGTTTATCAAACAGCAGATTACAATAATCATTTCCTGCTATTGCACCTAATCTATTCCACACATCCACCACTCTGTTTCTTCGCCAATACCAGATAGTTTTGATGACTGGTGCTTTAGAATATAATTTTAGATCTGGTAGAGCTAAGCCATCTTCTTTTATACTTTTTTTTCATTTAATCTCTGAAAATTCTTGAAATTTGACTTCCCATATGAATTTATTTACCACTTTTCCTAACTCATAAAAGTAATTTTTTTGGAATTATGATTGGTAGGGCACTAAACAGGTAGTTTAGTTTTGATAGAATTTATCAATTTTATTATATTAGCTTGACCTATCCATGAACAGTTGATGTTTACCCAATTATTTAAATCTGATTTTATTTGTGTGAGAAGTGTTTTATAATTGTTTTCTGAAAGTTTCTGAGTCTGCCTTGGCAGGTAGAATCCCAGATATTTTACATTGTATGAGGTTACTTTGAATGGGATTTCTCTTTGTAGCTCTTCTTGATGTATCTTGCTAGTCATATATAGAAAACTTGAGAATTTATGAGGGTTTATTTTATGTCCTGCAACTTTGCTAAAGTTGCTAATTGTTTCTTGTAGTTATTTTTAGATGATTTCTTGGGATTCTCTAGGTATACCATCATATCATCTGCAAAGAGTGAGAGATTTGTTTCTTAATGGGAATGCTTCTAGCCTCTCCCCCTCAGATATAATGCTTGTTGATGAATTCAGATAGATTCTATTTATTATTCTATGGAAATGTCCATTCATTCCTACATTCTCTAGGGTTTTAGTAGGAATGGGTGTTGTATTTTGTCAAAAGCTTTTTCAGCATCTATTGATATGATCATATGATTTCTGATAGGTTTATTATTGATATAATTAATTATACTAACAATTTTCCTAATTTTGAACCAAGCCTGCATTCCTGAGATAAATCCTACTTTGTCAAAATGTATTATCCTAGTGATAACTTGTAATCATTTTGCTAAAATTTTATTTAAGATTTTTGCATCTATAGTCATCAGAAAGATAGGTCTATAATTTTCTTTCTGTTTTTTAAATTTTTCCTGGTTTAGGTATCAGCACCATATTGGTGTTATAGAAAGAGTTAGGCAGAGTTCCATTTACATAGAATTGGAAGCAATTATTACATAAAAGTTTGATAGAATTCAATTGTGAATCTATCTATCCATGGAGATTTTTCTTAGGGAGCTCAATAATGGCTTGTTGAATTGTTTTTTTTCTGAAATAGGGTTGGTTAGGTATTCACTTTCCTCTTCACTTAACCTGGGCAACTTATATTGTTGAAAATATTCATCCATTTAACTTAGATTGTCAATTTTATTGGCATAGAGTTGGGCAAAATAATTCTGAATTATTACTTTAATTTTCTCCTCATTGATGGTGAGTTTACTTTTTCCAGTTATGATACTAGCAATTTGGTTTTCTTCTTTCTTTTTTAAAGCAAATTGACCAGAGGTTTATCAATTTTATTGGATTTTTCATAAAACCAAGTTTTGGTTTTATTTATCAGTTCAAAAGTTTTCTTGCTTTCAATTTTGCTTAGCTGTCACTTAACCTAGCAAATCACTTAACCCCATTGTTTTAAATAATTAAATAAAAATAATCTCTTAACTTCTCTATAATTTTCTTTCTATTGTAATGATTTCCTAATAAATCTCTATTTTTCTTTTTATACCTGCATTCCTGGGTCAGCTAGTGATTCATCACAGGAACCATTGAGCACCTGCAACATCACAATACAGTGAAGCAATGCACAATCATTGTTCTACTGAGAATTGTCTCTCTCTATATATATATAATATATATATATATATATATATATATATTAGAACTATATAAAAATAAGTAACAAAACCTCCCTGGGAGTTTGGAACCCAGATTTGAAATGATTTAGGATGTGCTCACGTTTGAGGTATATTGAATCCTAACATTATGAAATAATGCTGGTTTGGTGAGTGCTCTTGAAATAATCAAGTGTTTGATTTCAGAATAAAGAATGGAAGATGGAAATCTTATTATGATAGTAACTGTTTTTCAGTTAGAATGTGCAGATGGAAAAGTGTTTTTGTTTTGTTTTATAGGGAAAAATAGAGGAATATATGTATCAGGAGTTAAGATCTTAAAAATCCAGATTTGCTTTGATTTAATCCAAAATTTGGTTCTCAAAGGAAAAGGAACACTACCTAAAATAAGGAACATATTAAATCTATATGATCACTTTTTAATTAGATGCCATATTTATTTTCTGTTCATTACTAATATATATGCATATATTGTCTAATGTGATATTCTTTCATTTGGAATTAATACTTTTGATCTCTATATTTCTGATCAGAAATTAGTCTTCTTAACCTTTAACTAATAATTATAAAATGTCAGTTTGCTATGTAAAGCCTGTCTCCTACAATGTTGACTTGACCTGTATCAGTACTATTGATCATCTCAATGATAGCACAGATAAATCTGATCAACAAACCTCAAGATAAGAGACATCTTTGATGAGTTAAGAGAAAATTCTATTGTTATTTGTAAACATTTATTCTCCAGTATAAGTGGAATTCTTGTCAATAGGAATTTTAAGCAAATATTATAAGATTTGAGAGAATCATACTGCAAAATCACATTGGTTAACTCAATTTTTATGATTCCTTGTCCTTTCTGTATAAAATGTCTCCAAAATTTGTATCATCATTGGCATTCATAAGGATTCCATCCACCCATGGGTTTGGTAAGATCCTAGAGAATAAAACTTCATTTATAACACTAACTCTGTTATTTCATTTTTATCCTAAGAAAATTAGGGTTAACAGCAAATGGTGCACATGACATCGGATCTAGCCTTGAATTCGAAAAACAATAAGCTTTTCGGGGGGCTAGGTGGCGCAGTGGAAAGAGCACCAGCCCTGGAGTCAGGAATACCACTAGACTCAGATGGTTTTGGAAGAAAAAGTGAGGCTGGTGATTTGTCACAGCCCCAATCACTCAAATTCATTTACTAGTCACAGCATCACCTCTCAAGAATGAAGAACAGGGGCAGCTAGGTGGCGCAGTGAATAGAACACCAGCCCTGGAGTCAGGAGTACCTGAGTTCAAATCTGATCTCAGACACTTAATGATTACCTAGCTGTGTGGCCTTGGGCAAGCCACTTAACCCACTTGCCTGGCCAAAAAAAACAAAACAAAAACAATAAGCTTCTGCTATGGACAGCGCATCAAAGGGATCTCTAAGAAAAATCAGGACACATTTTAAGCCTGGTACTAGTGACTTTGAAGGTGAGATTGCTTTTGTTTCAAAATCAAATTTTCTCCTCCCATTGGAATTTTTTCTGTTCATCCTCAAAGTTCTTCCCCAATTATTTCTCCCTCTGAGACCTTCTCCCTAATCCCCCTCAATTTCTTCATCTTATCTTGTTCCTTTTTCTCTTTGTCCCCATTTTCTTCTTCTTTCACTTCTATCTTGTTTCCTTGTTAAATTTCTGCTAATTCCTCTATTCAATTTCAGCCCACGCTCTTCTTACTTTCTACCTCATTTTCTCCTTAATTTATGTTTCCTCTTCCTATTTTCTGATGTATCCCATTGTCCCTGTCTCATGGTTTTTCTATTCCAACTCCTTCATGTCTCTACTATCCCACCTCCTTTGCTTGTCCTGAAGGATCCTGTTTCTAATTTGGTTCCCCATCTCCAAATAACACCTGAAGCCTGACCTTTTGGGGATTCATGCTTTCAAGGTAGTAAACAGACCATGTCCTCAGGTCATTCCATCTACATATGGAGGACAGGCTGCATCAGATGTTAAGCTTTACCTGATCAATTTAAACTTACTCTGCAACCCTATTCCCCTGGGATGCCAGATATTTGCTATAGCCTTAGTAGTGATTCATTTAAAATTACTCTGCAATCCTATTGCCCTAGGATCCCTGGTATTTTCTATAGCCTTAGCAGGCAAGGGAAAGGCAAAGAATTGACATAAAAAGGCAGATATCAAAGGTATTTTAGAATAGTCCAAAACACAGATTGAGTAGCATTATATTGGCATTATTATATTGGCATTATATTGAGACTTGAGCAATAGGGGATGCTTTACTGGAGGTTATCCCACTTGCTTTTCCCTGACCATTGGAGTTTTCAAAAATTAAAACTTGGTCAGAAGTAAGATGAAACTATTACAATTTTTTGTTCTCCTAGCATAGGCGTTTGATGCAAATTCTGTCCTAATGCATGATAAAGAAGGAGGAAGACAGACTCAATTTCTCTTATTTTGTTAACCATCTGCAACCTTCTCTGTGAAGAAGTATTAAACTCACTCAGTCTTACTGGCTGAACAAGCACCCCTCAGTTCATAGTGGAATTAGCTGCCCAGTTGAATCAGAATATTATAGGGCAGCTGGAAAATAATCTCTAAAAGAGATGGAATTGATAACAAAACAGTATAAAATATTCAATATGTAGGTTAAGCAACAATATAGGGGTGCTCTGAGGTAGGTTTGCAGGATTTAGTCCCTATTTGTCCATCTTCCAATTAGGAGAGATGCCCATGGTAGTACAAGGCCATCCAATCTCTGTTCTGGTGGACACTGGGGTGAGCCTATCTGTCCTGGATCCTAACAAAATCTCCACCCCCCCTTCCTTGGAGTTCTGAGAGCATGATGGTGTGGGGGGGCGGCGTCCAACAAACCTTTCCAAGCATTTAAAACTACTCCCCTTTCTGTCACTCTGAGACAGTTCTTTAAGGTGCCTGTCACCTTCTCAGTAGGGATATTCTGTCATTCTTATCCACTGTGCTCATATTCATACCTTCTGGTTGTAAATTAGGTCATTGCTCCCCTTTCTCAGCTCCAGAGGTGGCTCTGTCTCTGCTGCCCCAATCTGACAGGGGGAATCACTGGTCCTTGCCAAGGTTCCAACTCACTTATGGGTCAAAGATCCTACAGATATGGATTGTTACAGTAGCTCCTCTAAAGATGCAGATAGATCACTCTCCCTCCCACAGCTATTGAGGGTGCTAGGCCTTTGATCCAAAGTTACATATCAAAGGGGTTAATTACCCTGTGCACCTCTCCTTATAATACCCATCTGTTCCCAGTTAGGAAGGAAGGAAACACAGACTGGTGACTAGCCCATGGTTTGTGAGCCATTAAAGCCATTGTTTTGCCTTGTGCCCCCATCTTCCCAATCCACACACTTTGCTATCCCTCATCCCTTCCTCCACTACCATATTCCCTGTGGTAGATCTCTGTAGCACTTACTTTTCTTTTCCTGTACATTCCAATAGTTAATATATTTTTGCATTCACATGGGAAGGACAGCAAATGACCTGGATGGTTTTGCCCCAGGAGTTCTTGGACACGCCCTCATACTTTCGTCAAATTCTACGTAAAACCTCTCTTCTCTTGTCCTCCCCTCTTAACTCAGTATTCCTTCAATATGTGGACAATCTCTAATTGTGCTCCCCTGATCTTAGTTCAGGAGAGGAAGATGCTGTGGAGCTTCTCACATTTCTAGGTAAAAATGGTCATAAAGCTTCTAGAATTTATCTCAAGTTTATCTCAACTCCAGTTTTGTCAGGCCTCTGAGAAATTTCTAGGATACTTAATTTCCCAAGGTTCCGTTTCCCCTGACCCCTCCTGAGTCAAGGTAATCTGAGAGTTTCCTATCCCCTGATCAAAAAGACAACTAAGGACATTTTGGGGTATTTTTTAGCTCACCTCTTGTATAAGGCCCTGAAGAACTCAGTGAAATTATCCAGGCCATCAAATCCTCTTTCTCTAAGGCCCCAGTTCTGGGTCTAACTAATTACTCACTTCCTTTTGTTCTCTTTGCAATGGATAAATGAGACAATGGGATACCATAGTAAGCAATTGGATGCAGTAGCTAGAGGTCTGCCTCTCTGTTTAAGGAGTGTCAGTGCTGTATCTAAGACTCTTAAGACAGGTTGAGGACATTATCCTGGACTCCCTAGTTACTCTCTTAGTATCACATGTAGTTGGATAGCTTCCAGGGCAGAGCCAAGATGGAAGTGCGAGGCTAACCTTCTCCTGGAGCTTTTCCCTTCTAAAGATAAATGAAGACTCTATTCTGACATTCATGCTACAGATCCCATCAAGAAAAAGAGAACATTCAAAGAACTTTTCAACTGTAGACATCATGGAGGATCTTCAGTGTAGGTCTGCCTCTTTGGGGTAAAGGGGGAAGTAAAATCCAGGAGGTGGGAGAGCAGGGAAAGTAAGCAGAGGGCTTTTAGCCACAGTGCAATCCAGCAGCTAGATAGCAAGCCATCAGGGAGGAACCCAACCCCAAACAAAGTCTGAACCCTGAGAGGCCAGGGTTAAAAGACAGGACTGGGTCAGTAACAATCCTCTGTTAATTCATAACCTGGACATAAAGGAGGAAACAAACCTCTGCAAAGGCAAGGCCTGGACTGCATAGGCATCATATCATCTTGGCTAACAACAAACCAGGGATCAGACACCAGTTACCTTGGAGATATAGATATAGATATAGAGATAGAGATAGAGATAGAGATAGAGATAGAGATAGAGATAGAGATAGAGATAGAGATAGAGATAGATAGATATCTATCTCTATCTCTATCTATATCTATATCTATATCTATATATCTATATATCTATATATATATCTATATATATATCTATATATATCTATATATATATCTATATATATATATATATATATATATCTATATCTATATCTATATCTATATATATATATATATATATATATATATATATATATATATATATATGCCCTGGGAGCAGAACTGCAAAAACAAAAATGAACAAAAAAGCTAAAAGAGTGCTCACTATAGAAAAGTACTTCACAGATAAAGATGGCAGCAATGCCATGTCTGAAGAAGAAAGCAGTGAAAAAATCACTCACAGGAGAAGTATCAAAACAGTCTATAAATTGGATTCAAATACAAAAGATCATCAAAGAGCTTAAAAAGAATTTAAAAACCAAAGAAGAGAGGAAGAAGAAAAATGGAAAAAAAAATCAAGGTCATGCAGGAAAACTGTGACAAGTTGACCAAAGAAATCAACTCCATTAAAAGTAAAAATAACCAACTGAAAAAGAAACACAGAAGATAATTGAAGAAAATAAAATTTTAAAAATTAGAATTGAACAGTTAGAAACTGATGAATTTACAAGATTACAAGATTCCATCAAACAAAATAAAAAGGCTGAAAAAATTGAAGAAAATATAAAGTACCTTCTAGGGAAAACAAATGACCTGGAATACAGATCCAGGAGAGACAATCTACAAATCAATGGACTACCAGAAAGCCTGGATCAACAAAAGAACCTGGAAAATATCATGCAGGAAATTTTAAGGGAAAACTGCCCTAACCTACTAGAACAAAATAACAATATAACAATTGAAAGAATCCACAGAACCCCTCCAGAAAGAGACCCCAGGATAAAAACTCCAAGGGCTGTAGTAGCCAAAATCCAGAATACTCAAATAAAAGAGAGATTATGGCAAGCAGCAAAAAGAAAACAATTCAAATACAAAGGGAACAAAATCAGACCAACACAGGACCTATCAGCCTCCACACTGAAGAACTGGAAGAACTGGAACAGCATATTTCAGAAAGCTAAGGACCTGGGATTACAAGCCAGAATCAGGGAAAAAGAAGACGGCTAAATGAAATACAGTACTTCCAGAATTTCCTGACACAAAGATCAGAAATAAACAGAGAATTCAGTCACCAAATACATGACTGACAATCTACATAAAAATGGTAAATGGAAAAGGGGACTGAAAAAACAAAACTGTTATAAACAAATGTTGGTCCCTAAAAGGGAAGATATAGCAATTCTAATTCTTTAGAACTTTACTCCTCTAGGGAAAATTAGAGGGCAGAATATAATTGAAGATGATGAATCTAAAGGATATTATGGGTATAATTGGGTCTTGTCTCTCAATTGAAGGAGTCCAAGATCACATCACTATGTTTGAGACAAAAAAGCCCTGAAAAATCAGGGGTGTTAACTTTAACTTAAGTGTCTCATTATTCTTTGACTCACTTTAATCACAAGGTGCAAAGCACCTTTTCTAATGGAGGGCCTCATAAACTTCAAGGACCTGAGACAGTGTCTCTGTTACTTACAATCATTTGTAAAGTTCTCAGTGAGACCTCCAGAGTCTCCTAGAACTCAGAGATCTTCAAGATTCTTACAGTTAATTAGATCAGCATCCAGTGCTTCACTTAACAAGGGTTTAAGTACCCTGGATGGGGGAAGGGGTAAAGTTTGAAAGAAAATAGGCTTGGGGGGAGGAGCATAAATAGTTTGAGAAATGATATCAATACTTTGACTTGTGAGGAGGATTGTGTGTACTTCAAAGATACATGAAAAGGGGTTAAGATAAAAAATGATTTTAATTATAATTTGATGCAATTTGAGTCAATAATGCTTATCAGACAATCATCTGTGATGATATCTTGATAACAATATGAGCTTTTTTAGTACACCAAAGGAAGAGGCATGAAGATTTATAATTTTAGAGGGAAAGAAGGGAGAATCTGAATGCTGTGTAAATGCTATTCAATAGATTTAGCCCACTGATGAAACAAGATACATTCCCACTGGGTTTAAAAATCTTACTTAATCTATGGGAAAAGTGGGAGAGGACTGGGAAAGGGGAAGATAAAGGAAGAAGGGATTGCAGATGGGAAGGGAAGGTACAAGTGAAAATAAACTGAAATTTAAATTAAAAAAATAAATCAAAGGGTAAAGGTAGTAAAATTTTGGTGAGGAGGAATAATAGAAAAGGACAGAGATAAATATAAACAGAGAAAGATAACATGAAGGGAAATACAGAATTAGTCATCTTAACTGTAAATGTGAATGGTATGAATTGTCAATAAAATAGAAGTGGATAGCAGAATGGATTAAAAACCAGAATCCTATAATATGTTGTTTACAAGAAACACAACTGAAACAGAGAGATATACACAGAATAAAGGTAAAAGCTTGGAGCATAATATATTATGCCTCAGTGGAAGTAAAAGATCTGGGGTAGTGATCCTAATCTCAGACAAAGTAAAAGCAAAATCAATTTCAATAAAAGGGATAAGGAAGGAAAGTCCATCTTCTTAAAAGGCACCATTGGTAATGAAGCTATATCATTACTAAATATGTATGCACCTAGTGGTATTAGTGTCCAGATTCCTAGAGGAAATACTGAGTGAATTACAAGGAAAAATAGACAGCAAAACTTTAAGTAATAGGAGACCTAAATCTTACTTTCTCAGAACTAGATAAATCTAACAACAAAATAAACAAGAAGGAAGTTAAGAAGGAGAATGAAATCCTAGAAAACTTTGATGTGATAGACCTCTGGAGAAAACTTAATGGGGATAGAAAAGAATACACCTTTTTCTCAGCACTACATAGTACCTTCACCAAAACTGACCATGTACTAGGGCATAAAAGCCTTAAAATCAAATGCGGAAGGGCAGAAATTATAAATACACCCTGCTCAGACCATGATGCAAGAAAAATTAATAAAAGGTCAGGAAAAGAAAAACCAAGAACTAATTGGAAATTAAATAACTTTATCTTAAATAATGGGTGGATCAAACAGCAAATAATAGAAATAATCAATAATTATAACCAAAAATGATAATAATGAGACTTCATACCAAAATTTATGGGATACAGCAAAGGCAGTTTTGAGGAGAAATTTTACGTCTCTAAATGCCTAGATGAATAAAATAGAGAAAGAGGAGATCAGTGAATTGGGTATGCAACTAAAAAAGGCTAGAAAAAGAACAAATTAAACAAACCCAATTAAATACCAAATTAGAAATTCTGAACATCAAGGGAGACATTAATAAAATGGAAAGCAAGAAAACCACTGATCTCATAAATAAAACTAAGAGTTGATTTTATGAAAAAGCCAGTAAAATAGACAAATCTCTAGTTAAGCTGATTTTTAAAAAAAAATAGAAAGAAGATAACCAAATTATCAGTATCACAAATGAAAAGGGTGAAATAACCACCAATGAGGAGGAAATTAAAGAGATAATTCAGAGCTACTTTGCTGAACTATATGCCAAAAAATTGGACAACTTGAGTGAAATGGATGAATATGTTCAAAAAGAATAACTGCCCAGATTAACAGAAGAGGAAATAAATTACTTAAATAACTCCATTTCAGAAATAGAAATTGAAGAAACCATCAATAAACTCCCTAAGAAAAATTCTCTATGTCCAGATGGATTTACAAGTGCATTCAAGTGCATTCTATTTTTAAAAATAGAAGAGGAAGGTGTTATGCCAAACTGCTTTTATGACACCAACATGCTGCTGATACCTAAACCAGGATGAACTGAAACAGGAAAAGGAAATTATAATTCAATCTCCCTAATGAATATTGATGCAAAAATCCTAAATAAAACTTTAGCACTGAGACTACAGCAAGTTAATATACCATGATGGAGATGAATTTATACCAGGCAGGCAGGGATGGCTCAACATTAGGAAAACACTCAACATAATTAAACATATCAATAGTAAAAATTCAGAAGTCATATGATTATCTCAATAGATGCTGAAAAGCCTTTGATAAAATCCAATATCCATTCCTATTCAAAATACTAGAAAGTTTAGGAATAGATGGAGTTTTCCTTAAAATAATAAATAGTATCTATCTAAAATCATCAACAAATATTATGTATAATGGGAATAAACTCAGAGCATTTCCAATAAATACAGGGGTGAAACAAAGATGCCCATTATCACCATTATTATTCAATATAGTATTGGAAATGCTAGCAGTAGCAATAAGAGAAGAAAAAGAAATTGAAGGAATCAGAATTGGCAATGAGGAAGCAAAACTTTCACTCTTTGCAGATGATACAATGATATACCTAGAGAACCCCCCAAAACATTTAAAAACCCCTTGAAACAATTAATAAATTCAGCAAAGTAACAGGATATAAAATAAACCTACACAAATCATCAGCATTTCTATATATATATGAACAACAAAGCCCAAGAACAAGAGATAGAAAGAGAAATTCAATTTAAAATAACTGTAGACAACATTAAATATTTGGGAATCTACCACCCAAGACAAATCCAGAAACTGTATGAACACAATTATAAAGCACTCCTCACCCAAATAAAGTCACATTTAAATGATTGGAAAATGTCAAATGTTCATGGTTAGGTCGAGCTAATATCATAAAATGACAATTCTACCCAAATTACATTACTTATTCAGGGCCATACTAAACAAATTAAAAAATCCCTATTTTACCAAGCTAGAAAAAATAGTCAAAATTCATCTGGAGCAACAAAAGGGCAAGAACAGCAAGGGAACTGATAAAAAAATGTAAAGGAAGGTAGCCTAGCTCTAACAGATCTAAAACTATACTATAAAACAGCAGTCATCAAAACTGCCTGGCACCAGTTAAGAAATGTAGTAATGGATGAATGAATTAGGATAGGTCCAAAAGAAATTGCAGTGAATGACTACAGCAAAACAAAAGACATCTGCCTCTGGGATAAGAACTCACTATTTGACAAAAAAATTTTGGGAAAACTGGAAAATAGTATGGCAAAAACTAGGCATAGATCCACATCTCACACCCTGTACCAAAATAAAGTGAAGATGAGTACAGGATTTAGACATAAAGAGCAACACCATGGATAAATTAATAGACAAAAAATACTCTATCTGATCTATGAAAAAGGGATAAATTTATGACCAAACAAGAATTAGAGCACATTATAAACTGCAAAATGAATGATTTTGACTATATTAAATTAAAGTATTTTTGCACTGATAAAATCAATGCTGCCAAAATTAGAAGAAAAGTCAGAAAGCTGGGAAACAATCTTCACAAACAGGGGTTCTGATAAAGTCTCATTTCTAAAATATAGAGAGAATTGCAACAAATTTATAAGGTCACAAGTCATTTCTCAATTGCTAAATGGTCAAAAGATATGAACAGACAGTTTTCAAATGAAGAAATTAAAGTCATATATAATCATATGAAAAAATGATCCAAATCATTATTGTTTAGAGAAATGCAAATTAAAACAACAATGAAGGGGCCGGCTAGGTGGTGTAGTGGATAGAGCACTGGCCTTGGAGTCAAGAGTACTGGGTTCAAATCCGACCTCAGACACTTAATAATTACCTAGCCATGTGGCCTTGGGCAAGCCGCTTAACCCCCATTGCCTTGAAAAATCTAAAAACAAAACAAAACAAAACAAAACACAAAACACAAAAAACAAAAAACAAACACAAAAAACAGCAATGAGGTATCATCTCCCACCTATTAGATTAGCGCAGATGAGAAAAAGGGAAGATGATCAATACTGGAGAGGTTGTAGGAGGATTGGGACATTGATGCATTGCTGGTGGAGTTGTGAATGGATCCAACCTTTCTGGAGAGCAATATGGAAATATGGCCAAAAAGCAATAAGACTGTTCATACCCTTTGACCCAATAATTCAGATTCTAGGACTATATCCAGAAGAAATTGTAAAAAATGGGAAAAGTTCTACATGTTCCAAAATATTCATAGTAGTTCTTTTTGTAATGGAAAAGAATTGGAGATTGAGGGGATGCCCATCCCTTGGGGAATAGCTAAACAAGTTGTGGTACATGAATACTACATAATATTATTGTTCTATAAGAAACCGTAAATGGTAAAACTTTAGAGAAGTATGGAATGACTTACGGGATCTGATGCTGAACAAAGGCAGTAGAGCCAAGAGAACAGTGTCCACATCATCAACATTATGAGATGAACAACCTTAATGGAAGCAAATTCTCTCAACAGTCCAGGGAGCTAAGACAACTCTATTAGACTGGTAATTGTCTATATTATTTGCAACCAGAGGAAGAAAAACAAAACAAAAAACTCACACAAAAATAAACATCCCTATTGAATCTGATGAACACTTTATAAAAATTATCTCTTATGTATCTCTTTCCCTTAATCCAAAAAATTACTAATTTGTAAATATGTTTAACAAAATATGTATGAAAAATATTAACCTACTAAGGGGAGGCTGGTGGGAAGGAAGGGTGGAGGGAAATTTTGTAACTTGAAAATATGCATGTACAAATGGACAGAAATAAAAAATTAATAAGTAAATAAAATGGAAAAAAAAGTGTCACATGTAGTTGAGGTGCTCTTTACCTCCCATCACACCCAAGTAGTCATTTGGCAAAGCTTGAAACTGTCTCACCCCGCTATGTTACCATTAAAACACTTAATAATCTAAACCCTGCTGAATTTTTAGAAATTGCCCCTAGATTGGAAACAGATCAATATGTGAATAGTGAGAATGATTCTGACCTTTCTGATCATTATTGTATCTCAATTCTGAATCACTTGCTGACTTCTAGGCAAGATCTCACTGAAACCCGCATCCTGGATGCAAACCTCACAGTGTTCACAAAAAGCTTTTGCCTGAGAAACTCTGAGGGTCAAATGGTTTCTGGCTATAGCATTACTACTGAAACTGAGGTATTACAATCTGCTGCTGCAACTGCCCTCTGCTCATTCAGTCCAGAGGCTGAGTTGAAGGCGATTACTAGAGCCTGTGAATTAGGAAAAGGATTGAAAACTAACATCTATAAAGATACACCTTTGGAGTGGCACAAGATATGGGGATGTTGTGGAAACAAAGATGATTTTAAATGCCTCTGGATAATTTGTTAAAAATAGTAAGCGAGTGTCCAGGCTTTGAGAGTGTCTGCTTCTCCCTAAACAGGTTGCTGTTATTAAAACTGTTGGCTATTCCTATGACTCCACTCCTGAGGTTAAGCAGAATCAGTTAGCTGACAAGGCAGCAAGCGAGGCAGCACTGTCTTCCCAATTCCTATAATGCTTTCCCATCCCATATCAACTGCATCTCCCCCTATTGATTTAGTAGCCCTGACACAAACACAAACTTGGAGAGACAAAACACCAGTGGGAAAAATATCGCTTCCGAGGGTACATCCAAGATCAGCAGACTGGACTGTGGAAGAATGGATCCAGAGTTGTTTTTCCTCCATCAACTACATCATCCATTACTACAATACTTGGATTATTTAAATCACTGGGGAGTTAATAAGCCTTATGAGCTTGCCTCCAAGACTTGTGGAGGATATCAAGGAAGGTAGCAGAGGAAATAGTCTCCAGATGTTCAAATTGTCCCCTATATAATCCTTCTAAATTTCTTAAATCTCCTTTAGGCAGATTCTCATCCTCCTCCTCCTCTCCTTTTGAAATTTGGTAGATTGACTTCATTCATCTGCTCCCATGCAATACAACTATTGCATTAGTCATGGTTTGTATGTTTTCCAGTTGAGTAGGGGTTTTTCCCCTATAGATCTGCAACTACTGGAGTTTTGGGGAAAATTTTATGTGAACAAATTATTCCTTATTGAGGAGTTCTATGGGAAATTCACAGTGCTAGCCTTTACATTGTGCATATCATCCCCAGTCTTCAGGGCTGATGGAAAGAACAAATGGCATGTTAAAGGGGTTGTTAGGGAAATGAACTTCTAACTTCAAAGCATCAAGTTAAGGTACTACTCATTGCTCTTCTTGCCCTGAGATCCCAGTCTGTGGGAAAAACAAAGTTATCTCCTTATAAGATTGTTACAGCAAGGTCTATGCCTCCTACCTCAACAGATTCACCAAGTTCAGTAACCTGTGTCTTAGTCATGTTCCTTAGGTTTGCCTATTGAGACTAACCTTTTTGTCTCTCCTGGTGACTGGGTATACTGGAAGAGATCTCTGAGGACTTTGGAAACCTGCTGGGAGGATCCCTTCCAAGTATTTCTTACTATCTCCACTGTTGTTAAACTCCAGGCTGGTAAATGTATGAATACATCTGTCTCATCTGAAGAGTGCCTCCAAACCTGAGTGTACTTCAGAGCCCATTAGTGATCTTGCCAAAGGGGTCAGAAAAAGACAATGCCAGAGGTGGACAGCATTCCCAGCACTCAGGACCTGTAAAACTTCAACTTAATGTTTTAGACTTCATACTATTATCTTTTTAACAGGTGCAGAAGAGTTTGTGTACATGACTATGATTTTCACATAACCAGATTTCTGGTATTCTTGGTTTTCATTTTTTTTCTCCTTGTATTCCAAAACGTTCACCTCATCTCACCGCCCCTACATAGGTGGGGTTTGGTGGCAGTTTCTGTTTGTTTTACATCTTTTTCCCATAAGTGAAGGATCACTGTTTTAGGAGGAAACCTATCCCTCCTCTCACATGCCAAAACACACCATACAAAAACTCAGTCAGAGGGCAGCCAAGTTTTTTAACCTGTCTAGATGTTGGTTATGTGATAACTCTCTGGGAACCACTGTTGGTTTGCTTCTCTCTGCCATTGATTAGGGAGTCTATTGAGTTAACAACACAAGCCCATTTATGTGAAAACCTAAAGTTTTCTGAGGATGCAGAATATAACTTAAAAATAGCAGCAAAAATACCATATGAGTATAAGCAAGATGAAAACCATGAATTTTTCCTAAGTTCCCCATTCTTCCAAAAGAGGTTGAGGGAAAGTCGCATCTCTCAACTCAAATGTCACTTTCAGTGCATTTTTTTCTGAGGTTAAATGAACCTTAGTGAACCCCCCTGCTGCTTTCTGTTATTTTGCTAACCACACTTCTGTAGTTCCTGTAGGGAGTCTTGACCAAGTCCTCTGCAGTTAAACTATCTGGGTCTGTCCAGGCAGGTGATCTGGCACTAAAGGAGCAAAGAAAAATTCATTGCCTCCAAATTTGTGATGGCAAGCCTGATCCTCAGTAGTGTCTTAATGACTTTTTCCTAATCCATGTTTCTCATATCCTCTGAGGAAATGTAAAATTAAAACATCCTCTTTTTCTTTTTCTTTTTGCCTGCAAGTGGTATTATGTGCACCTTTGACTAAGAAGAGGGGAGTGATATGGATATAAAATTTAGTATGATGGATTAATATAAGATTTAGTATGAATCTTAGTGTAATTTTGTAACAATAGTTTTGAATTTTAAATTTGGTAGTAGTAATTCTGCAATAATCAAATATTATTATAGATAATGTTCTCAACCTTATATGCAAGTGAGGGTTACTATACTTTAAATTTCTGTTGCTACACTCATTATCTCTCCATTTTCCTGCAATGATATCCCCAATGCATGTGTTGTTTGTTATATATGCAGTTGTTTTAGAATATTTATAGTTTCTATATGTTACATGTTCCAAACCTTTTGTTGTAAAATCCCCTGTGTAACATGGATAACATTTTATGATTCTTCTGTAATATTCATTGTTACCACCAATCATAATCAATATTGGGCATTTTTCTGATCCTATAAAGTTTAGAGACGAATCTTTGTCTGATGATAGGAAATTCCTATAAAAATTTTCATGGGACTGAAATTTGATTTTCTATCTTAAGTGTGAAATCCAGTATTAAAGAAAATACTGGTGGGTCATGGTCTATCGAAGTCAGAAAAAAAAATTGTTGAAATTTAGCAGGTGAGAAGTTTATTTGAGATAAAAGGGCAGTTTTTACGTGTGATCTCAGGTCAGACCTTTCTGACTCATTTTCCAAAGAAAATGATATGCAGAAAATGTCTCTCACCTGGACGACTGAGGGTCTGCCTTGAGGCAATTGGCTACCTACATGACCTCCACCTGTAACAGACATCTAATTACATAAGGGACCACTGTCCTTTCTTTTATGTCCCTGAGCTTTATACTAAATTTCTATGATCATGTCAGATACTCAATATTAAAATCAGGTATAGAAATTTAAGTATATGGCCTACATTTACTTAAATTCAAATAATCGGCTAGATTAGTGTGTAGTTTCTCATCGTTTTTATGAACGTTTATTTTATTAAGTGGAAAAGCATCCTCCAAATGGGGGAATAACAAATAATAATAATAATATCAATTAATCTCTGTAACTGAATTTTCTGTGAATATCAATAAGATAAACCAAATTGTAAATCATCATGATCTAAGATATTTCCAAAATTCCATTTCCTAGTCATGATAATAAATTTGGCTTGTTTAAAATGTTAAATTGTAATAGAAAAGGAAAATGTCTACAAGTAACCTGGATTGGAGAAATCTCTGAAGCTACATCCTTAAACCATAGAACTACATAAGTTAGTTCCAGAAGAAGTGGACCTAAAATCTTTCCTCACTGCTTGCTGATTTATCCATATGATCTATAGAATCAAAAGGGATTGTCCCCTTGAATATCTGTAATTTGCCTCTTGATATTGTATTGCCCACTTTGTGTGCTGTTACGGGTTTTATTTTTGCCTACCCATATTTTCTTGGAAAAAAAAAAAACTTAAGTTGCAAGAAATAATGCTATTTTTTCTTTCTCTCTCTCCTCCAATGTATCTTATGTCCCTAAAAAAATGTATTGGCTTGATCTGCAGATGACACTAAAGGTACATAACAAAAGAGGAAATGTCTAATCTGATATTCTTTCATTTGGAATTAATATTTCTGATCTATATATTTCTGATCAAAAATTAATCTCTTGACCTTTAACAGTTATAACTTTCAGCATGTGAAAATGTCAGTGTGCTATGTCAAGGCTGTCTGCTACATCTAAAATGTTGACTTGGCCTGTGTCAATACTACCTGGATTAGTTCAGTCAGTGATAGTACCAATAAATTCCTTTATCTGAATCAACAAACCACAAGATAAGAGACATCTTGGATCAGGATAGGAAATCTTATGTAAACATTAACTCTCCAGCCTAAGGATTCTTGTCAACAGGAATTTGAAGCAAATATTATAGGATATGAGAGGATCATATTGTAAAATCATGTCAGCCATGTGAAATCTCATTGGTTATTTAACTCAGTTGTATGATTCCTTGTCCTTTTTGCATAAAATCCCCAGAACTTTGTATCAGGGTTGGCATTCATAAGGATGCCATCCACCCATGGGTTTTTAGTGAGATCCAAGAGAATAAAACTTCATTTAGAAAACTAACATTGTTATTTTATTTTTAGCCTAAAAATATGGTTAACAGAAAAGATGTTACATGATTTTAATATAGTTATTAACTATTCTAGTGGTTATATCATGCTATTAATTTATACTGAGCTTACAGTTCATTAAATGCCATATTTTTAAGACAATCTCCTGCCTTCTGATCCCTCACATATCTTACACTAGTGAAGTTGGTTTTCTGGAACCCAGGTGCTTTGTACAATAGGCTTTCTATATAGATACTCTGTTGAAGGACTAAGAAAGAATAGATTCCCAAATCTGATAGTATATGAAGACATTGCTGAGTTTAAAATCCTCTCTAGTTGGGGGAGTACCCACACCAATACCATCATGCATCCATGAGTATTGAAATAGCAACATTTTATTTGGTTTGATTTGACTCAATGTTTTTGACTATCATTTGAAGATTTTCACCCTATAATTTGACATATGAGAGATCCCTCCACACTTTGAGTTCATTTCAAATGTGATAAATATACCAATTATTGATTCAATTCAATCTACATTAATATCTACTTTGTGCACATGTGCTGAAATGAATTGATGACTTCCCCTCAAAGCTTCCATCATTTCAGTCCCTATAATGGGTTAACATATCTCTCATTTTTCTTTTAGATTCAGCTACATTCATTAGGTTTTCAATATTTTAAATGTTCCTGGCACACAGTAGGAATGTAATAAATGTTTATTGATCGATTGGTTGATTAATGGAATTAGACTTAAGTGTAATGAAGGAAATATTAGTTGCTATGATTTTGCAAGAGAGAACTCCAGCATGCTTTTGGATAATTGAAGTGTTTCATTACTCTTTCATCATGCTTCTACAATGGATTTTGTGACCTTTTTCTTCTCTTTATGCCCAGGCAGTCTGTTGAAAGGACCAAGCTGCTAGATATTGTGAAGGTGTTGGGTTATTTCCAAACCAGCTTTGAATTTGACCTATAAGACAAAAAGGTAATTTTTCATGTGTTCATTTCTAGAATCTCTTTTCATGTAGGCTAGGACCTTGTCTTTGAAAAGGAACATTTTTCACCTTCACAGAGAGAACTCTCTCTCTCCTCCAGAGGTCTTAGGTTATTATATTCCCCAAACACCTAAGTTTTTCATCTATATGAAATTCCTGGTTGAGAGATTCTGTGTCAAGGAAGAGAAAACTAAATAAGAAGTTTACATTTTCACAGGCTTCAACTACTCAGCTAAGATTTTCTTTCTCTTCAATTAGAACAATCTTTTATGTACTGTTTCCATCTCAGTCTTCTTAAACTCACTTATTTTATAAACTCACTTTTTTGTAGTTTCTCTCTTGAAATGATCCCAACTTCTACTTCATCATTAATCTGACTCAGTCATAAGAATTATTATTTTGACATTTCTTGGCAAGATGACCTGACATGATGCCTAATTGCAGGCTCTGTGAACTCCATTACAATTCTAAGGAAAAAAATCTAAAGAAACTATATTCATTGATGTTAACCTATTGGATACACAATTACTCCCCCCCATAACATTCTTTTAAATATAAATTGATTTCTGTCTATGTTATCCATTTACTGGTACCCTCATTTAATAGGACTCCATTCATATGGTATGTCTGTTCTCAGCAGGGGAACTTTAAGCCAAAATTTCCCAGTTGGATGATTTTTTCACATCTCGTCCTCCATACACCAGACTTTGGGGAAACATGAACAAAATCTTCCTTAACAAGTGTAGCTCCCTCTGGCCCATTCACTGCTAAACAATGATATTTTCAGGGCAAATTTTCTGAGAAGGAAAAGAAATTTGCATGATGAAGGGATATATATCATTTTAAGCGAGCAAATTACTGTTTTTCGAAGAATAAAAAAGCTGTAAATATTTTTTGAAGTGGGGCCATATTGCCTCTGAAGTATTCTAAACTATACTGGGTATTTCAAAATTATCTAGTATATACAATTTATACCCATTTTAGAATTGATTTGAATTGTGCTTAGGAGATCTCCTCTCCTAGTGAGAGCCATAATCAAGCAAGCGCTACCACAGTCAGATCAAATTGATGGAGAATTTGAACATGCTTTAAAACAGATTTTAAAGATTTTTTTTGTTGTACTAGCAATGGAACATATTTTTTAAGTTTTTGCAAGGCATTGGGGTTAAGTGACTTGCCCAAGGTCACACAGCTAGGTAATTATTCAGTGTCTGAGGTCAAATTTGAACTCAGGTCCTCCTGACTCCAGGGCTGGTGCTCTATTCACTGCGCCACCTAGCTGTCCCTAGAAGATATTTTTTTGAATTACAGATTTTATTTTTTTTTGAGCTTTACAATTTTTCCCTAATCTTACTCCCCCCCCCCACAGAAAGCAATTTGCCAGTCTTTACATTGTTTCCATAGTATACATTGATCCAAATTGAATGTGATGAGAGAGAAATCATGTCCTTAAGAAAGAAACATAAAGTATAAGAGATAGCAAGATCAGACAATAAGATATCAGTTTTTTTTTCTAAATTAAAGGTAATAGTCCTTGGTCTTTGTAGAACATATTTTTAATAAAAAATGAGTCCTGAAAAGTTTTGTACCTGTAAGAATCATTCCTATTTATCTATTTTTTTTTTAAAATCAACTTTTGTCAGTGGGGAGCCATAGATAAATAATACACAAAGTTTGTAGAGACTATATTTAAATATTTATATCAACACATTAAAACACACACAATTGGTAAAAGATGGAATTCTGATGCTCATTTTTACCCGTGACAAAGAGGAGGGATAATTCTTGCTCTTCTATTTGAGGTTCTTAAAGGAGAAAATAAATGCAGCAACGCTTCATTGGTCACACTCGTGCTGCCCTAAAGGTTTTTAGAAGTTTTCCACAGTCATAAGTGTTTTATACCTGCTTTATGGACAGGTAAGTTGTTTAGAGGTCAAACTTTACTTGGTCACACACACAAACCAGATACATTGGAGCTCTGACAGGATGGTATAGCTTCCAGGTTCTGATCTTCTTACTCTCTGCTTTCATTAATGGCTGCCATGAAAACCATTTTATCTCCAAGTTAATTAAAAAAAGAAAATGAGGGAAAACATTCTGTGGTCTTAAAAAAGTATATGGAAAATAATTCTACCAATCTCAATCGGACCTTATATTATTAATATTACAATTATCTCTATCTAAAACAAAAACTTTCTAGCTACCTCCAAAGGCCATGCATAATTAAATGCCTAGCCTCACCTGAAAAATAAAACATGTTTTATTTTCTACATCCGCATTCAGGGATGCAGATTTACCATGTGTTTAACTTCTTGAGTGATCTGCTTGTATCTTCCCATCGTCTATGCTGCACAAATAATCTTCTGTACACATGATCAAACTAACCCACAAATCCAACTCTTGACTTAGCTATTTAATTTTCTGTAGTTTATTTTTCTGTCTGGACTCTATACAGCCTCCCAAATTAAAATTTGTTGCCTTTTGCCTTGTAAGATAATGTCACCTAAATGTCCTATACTCCCATCTCCTTCTTCATATCCAAAATTTCTTTGGATATTCCACCACTGAAAATAGTTGAACTATAAGGGCATATAAATATGATTTAATTGATTTGAAATTCTGATAAAAGATAGACTATTTAGGAAATTATGGAGATAGAGAAATAAAATAATTCCCAAGTAGGTAGTGAAAGTACAGAGGGCCAATGACATAAAGCAATTTCATTTGAATGAAATAAATATGTCTATATCATAGCAATTTGTGTCATTGAAAGCATTTTTTTAAGAATTGTGGGCAAGTGGAGAGTTATAAGGAACATTTGAAATAGTTTTTTGTTCTACTAGTTCTCCTGCAAAATTGTGTCTTTTCTTGTCTCCATGACTTTGTACAGGCTGTCCCTTGGACAAATCACTTAGTATCCTAAGGTCACAATTTCTTCATCTATAAAATAGTGGTTTGGACTAGATTGCCTCTCAGGTTCCTCTCAGATCTAGCTTTGTGATTATCTGATTCTCTGGGTTAAAGTAAAGTGGCCTATTATTATTTCAACAGACTGAATGTAGTAATATACAAATTAATGAGAAATACAAATTCATATACATCAACAAGTCAACTGTCCAAATACAGGGTGGAAGGGATGTGAGTAAAGCAAAACAAGCCAATTTCATGGTGTGGCAATGCAGAACTTTAGTGGATTTTTAAATAAAATTTATGCTTTCATTAGTATACAAAATTACCCCAATTAATGAAGATCATCACTTTTTTTGACTTAGATTCTTAAGCGTACTGTCTGGGCATCAAGAGGTTATGTGATTTTCCCAAAGACACAGGGTTCTTTATCCTAAGGAAGAAAAGACAGGAAAAAAAATGATCTTCACAGATCAGAAGCATTGTCAGACTGAGGAGAGATTAGATCTATTCTCTGCAGCTCTAAAGGCAGAAGTAAGAGGAATGTAAAGAAGTTACAGAGAGGTCAATTTTTGCACAAAATTACTAAAGGCAGAATGGCAGAATGGGGATCCTGGATGGGGAGATAGTTCCCCTGCTTAGAAGTCTTCAAGCAGAGGTCAGCTCATCATTAATGGAAGATGTTTCTGAGGAAATTTATGTATTAAATAAGGGATTGGACTAGAAAAATTCTAAGATCCATTCTAAAACTAAGATTCGGATTCTCTATAGGGTGTTGCTATTTTCCAAGATAATCCCAACATTAATCAGAAGCTTACTCATCTACAGACTAGATTGGCCTGGGGTTACTCTCTTTCCCTGAGGATTCAGCAATATTTAGCTTTCACAAATCTACTTTCTTTTGGTTCTTGTCCTATAATTTTACAAAATAAATGAAATGCCTAAAAAGGAAAAAAAAAGAAAGCACAAGGTATTCCATGGAATTTAACTGTTTATATCCCTACATGGGAAGAGGATACTTGTAGTTCTTAAAAGCTGGATCATTAATTGTATAGCTAGAAGGAATATATAAAACCAGAGCATACAGGCACAAGGTGAATTTGAAGAAATGACATAAAATATAATTAAGGGATAAGAAAGATGAGTACACTGGGTCCAGAAGGAAGGGAGACGTAGAATGAGGTAAATTATTTCACATGAAAAGACACAAAAAAACTTATTAGATGGAGGGAAAGATAGGAGGGTGGGTGATGGGCATTGCTTGAACATTACTCTCATCAATAGAGGGAATAATATGCACAATTAGTTAAATAAAGAAATCTATCTTACCCATCTGAGACATAGGGAGGAGATTAAATAAAATGCAGGAGGGACTGACAGAAGAGAGGTAGACAAGAGGAAATGGTAGACAGAAACAAAACACTGGTGAGGAATGAAAGAAGAGAGAAGAAAAACAGACAGAAAAATAGAATGGAGGGAAATACACAGGTAGCAATCATAACTGTGAATGTGAATGGGATAAACTCTCCCATAAAACAGGTGAAGATAGCAGAATGAATCAAAACCAGAATCATACATAAATTGTTTATAAGAAACACACTTAAAGGAGAGAGACTCACAACAGAGTATAAAAGTAAAAGTCAGGTGAAGTAAAACAAAGTAGGAGTAGAACTGCTTCAAAAACAAACCTAATTAAAAGATATAAAGAAGAAAGATACATCTTGCTAAAAGGTATCATAGATAATGAAGTAATGTCAGTATTATACAGATATGCAGCAAGTGGTACAGCATCGAAATACTTAAGAAGTTAAATGAGATACAGGTTCCTGACCAAACAAGTGATAGAAAAAAATTGCACAAACAAAACCAAGATAAGAAGCAAAGCAGAAAGCTGGGAAACAATCTTTACAGTAAGTATCTCTAATAAAAGTACCATTTCTCAAATATATAGAGAATGGGGTCAAATTTATAAAATACAAGCCCTTTACACTGATAAAGGATCAACGGATATAAAAAGGCAATTTTCAGAAAAAGAAATCAAAGGTATCTCTAAGTACATGAAGAAGTGCTATATATCACCTTTGATTAAAAGAATACAAATTAAAATAACTGAAGTGCACACCTCACACCATAGATTGCTTAATATGTTTAAAAAGAAGGAAAACTATAAATGTGGGAAAAATTGGGACATTAATGCTCTGTTGGTGGAGTTGTGAACTAATTCAACTGTTCTGTAGAGCAATTTGGAATTATGTCTAAAAAGCAACCACACTATGCATACCCTTTGATGTAGCAATATCACTCTGTATCCCAAAGATATTAAAAAAGGGAAAGTAACTACATGTGCAAAAACATTAATAGCAGCCCTTTCCATGTTGGCAAAATATTGGAAATTGAGGGGATACCCATTAATTGGGGAATACCTTAAGTTATACTATTGTGCAGTAATAAAGGATGAACAGACAGATTCCAGAACAACTTGGAAAGACTTGTACAAACTGAGACCAAGTGAAATGAACAGAATCATTGTACACAGTATCAGCAACAGCGTGTGATGATCAACTGTGAATGACTCAGTTCTTCTCCGCTACACAATGATCAAGTACACAAACCCAAAGGAGTCATGAAGGGAAATATCCCATCCAGATAAAGAAATGCTGGCCTCTAAGTGCACATCAAAGCATACTTTTTCCCTCATTGTTTTATTCTTTTTCATATTTTTTTTCCTTTTGATCTGTTTCTTCTTTTATTAATACAGAAATGTTTTACATGATAACACATGTGTAATCTATATCAAATTACCAACCACTTTAGGAAGATGGAAGGGGATGGAAGAAAAAAAGAAAAATTTGCAACCTAAAATCTTGTAAAAATGAATGCTAAAAATTGTCTTGATATGTAATCAGAAAAAATCCTATTTAATTTACAAATTTAATAATGGCCAGCCTCCCTTTCACCTATTCTATACTGTAGCCAAATTAGCTATTGCCCAAACTCAACACTTGCTGCCATCAATTGTTATAGGCCAGGGTTTAGTCCTGCATTGGACTTCTTTCTTATGTTTGCCTTTTAGAACTCATCTTACTTCAAAAATCAACTCAAGTACTACCCTAGAAATCTAGCCTTCCTCAATTTCCCAATTCATGTATGCTGAAGCTGTTGTCTCACTTAAGTTTTCCAAAGCATGTTGGCTCTATGTTTTATCTCCAAAATGTTATCTTATCATTAAATATTCTATTTATTTATTTTCCAACTACATAGAATGATAGTTTTCAACAATCAATTTTGACAAGCTTTTGAGTTTTACAATTTTCCCTTCCCAATCTACCCTTCCCCCTCTCCCTGACCGAAAACAATTCATCATAGGCATACATATATAATCATGCTAAACATAGATCCATGTTAGTTAGGTTGTGAGAGAAAAATCAAATCAAAATAGAGAAAAAACAATAGACAGAAAAAATCATGATAATAAGAAAACTTTTTTAAAATTGAAAATAGTAAGTTTTGGTCTGCATTTAAACTCCACAGATCCTTCTCTGGTTCACTTTATCTTTTATCTAAATACATACTGTATCTTCTGTAGGCAAAAATAAGCAGCTAAGTTGTACAATGAATAGAGATTGGGACTTTAAATCAGGAAAAACTCCAAGTTCACAACTATCTTCAGATACTTATTAACTGTGTGAAACTATGTGATTTAATCTTTCTCAGTGTCAGTTTCCTCATCTGTAAAAATGGGAAAGATAATGGCATCTACCTCCCAGGGGTGTTATAAGACTCAAATGAGGAAAACTATCTGAAATAGTTTGCAACTCTTACAATACTATATGTGATGTCATGTAGTTTGGAAGTACCTGACTGTGGCAAGCTATTTCTGGATTCAAATTCTGATCTTCTGAGTTTCCTCCTGATGTTGCCTTTGCTGGTTCACAGGCTTCCTGGCCTTCCTTTTCCTCACCCTGTCATTGTAGGTCTCTCCTAGGGTGCTATGACAAGATCCAAAGTGGTCTAAAGTGCAATGTTAAGCTTTAATAACTTGAGAAGTCTAAATGCCACAAACTTACAAAAGTAACATTAGAAGGATTAATTATTATTTTAAAATTCTAATTTTAAAATATTGATGTTTCTTTTTTTAAATTCAACATAATCATCATCCTGTGTTAATAGATCACTCCACTTGATTTTCATACTTTGTGAAAATTGTCATCAGTTTGTCACTTTTCAGCATTTGTCACCCAAGCTTTAAGATCATCCACAAATGAGAATTTGGGATATATGCCAAAGTGTTGACCCGATCCCACAAGAATAAGTCTAATGGAGTTAGAACAGGTGACCAAGAGAGAGCCAACAGCAAGAGAACCTCCTCCAATATTTCCCCAAGCTGAAAAAAATACACATGCATGACAACATGTGAAACTTGTGAAAATGGAAAGGAAAATAAATGGGGTTTTTTTTCAATTCACAACACTACACAAGTGTAAAGGAAATTGATGTAATTAAACTTGCATATGATTTTTGGTAAGTTTGAAACATTTATACTTTTGGGGTTATTAAAGCTTAAAACTGCATTCTTTGAGACCCTGTATCAAGAAATGAAGCAACTGGGTTCATGATACCTGAGAGTCTCATCTCTTCCCCTCATTATCTCTGTGAGTGTGAACAAGTTATTTAAAGTCTGGAGCCCCAGTTTAGCCAAAGTGAAAATTGGGATTATAAGTACTTAGAATCATTGACTCAGCTTCAAAAGGGATCCCAGGAACCAGTGAAACCAACCATTTCAATTTACAAATGGTGAAGCAAAAGCCCACATAGCAAATAACTGAGAGCAAGAAATCAGGTCCTCTGTTCTGTCCTCCAATGTCACACTCTCTAGTGCATAAAGTTATGAGAAAAATATAAAGATAATATATTTGTAATTGTTATGATTAGCATTATATTAGTTTCTGGATGATTTAATCACATTAAATAAGCATTTATTAACAATTTCTGGGCAAAGTACAAGCTAGGAACTGAAAAAGAATTTTTTAAAAATGTCACTATCAGTCTTAAAAATTAATAAAACAGTATATAAGACAAATTTACATTAACTCACTTTTTTAACACATCTTACAAATGGGAGGAAAAACCAAAATATATGTTCAAGGAAGGACCATCCAAAGTGTTTTTAGAGTTCACAGTCCTTTAGAGGAGAAAGAAGTTACCTTTTGGATAAGGAAGACTCCAAAAGATTTTTAAAAAGCAACATGAATTGGGGCTTGAAGAATGGTTAATATTTCACCGAACAATAGAATTCCAGAACTGAAGAGTTCCAAACTCCCTCAGATGTCTTCCGGTCCAGCCCCACCCAAATAACCTTTTCTTGAAGACACCCATTAACAGAAGTCTTATTGGGCCATTCCAGTTTTGAGATCTCAAATTGTTAGAATATTTTTATTGTTGAACTAAAATCCATCTCTCATTAAATTTCAGCAATTGTTCCTAATTGGATGCTGTGAGAAGAAAAAAATGTAATTCCTCTACCACTTGAATTGAATTAATGCAGTTGCCATTAGTTTTATGATTTGTCATATGAATGTGCTCACCCTGCATGGTCATATGCAGCTTTAAGTCTCTGTCTTTTGCCAAACAACAATCATTTCATAGCAATGTCTCTCTCATTTTACATCTTGTCCAATTGGTTTTTAAAATCCAGATAAAGAAGAGTCTATTTACCTCTAAATAGTTTCATTTTATTTTCCTCAACTCACCATTATAATCTCTAGAGATTTTACTTTTGGAGGTGGACACCAACCATATCATTGTATATATTAGCTATTCCTCCATCACTCCCGGATTTGTGGTTACAAATTTGGTAAGCAAATCATTCACCTGATTCTTTGATAATTTAATGACTAGAGGTAGCCAGTGGTACAATAGCTAGAACTCTGGGCTGGGACCGGTAAGTGGGACTTAAACTGAACTTTGTAGGAAGAGGATTCTGAAAATGACAAGCAGGTATCACAGGCATACATATCCCAGGTATCCAGGCATAGGGGACTGTCATGGCTATATGACAGTTGACTATTTGGGGGCTATTTTTGAAGGTATTAAATCAAATTGGGCAAGCTAATGAACCCCTTTTTACCTCGGTTTCCTCAAATGTAAGATGGAGGTAATAATAGTACCTGCTTCACAGCATTGTTTGAGTATCAAATGAGATAATATTTGTAAGAAGCACATATCACACTGCCTGGCACATAATAGTTGCTATATAAATGTTTCTTCCTTTCCCTTCCCTCTGCCTCCCCATTCGTGTCATTGATAAGAATGTCGAAAGATACAATATGTAATTGGAGGGAATAATTTTAAAATACTATCAAATGAAAAATAAACTAAAAATAATAAAATAGAAAAAAAGAATTGGGTCAGAGATATTGTTTGTCCTTCATTCTCAAAGAAGACGGCATGGTAATGGACATGGTGCCATGACAAGCATGTGAATTGAATTTAAGTGAGGGGGAGCTGTGCTAAGTCACTTTCTCCTTCAGAGCTATCTGGGTCCAGTGGCCAGATAAGGATCAGAATGACTGGAGATGATCTTGGATGCAAGGAAATCAGGGTTAAGGGTCAAAAATACTATTCTGGGCCACCACTACTCTCACTGACTTCCAACATTCTTTTTAGGTGATGAGCTCCAAACCATACTAACCATACAATCATCCAGCTTATTTCACTTCAGTTTGTCCATAAGAATATCATCAGAATCTTTGTCAGATGATTTTCTGAAACTCAGATATACCATGTCCATGGTATTCTATTCAATGACCAGTATAGCAAACCTATCAAACTGTGTCTAGCTTGTTCTTAATGAACCCATGCTGCCTCATAATAATATTTTTTTTAAATTTCTAAGTACTTATAACCTATTTTTAAAAAATAATCAATTCTTCAAGAATTGAAGTCAAACTCATTGCCTTAAAATTCTAAATATCCACATATTGTGCTTTTTAGAAGTTGGGATGCCTGTGTCCATCCCTGAGGCAACTTTTGTTCCTCAAGAAGTACTGGATTTGCTTAAAGTCACTAGTGACTATTTAGTACCTCTTTCAGTACTCTAGAATTATTTTTATTAAAATCATTTAAGAGGACTTGATCTGAGTGAGGGCAGTTAAGAGCTCTTACCATGCACTCACTGACTTTGGGTTGAAATTCCCTTTGAATTTTCTGAAAGTACTAAAAGACTCTTGGATGTGGAATCTAGGACTGGTCTGAATGAAAATCTGTTATGATTATGACAGAACAAGTCATTTTTCCTCTCTAAAAGTTGGAAATGACAGGATCAATCATTTAGTTGAATCATTTCATATTAGAGGTAAAGAAACTGCACCCTAAAGGTGCTAAGTGACTTGTTCATTTTACTGGAGAATTGAGAGATTTGACAAGTCCATGGATAAATGATTGAAGTTCTAGAAAACATCTGAGGAGGGATAGAACATTTTCAAATAGAGAGATCAAGAAAGGTTACATGGAGGAAGAAGGGACCTAATCTGAACTTTGTAGGAAGAGGATTCTGAAAAGCAGGAATGACAAGCAGGTATTCTAGGCACAGGGGACTGTCATAGTTACATGATATCTGGCTATTTCTATGCTATCTGTGAAGGTATTAAATGAATCAAGAGTCTCTGGTTTTGAAGTCTAGCTAGCATCTTATCCAGTATACCAAGAAGGCACTTCATTCCTTTAATTCATTCACAGATAGCACAGAAATTATTAAACATGCCATCGGTGGAGACATACTAACCCACCCCACTTTCTCCTTTACATATTTAAGACTCATCAGAATGTTAGCACTTAATTAGATTCTAAGAATTCCTGCTCTGAAATCCTTTTGTAACATTAGAATTCTACTCAATTTCTTTTTATTTCCATGTAAAACTGCATTCTCTTTATTTTGCATACTTTAATTTCAGAAAAAATAAACATTAACAGCCCACAATATACAATATCCTACTCAACAGATTAGGAAAGGGGGGACAGGGACCCTGTAAGCCCTGCCCTAATACACTGGAAAAGAGAAGAAAAAACACTACACATTGGCAGATGGAGCCAGGCAGGACAGGGCCTCTACTGCTGTTGTGGGAAAACACAGGGAACTATACAGAGGGTGGGGTCTGATGCAGAGGTCTGTCTAATCCACCTCTTCCATGTAAGATGCATCTTCATCTTGAGGGATCTCATCAGGAACAGTAGCACTGGATTCTTCTGCTGTCACCTCATCCTCATCAGTGCCAAGACCCAGGTTAATCATGCAGTAAATTCGATTTGAGTGAGTCTGGGGATCTTCAAGGGAGAAGCCTGAAGACAGCAGAGCTGTCTCAAAAAGCAGCACCACCAGGTCGTTCAGTCTTGTCATTCTTGTCAGCCTCAGCCTTCTGCCTGAGAGTCTCCACAATGGGGTGATCTGGGTTTATTTCCAGGTGCTTCTTGGCCATAATATAGGCCATTGTGGAGTTGTCTCTCAAGGCCTGTGCCTTCATGATATGTTCCATGTTTACTGTCCAGCCATATGTGCTAGTCACAATGCAACAGGGCGAGAAGACCAGTTGATTGGAGATTGTCATGTTCTCAGCCTTGTTATCCAAAATTTCCTTCATTAGTTTGAACAAGTTCTCAAATTTTGCCTTGCTCTCCTCCATTTTTTTTCTTTTCTTCTTCATCCTCTAGCAGTTCTAACCCTTCCTTAGTAACAGAGACAAGGGTCTCCCCATGGAATTCCTCTAGCTGTTGCACACAGTACTCATTAATGTGCTCTGTTATGTAAACTACCTCAAAACCACGTTTCCATACCCTTTCCACAAAAGCACAGTTGGCCACTTGGTCTTTCTTCTCACCAGTGATATATAGTAGATGCATTTCTGGGTTTCCTTCATTCTAGATACATATTGAGGCAAAGAAGTCATCTTATCTCCTGACTGAGATGTATGATAACATCTATTCAGCTAAACAGAGCCTGTTGGTTGAATCCTCATGGATTCCAAGCTTCAGATTTTTTGAAAAGGTCTCATAGAACTTTTTGTAATTCTCTTTGTCTTCTGCCAAGTCAGAAAAGAACTCCAGACACTACTTGACTATGTTCTTACGGATGACCTTCAAGATCTTACTCAGCTGCAGCATCTCTCAGGAAATGTTAAGGGGTAGATCCTCAGAGTCCACCACACCTCGGATAAAATAAAGATACTCAGGAATAAGCTCATCTCAACTGTCCGTGATGAACACACGCTGCACATACAGCTTAATGTTATTCTTATTATTATGATATTCAAAAAGGTCAAAAGGAGCCTGGCAGGGGATGAAGAGCAAAGCTCTGAATTCCAGCTGACCTTTCACAGAGAAATGCTTTACATCCAAGTGGTCTTCCTAATGACTGGGGAGGCCAGATTCCTCTTAGCTGATGTCATCTGGGTTGCATGTCCAGATGGGGTTGGTCTTGTTCAGCGCTTCCTGATCAATGTGTTTCTCCTTGATTTTCTTGGTTTTCTTCTTGTTGTCCTTGCCTTCATCTTTTCATCAGATCCTACATCTTCCATCTTGGATTTCTCTTCATCTTTAGCTGGTTCTTCTTCCTCTTTCTCTTTGTCTTCTTCAACCTCATCATCCCTGATTTCCTTCTCTCATTCTTTCTCCAAATAGAGGGTTATAGGATAGCCAATGAACTGAGTTCTTCTTTCCCATCTCTCTTCCAAATATTCTGTCTGCTCTTCTTTCAGATGTAAGAATACCTTGGTGCCCCTGCCAATAGGCTCACCATGGTCAGCACGAACCGTGAAGGAGTCACCTGCAGAAGATTCCCAGGCATACTGTTCATCATCATTGTGCTTAGTGATGACAACTACCTTCTCTGCCCCCAAATAAGCAGAATAGAATCCCACACCAAATTGATCAACCATGGAGATGTCTGCTCCAACCTGCAAAGCTTCCATGAAAGCTTTGGTGCCAGACTTGGCAATGGTTCCCAAGTTATAGATCAAATAAGTTTTTGTCATGCATGCCAATACCATGTTCCCCAAGGTCAGAATGTGCTCCTGAGCGTTGGGGATGATGTCAATCTTTAGTTCTTTACCACTGTCCAATTTGGAAGGATCTGTCAGACTCTCATAGCGGATCTTGTCCAGGGCATCAGAGGCATTGAAAATGATCTCTCTAAGGAAGATTTCTTTAATAGAATAAAAGGTGTTGATAATCAAGGACATAAGCTGGGCAGTCTCTGCCTGAAAGGCAAAAGTCTCCACCTCCTCCTCTCCATGCTATACTTCCTCAGGCATCTTCAAATGTAAAAATATGATACAACTAACAATCTAGAGTTTATCATCTGGCTTCTCCCTTTCAAAAAATATGGAATGCTTCACGAATTTGCATGTCATCCTTGCACAGGGGCCATGCTAATCTTCTCTGTATCGTTCCAATTTTAGTATATGTGCTGCCGAAGTGAGCAATTTCTAAAGTGAAACTAAAACAAAGTTTTGGGAGGACCTCTGATTTCCCCGAGGACAGAAAGAGGGTGTCCAGTAGACAAAACAAGCAGGAACTCTTTTGATTCAGTCAATTCAAAATGATCTCTCTTGCTTTCCACCCCTTACTGCAGTGAATGGTTTTAGGTAAACAATTTTACAAATCTCATTGATATTTAAGTTAATATTGTTCTATTTGATGCATCTAAAATTGTTCCCTAAACTTTATGCCTTTGTTTAATCTTTACTATGGAATTTTTCCTCTTGTTCTCAAACCCTGTAAGCTATCAGTAGAAAATAATTTAGCTTAGAGAGATTTAAAAAAAAAAAGCAGAACATATCATCTTTCCTTTTATGAGCAGAAATACAAGTGTGTATCCATTTATTCATTACTTTTACTTATCTTTCATTTCTTTATTCTCCTTTTGCATGCTCAAGGAGGTAGCTGTTCTTCCTCAGTATAATGAATAGGGTGGGGAAAACTTATGGGGAGGAATGTATTGGTTAGAATGTGACCCCAGTCAATGACTGGCATGAGGAGGAAGAAACAAAGCCTTTCATAGTGCATATAACACCTAGCAGTTCCATATTTCTGTGTCCTTCTCCCCTTGAGAGAGGTGTGCCATTTATTAAGATGTCGTTTTTTTAGTTTTTGCAAGGCAATGGGGTTAAGTGATTTGCCAAAGGCCACACAGCTAGGTAATTGTTAAGTGTCTGAGACTGGATTTGAACTCAAATCCTCCTGACTCCAGGGCCAGTGCTCTATCCACTGCACTTGCCCCTATTAAGATGTCTTAATAAAAAAATTTTTTTAATCACTCTGGACTAAAGATTTCCAAGCCATTTATAGCATTTATTTATAGTGAATAACAGATAAACTCATTGAACCAAGTCAATAATAAACATAAATGAGACAAGTTAGGGTAGACTATACCAGGCAACGTAGAGTGAATGAAAGAGAGAAAGAGAGACAGAGATAAAGACAGAGGGAAAAGACACAAAGAGGTAGACAGGCAGGCCAACAAGCAGGTAGAGTCTCCATCTCACTCAAAAGAAAATTACTTTAAGTCTTTAGAGACACAAGTTGGAAATTAAGCATATGTTGAGGTCTTTCTCATTCTCCAGGGCCTTCCTTACAACTAGAAGGATAATCTCTCCTCTCCCAAGCTCTCCCTAATTCTGTCCTTTGTTAAAGCAAGAAGCATTGAGTAACCAACCTCTCTGTCTTATGCAGATGAACCAGTATTGAACTCTAGGTTAAAACGGAAATAATGAATTTGTCTCTGACAGACTTGCATCCGAAGTGCCAAGTATGGAGTTTTTCTTCCACTCATGAGATCTAAATGAAAGCCACATGGTCATATTTACTACCATGTCTTAAGACATTTAATTGACTTTAGTAAATATATGTCTTCCGATGATATATTGCTAGTCCATAGGATTAATCATAGATCATAGGATCATGAATTTAAATCTATAAGGGAACTTGGAAGTCATCTACTCCAGGTACCTCATTTTTCCAAGGAGGCTGAATGATTCACTTATGGTCTCATATAGAAAATTATAAAGCTGTGATTTGAATCCTGGTCCTTAACTCCAAATTCATTGTTCTCTCCGCTATGGCTTCATGAGTATTGTTTTTGCCTTCTTTGTCATTGTCTCTTCCAAATTTCCATTTTTTTTCTTTCTTCAATTTTCTTCATTGCTTTCATTTTCTTTATCCCTACCACCCCCCCACACACACTCTTAAATCCTTGAAAAACACTTTTATAGTCTTATCACTTATTGAAACTGCTCTAAATGAAGTTCTCAGTGATCTCTTAATTGCCATATGTCATGATCTTTTCTCAGTTCTCCTACTTCTGGACCTCTTGGATGTTTTTTGACACTACTGACTACTCCCTTCTCCCTAAATGTTCTCTCCTCTCTGAGTTTGGATGATGTCACTCTTCACTGGTTTTTCCAGATGACTACTATTTCTTATTGGGTTCAGCATTTATATTAAGCTCCCTCACTCTAGGTATTCCACAACCTTCTTTTCTTGCCTCCCTACATTTCTGTCATGGTGATTATCTCAGCTCTTATGAGCTTAATTATAATCTCTAAGAAAATGCTTTCTCCAGCCACAGTCTCTATGGAATCTGAGTCTCTCATCATCAAGTGCTTCCTGGACTTTTCAAAGTGTCTTGTTCAAGAGTCATCATAAAATCCATGTGCCCAAAATAGATCTTTCTCCCCCAAACCTATCCCTCTCATTCATTTATATAAACAGCATTGGATTCTTTCAACATCATCCTTAATTTGAGACAGCTAAGTAGTACAGTAGATAGAGCATTGGCCCTGGAGTCAGGATGATCTGAGTTCAAATCCATTCTCAGACACTTAATAATTACCTGTGTGATCTTGTGCAAGTCATTTAACCCTATTGCCTTGCAGAAAATACATTATCTTTAATTCCTTTCTTCATACATATGTGATCATTTACCAAATCTTGACACATTTACCTACACAGAGCTGTCTTCCCTCCACCTCAGTCTGTCCTCTACACAGTTGCCAAAATGATTTTCCTTAAGTCAGATCTGCTCTTGTTTCTCATGTACTAAATAAATTTCAATGGCTCCCTACTGTCTACAAGAGAAAGCCCTCTTATTTTTAAAGTCATTTATAATGTGACTAAAACCTATTCTTGTTGCCTCAGTGTACATTGTTTCCTTTCCAGTCCTCTGGGATTCACATTAACTGGCATTCTCTCTCTTCCCCACTGAGTATGCCCCATCTCCCATCTCCATATCTTTGTAGTGGGACCATGCCATTTCCTTGGTGGTACAGCAGATAATGCACTGGCCTTGGAGTCAGGAGGACAGGAGTTTGTATCTGGTCTCAGACACTTAATAATTGCCTAGCTGTGTGACCTTGGGCAAGTTACTAAATCCTGATTGCCTCCAACCCAGAACCATCTCCAGTCATCCTGATTCATATCTGGTCACTAGACCCAGAGAGCTCTGGAGGAGAAAACACAAATCCAATTCATATACTCATCATGGCATCACCTCCCTGATGTTATGGTCTTCTTAGAAACTGAAGGACATTATTTCTTTTCCTGGAATGTTTCCTAATCTTTTCCCTTATAAAATATTTCACCTTAAAGACACAGATCTTTCTTCAGTTCCCAAAACCTTTCTCCAAAAGGTTATTTTGTATCTGGTTTGAATGAGCAAGAATGTATATAAATACTCTTGCCCTTCTATTCAAATGTAAACAATCCGATGGAAGGTGATGATTTTGTTCTTTTTATTGTTTGGTACCCATCATAGTGTCACACATTTAAGGTTTAGCAAACACTCACTGATTGACTGACTGCATTTAGTAAATACCTAGCAATGTGTCAAATAGGCCAAAAGTGAAGTAGTCTCTATCATCAAGGAGTTGATATTCTATTAGGAAGAAAACATGGAGGGCAGGCAGGTAGTACAGTAAAGAGATTTCCCAACCTAGAGTCAGGACCAGCCAAGTTTACCTACCAGCTCAGATACATGCTACCTATTTCACCCTCTCTGTTTAATCTCTGTTTATCTCAGTGTTCTCATATGCCGATGGGAATAATAATAGCACCAACCTTCCATAGTCGTGAGACTGAAATGAAATAATGATTGGAAAGCATTTAATATATAGAAGTGCCAGAATAAATATTAGCTATTATTATAAACAGATGCAAAATGTATACAAAATATTGTTTGTGGGGAACACTAAGTTCTGCAGAGAATCTGGAAAGGTCTCATATAGGGGGACACATTTGAATTGAATCTTGAAAAAGGCTATGGATGGAAAGAGGCAAAGGTGATGAGAATCAATTAGCAGTTATGAAACTAAAGAGCCTCAACATGCCAGAGTGTAATTTGTGATTTATTCTAGAGACCTTGGAAAGCCACTGAAGACTGTAAAGCAAAGGTAAGTCAGAATTACAAATTGGGCTTTAGGATTATCATTTTAGCAAGTGAATGAAGAATGGTTTGGGGAGGGAAAAAAGTCAGAGGCAAGGACACCACAATCAAAGCTAAAGGTGATAAGGTCCAAAACTAGCATGGTAGCTGCATGAGGCTAAATAATGGGAGATCTAAGAATGAGGATGTGAGCTTGAAAAGTGATCACTAAGTGAGTGGGGGAAAGGGAAGAACTGAAGATGATGCCAAAGTCATAAACCTGTGGGAGTAAAGGGTATTACCCATAAATTACTGAGAGATGTTTTCAAAGAAAGTCAAGACTCATTTCTAAAATATACAGAGAATTCAATTATATATTTTTTTTAAAAAAAAGACATTCCCCAAATGACAAATGGTCAAATGATATACAAAAGGAATTTACAGATGAGGAGATCAAAGCAATCCATAGACATATGAAAAATTGCTCCAAATCAACAATTATTAGAGAAATGCAAATTAAAGCTTCTCTGAGGTACCACCTCATACCTCTCAGACTGGCCAATGTGACCAGAAAGGATAATGATCATTGTTGAAAGGGATGTGGGAAATTGGGGACACTATTACACTGTTGGTGGAGCTGTGAACTTATCCAACCTTTCTGGAGAGAAATTTGGAACTATGCCTAAAGGGCAAAAAAATGTGCATACCCTTTGACCCAGCAATACTACTACTGGGTCTATACCCTGAAGAGATGATAAAAAAGGGTAAAACCATCACTTGTACAAAAATATTCATAGCATCCCTGTTTGTGGTGGCAAAGAATTGGAAATCAACTAAATGTCCATACATTCATGGGACACTATTGTTCTATTAGAAACCAGGAGGGAATGGGAATTCAGGGAAGCCTGGAAGGATTTGCGTGAACTGATGCTAAGTGAGATGAGCAGAAGCAGAAAAACACTGTACATACTAACAGCAACATGGGGTGATGTTCAACCTTGATGGACTTGCTCGTTCCATCAGTGCAACAATCAGGGACAATTTGGGGCTGTCTGCAATGGAGAATACCATCTGTATCCAGATAAAGATCTGTGGAGTTTGAACAAAGTCCAAAGACTATTCCCTTTAAATTAGTAAAAACAGATATCTTATTGTCTGATCTTGTTATCTCTCATACTTTTTTGTTTCTTCATTATGGATATGATTTCTCTCTCATCACACTCAATTTGGATCAATGTACAACATGGAAACAAAGTAAAGACTGACAGATTGCTTTCCATGGCGGGGGGGGAGTAAGTTTGGGGAAATATTGTAAAACTCAAATAAAATCTTTAATAAAAGGAAAAAAAAGAAGGTCAAGAACAAAAATCAGATTGAGGTTGAGCAATAGAGAAGTAAGGAAGGAGAAGCAGCAAAAATTCCCAAATTCCCTAAAGTTTTGCTTATTCTTGATAACTATTTTAAATACTTAATGCAACAACAATATACTTTTTTCATGATTCCTCAAAAAAACTATTCCCATGAGAAGAAAAAGAAATGAAGTATGTTGGAAAAAATATAGCAAAAATCAGACATTGAATAGACAGACTTAACACAAAGAAATTTGTTAATATTTAGTTTTATGACAATATTCCTAAAGTTTAGACCTAAAACTGAGACATTCTGGGAAAATTGAGGAACAATAACCCACATGGCAGAATTAAACTACGAAGCATCCAATGGATAGGAGATAAAAGTTATGCTATACATCAAATCATATATCAATCCGTCATAATTTATAGACATGGGTTATAGTCATTAAATTTGTTTAACTTCTTTCATGTACATGATGTGTAAAAGGGACAGGAAAACCAACTTCCTGCCTTCTTGTGCTGATTTGGCAAAAAAGTTCAAATGTACTGGGGTATGACAGAACATCTAAACATCTAAGAGTTAAATGTTATCATCTGATCCAGAAATTATTATAATAAATAACATCTGGTGGAAACAATGAAGAACTTGCATTTTAGCTGTAAGATGGTGAACTATCTGGGGGGCCAAAGGAAGTTAAGATTACATGTCAATTTTAAATGCATATATCATATAGAATTAAAGAGCTGCCTTAACAGTGAAAGATGTATACCAACAAGGTGGTTAAGGGCAGATTTGCTTCTGATTTCTACTTTGTCAGGTTTGTGTGTTCACGTTCTGATTTTAACATGAGATCTGACTCAGAGCTGAGATAATAGACGCTAATGGAAGGTGGAATATTTATGGAATATTTATGCTGAAGAGCTCTCAACATCATTGTTAATACTGGTTCCAATGTCTAAGTTACTTACGGAACATGCACCAGGTAAGCACCCTTGATAATAATCACTTTTGTTCACATTTACTCAGCCTGCCCACCTGCAACCTCCTTGTATCTTCCACAGTATCTAACAGGAAATCTGTACATGGCACAGATGCTCAGAAAATGTTTCCTGATGAACTGAATGAATCTTAATGAAAACAGAACAACTCAGTAAAAATTGTGAGAATGGAAATTTTATAGAGATGAAAATCATATTTTATTTTAAAATCATCATAAATAAAATCAGGCTAATACCAAAAAAAAACCCCACAATAAAATTCTCTGTGAGCAAGTATATGAAAGTATTCATTGACAATCAATCATTAAACATTTCTTAAGCACCTTACTATAAAACTGTGCATATTCTTTGACCTAGTGATACCACTACTATGTCTGTATCCGAAAGGGATAAAAAGCAAAAAATAAAAAGCACTTATCTATACAGAACTGTTTATGGTAGCTCTTTTATCAATGGAAAAGAATTAGAAATTGAGACAATGTTCATATATTGAGAAACAAGCTATTGTATGTAATTGTGATGAAGTACTATTTTCTATAAGGAATGATGAGCAGGATGCTCTTAGAAATACCTGTAAAAGGGGTGGCTAGGTGGCTTAGTGGATAAAGCATCGGCCCTAGAGTCAGGAGTACCTGGGTTCAAATCCGACCTCAGACACTTAATAATGACCTAGCCGTGTGGCCTTGGGCAAGCCACTTAACCCTGTTTGCCTTACAAAAAAACCCTAAAAAAAAGAAATACCTGTAAAGACTTACATGAATATCAGTAAAGTAAAATAAATAGAACAATGGCATTGTACACAATATAGTAATGTGATATGATGATCTACTGTGAATAACAGCTGTTCTCAGCCAAACAATAATCTAAGGCTATTAAGGAAGGATTTATATAAAAGCTACTGTCCATCTCCAGAGAAAGAACTGATAGTTTTCTTTATTTTTTCTGAGGTTGTTTTTGTCTGTCTTTTGTTAAAACAGGACTTACATGGAAATATACTTTGCATGACTACACATGTATAGCCTGTATTATCTTGCTTGCCTTCTCAATGGATGAAAGGGGAGGGAGGGAAAGAGTTTGAAACTCTACATTTGAACAAAGGAATGTTGAAATTATTTTATATGTAATTAGGAAAAACAAAATTTAATTTTTTAAAAATCAGTATTACTTGAGGTCTGGGGGAACGTAATTAATTATTAAAGTATCAAAGATTGCCTTATAAAAGAAATTATAGTTTATTGTTGGTTAAAGGATATTCATGAATTCAATAATATAAAGAAGGAAAAAATTCAGATACAGGGGAAAATGCAAAGACACAAAGGCAAGAGAGTTCAAGTTGTTTACCTAAGTCACAGAACAATTCCAATAATTCAGTGGAATACATGCTATGGAGTAGTGCTAGCCCAGTGAGCACCAAGGGTTAAGGAGCTACTAGAGATTTTTAAGTTATTGGGTTTTTTTTTAGATTTTTCAAGGCAATGGGGTTAAGTGGCTTGCCCAAGGCCACACGGCTAGGTAATTATTAAGTGTCTGAGGTCGGATTTGAACCCAGGTACTCCTGACTCCAGGGCCGGTGCTTTAACCACTATGGCATCTAGCTGCCCCTAAATAAAATCTTTAATTAAAAATAATATGCATATGCAATGCTAACCTGACTGCCACCAAGGGGAGTGGGAAGGGAGGGTGGAAGGAAATTTTGTAACTTAAAAATATACATGTATTTATGGATAAGGATAAATTAATTAATTAATTGAAAAGAAAAAAAGAAAAATGCTGGGTTCAAGTTTTTTTTTTTTAGGTTTTTGGCAAGGCCAATGGGGTTAAATGGCTTGCCCAAGGCCACAGGGCTCGGTAATTATTAAGTGTCTGAGGTTGGATTTGAACCCAGGGACTCCTGACTCCAAGGCCGGTGCTCTATTCACTGCGCCACCTAGCCTCCCCTAGAGATTTTTAAACAGAGGTGTAACCTGATTTTGATTGTTTTTCACTGATGTCAGGCTCATCATGACTCCAGTTTTTCTTGACAGAAATACTAGAGTAGTTTGCTATTTCCTTCTCCAACTCATTTTACAGATGAGAAGCTAAGGTGAACAGGATTAAAGGAAGAGACCAGGGTTACATGGCTAGTAAATGGCTAAGACCAGAAGATGAGTTTTCCTCATTGCGGGTCCATCCACTGCACCACCCAGCTGCCCTCATAATATGATTAGATCTACATAAAGGTAAGTAAATGCTTGCAATAGTGTAGCAGGTAGAATGAATCAGGGGTGCTTGGAGAGGTAGGAGAAGAGAGGGGAAAAATGCACTTAGATTTTTGTAATAATTGTCAGGTGGTGAAAAGGTCTATGATCACCATGAATAGTAAAAGGAACAGTTGTAAGAGATACTGTGAAAGTAAAGCAGAGGAGACAGTAACTGTTTGGATAACAAAATTGAGAGGAGAAGAATTCAAAAATTCTAAAATGATGGCAAGGTTCTTAATAGGGAAACCTAAATTAACTAACAGAAAAAGTAAAGTTGGACATAGAAACAAGTATGGAAGAAAGATACTAAGCACTTTCTCCAGGCCGGTAAATCATGATGGTGATGTTTGTCCTTAAACATGTGATGAGAGACCAAGTTATTTCAAACTTTCTTCTTTCACCAACAAAAGGCCTTATGAAATTATTGACAATGTACTATCAAGATTAGTTTTTCATTAAAACAAATCAGTTCATAGAATTTAATATATAAATGTCTTTCACACAACTCCTGGCAGTTTTTCTCTTTCCCAAAAGAAATCAGCAAATATTTCTGATAACGTAACTATTATATTTTTCTTCTTAATAACACATATAGATTCCCAAATTTGTTTCAGATTCAATAAATCCCAATTGCTACAGAACTTCCAAATAAATACCTTGAACTGAAAGGTGAGTCTACTGGTTTCAGACAGGAAAACCCGTCAGTCCCAGTTTTTTCTTATTAGATTACGAATTTTACTCTTTGAACACAAGGGGATCAAGAATTTTCCCTTCAAAAATCTCTCAGGTTCTCTCTTTTCACAGAGGAACTTTCAAGATGCATTCAGTGGCCTTTGCTATAGAAATGCACAAGTGAGTTCCAGGCCAATTCAAGGAAACTAGACTGCTTTGCAACACCTCAATTTATAGTTGATGCTTCCTCCATGAACTGGGCATTGGGAGTGTTAAAGTTTATTATTACAGAGATTGATTTGCTTTTTATGGTTGCTTTCAATGGAATACAGTTTCTCTGTTTATTATTTTTGAATATTTTCTTTTGCACTGTCAGATACAATATTTGCAATTTCTACCTTTTTTGGAATAACTGGATGGATGAATAGTAACTTTTTCCCATCTCCTCAAGTTTATTTAGTGTATGTCTTTGTATTTTAATTTTGTTTTCTTCTCTAATATATCACTTTCTCATTTTAGTTAGTCACAAATAATTCCTGGTACCTAAATTCAACTGGTCCCTGATTGAAGCAAGGCAATCTTTTCCCATCTCTAAAAGCAACTCAGTATCCCAATTACCGCACACCACTTTTCCCAAACTTTATCATCTCTCACCATATTTCACATAGGGTCCCCTCACCCCACTCTCTTAGCTTAGAATATTCTTTCATTTCATTGAGAAAACTGAGCCTATTCACTCAGAGTTCCCACTTCTCACTTCTCCCACATCTCCTATAGCTCACATGCCTTCCTCCATTATCTCCCCCTCCCTTGACTCTTACGATGATGTCATTCTTCAGATCTGGTGAGAGATGGGATGTTTGAAGTACAAATGGATTCTACCTAATCTTGGAGAAATGTCTTCTTTGTGGTTTTTAGTAATAAATGAATTAATTGAAAGTGCATTTTCCCTAATAAAGTAGAACATACAAACCTATGTACACCCAGTAGATCTCAGCCCCCTGCAAATGTATAACGGGCTATGGCTATTTGTTCTTGTTCCATTAGTTGTTTTAATGGACTAGCACTGATATATTCAATGGGTGTAAACAGAAAAGGAAAATATGGAGCATTCAGTACTCATTGGGCAGATGGGCACCAATTGTCCCATCTGTTTTTTAGCATGGGATTAAAAAAAGCAGGACTGTTCAAACAATGGAGAGCAGGAGGAGGGTCCAGATCAAAGGAGCCAGGCTGAATACTTCTTTTATACGGAAAATTTTGTGAAGATAGCAGTAACCAGTTCCCCAGCCCTAATCACTGGTCATGGTGACTAGTCCATCTCCAAAGAGACATCACATCCTGAATTGCCTGCATTCATTCTAGCTCCTTATCAGGTCTGTGTTATGATTCATATGTCAAGAGGAGGGGGAGCATTCTTCCCCATTTGTCTCTGGACACCAGGTGGCCATGATCATAAATCATTGAATATTACAAACCTGGATATTGGCACCCATGTAAAACACACCCAAGTATATCTATTGAGAGTGACAGGTAGAGAGACAGAGACATAGAGACTAGTGACATAGAGACCCCAATAAGTCTATATCCCTGAACCAAATGCATGAGGAACTATGCAAGTTGCCAGAATAGCTTCTGAACTTTAAGGTATATTTCCCATGCCAAGGCAAAGTGTTGTAAGGTTGAGCATCATCTTATTTTAAAATCTGAGCACTTTTACAAGCATCATCATCTCATTTTCATAAGACCAAAGTTCAAGAGGTACCATTTTAAAAGCAATATATTTGTTATCCCCCTTTTTCTTGCCCTGATCTTGCCATCTGCTCTTAGAGAGGTAGTGAGGTAGTACAGAACAGGACTGATATGGGAGTCATGGGTATAGTTAATCAGTACTTAAGTTAGACCTGTGTGACCTCCTCTCCAATGAATTAGAGAATTAAAACAAGTCACCTCCTCATTGAGAGCCTCAATCTTCTCAACTGTAAAATTATCTGAAGGTACTTACTTCACTAACTTCCAAGGTGACTGTGAGGTGAGAGTTTTCAAACCTTAAAGCTATATAAAAAAGAGCTTGAGGATGTTGAGGTATATGGGGTAAGAATTTACCAAACTCTTTTCAGGACTGCTCATCCACCTTTGGTGTACACCTGTTACCCAACTCTCACCTGTGGCTTCAAAAAGCTGTAACATGCAAAGTGGCCACACCTCCTTGGCAGACAGACAACCAGGTTGAGGATAACTGAGGGGTCTCAAACTTGACAGTGAGTTGGGGGGTACCTAACCACAAGTATGTAAAGACTTCCTCTGGTGGAATGGGCAGATGAGCATAATTTATTTCAATGTCCATGAAGGCAACTGAAGCAGGTGCTATGGAGCACTTACAGCTTGGTCAGACATCAAAGACTACAAGGGTATACAACTGTAGCCTGGACTATTGTCAAGTGGCAGGACTTTTGTTCTGCCACTAAACTTCAGTGACTGAAGGAGAGAGTGAGGATGACAACTTTGTGTAACTCTGCCTCACTTAAATCCAGTTCACAGGCAGGTCAAGACATAACCCATAATGATGTCAGAAAAGGAAGAATGAGCAGCAACAGCAATAAAAAGGAATTATGTCATTGAACACTCTAAGGCTTGCAAATCATGTTCTGTTTGTAAAGGAGGGAGTCAAACAATCACTTATTCTGGATACTTTTAACAAGTCAATGGAACAGAGGTTGACCCATGCCTTAAGGAGGCCAGGACATCTCTGGCATGTCAACTCCCATGTCAGAACATCAGTCCAGATTGGCTGAGAGACTTGGTCCTGCCCTGTGAGGTGTGGATAAAATCACTAGACTAGTCTGGCCAAGATCAGGGAAGGGAAGCATGGAGCAGAAAAAGACCTTGAAGGGAACAAAGGATTTGTGGACCTGTCGTTCACCATCCTAGCACTATGCATGATGACCAGCCCAGAAAGTCTGAATCAGGAGTTGAAGGCAGATGGGACACAAGGAAAAAAGGCAGATTCAAGGCTCCATAAGTAGCCCAGAAGAAAAGCTTCATTGTAAACAGGGGGAACAGCTTGAGGACTCCAATGAAAGAATGTCTTTTGCCACAAGTGTTTCCTGTGCTGGAATCCATTTTTCCCTGGGCCTTGCATAATCTGGGGTGGGGGGGGGGAGGCTGTGTTACTGAATCAGGGGACAGGGTGGGGTTGAAATTGGTTCCAACTCTATTCTTATAGTAAATACTCATGATTAAGCCACTTAAATGAAGTGATATCAAATGATTATCATTATGGAGCCACCTTGTTGGAAGCTTGTGAGCCATGATGCCATAACTCATTCCCTCAGAACTTTTTTCTATAAACCAGAACAGAGATGGAGTAGTTACCCTTTGGACACCTGAGTTGTCAGTGGAAGTGGGGGCACAGAGAGTAACTCCCTAGTTTGGACTAGGCATATGTGACCTCTCTTGATTCTCACAGTATTATTATTCCTTTTTTACAGGTGAGAAATCTGAAACTCCAAGAGCATAAATCATTTCCTAAGGCCACATAGTGTCAGAGGAAGGGTCCACACCCTGTTTCTTCAGCCTCCAAGTCTCTTATTCTGACCATATACCATTCTGCTGTACTTTGTATTTCCTTTTTGTAAAACAAAACAAAACAAGACCCTCAGAAAAGGTTTTTGCATCAGTCATTTGCAATATTCACCCTCTACAATACAACTATCAGTTGTAACAAAGAAATGAGTTATCCAAAATGAACTTACAATGTGACCATATCTAAAATTACATACAATATTCTGCAGGTACAGTCCCCGACTTCTGTCTAAAGAGTTTAGATGACCACAACATCTTGTGACAAAGTGTTAGGTATAGATATAATTCAAGGACTCATGATGGGACCATCTCCCACACCCTCTTTCTATGAAATCCTTCTAACTGCTCTAATAATTATACCATTCACGGGTTAACCTTGAATCCCTTATGATTTCTCTTTCATTTTTACCTTTTTGTGCTTCTCTTGAATCCTATAGGTGAAAGTCACATTTTCTCTTCAGCTGGTCTTTTCATCAGGAGTGCTTGCAAATCCTCTATTTCATTAAACATCTTTCCCCCCATTTCTTATCCGTTTTGGGAAAAAAGGTTATTCTGTTTTTGCTAGGTACGTTATTCTTGGTTATAATCGCAGTTGTTTGCCTTCCAGAATGACATATATCAAGGGCTCCACTCCTTTAACGTGATAGATGCTATCTTGTGTGATCCTGACTGTGGTTCTATTATATTTTCTAATGGTTTCTTTCTGGCTGTTTGAAGCATTTTCTCTGATCCAGGAGCTCTGAGATTTGGCTACAAGATTGCTGGAAGTTTTTGTTTGGAGATCTCTTTCAGGAGGTTGATTCTTTCAATTTCTATTTACCCTCTGGCTCTGGCACATCGAGGAGATGGAGGAATAGGCATATTCTCAGAGACATCGACTATCTTCTCCGAAGGTTCGGAGACTAGATGTGCTTCCACGGAGAGCAAGCCTGTAGCGACTGAAATGTTCTCAGAGACAGTGTCTCTAGTCCAAAGTAGCCTCTCTGCTGAGTAGGCCATAGTTGTACTAACTTTTTTCCCTCCCTACAACCAAAAAGAATACTATTTGTCGCATGGGATAGCTCTCAGGGAGCAGGAGAGGGCCGGGGAAGGTCGTGATGCCAAATCAGAAAACATTAATGAAAAAATGTAAAAAGAGGTGAAGAATCTGAAGGATGATAATAGAGATGGGGAGAAGCTTGGGATGTGCAGAAAGACCACCAGCCCCACCGCGGCCGCCAGCTCTGGGGTTTGATGTGAGACGCCAGGCGCTTGGCAGTCTTTTGCCTCTGCTCCACCCGGCTGCCTCTAGTCTGACATCGACTTCCATCCAGCATAGCTCAGGTACCTTCGGTCTGCCCCGGTCCTCCCCAGGCTTTGCCCGTGTCTAGTCCCCGCGTTTCTGCTCCGCCCCCGGGTGTTCTTGTTCTCCGTGGCTGGACCCGGGACCCATGTGGTCCTCCTCTGGCGGGCGCTGGGAGGGGGATGATGGAGGGGGTGGGGGAGGGGAAACAAAAAGGGTGAGGGGCTGGGGAAACAGCTGGAGAGGTGGAGAGAGCACTTACTTCACACACTCTGAGTGGAGGGAATAGAGGAGCCAACCCCGCCCCTAGAAGGCATCATAGACTTAAATCTCCAGCTCAAAGCATCCTCAGTCCACCTATTCTAATCTCCTTAGTCTTAAGAGAACAGTGAAGCCCACATAGGTAAAGAGACTTGGCCCAAATCACTTAGGCCCAGAGATTTAGACTTGGAAGAGACTTCAAACATCAACTAGTCGAACCTTCTAATTGTACAGAGGAAAAGACTGAACCCCAGAGGAGTGATGGGAATTGTCCGAGGCCACACAGCCAGCATCAGAGGAAGACTTTGAACCTAGCTCCTGCCTACTCAGAATTGAGAGGTCTATCCATTAGATTCAGCTTGCCCTTATACTTACAACTCACAACAGAGAAAGAAAATTACAGACCTATCTCCCTGATGAATATAAATGCAAAAATCTTAAATAAAATCTTAGCGAAATGATTGCAACAAGATATCACTAGAATAATATATTATGACCAAGTAGGATTTATCCCGGGAATGCAGGGTTGGTTCAATATTAGGTAAACTGTTAGTACAATTAATTATATCAACAACAAAGCTATCAAAAATCATATGATTGGGGCGGCTAGGTGGTGCAGTGCATATTTGGAGTCAGGAGGACCTGGGTTCAAATCCGGTCTCAGACACTTAATAATTACCTAACTGTGTGGCCTTGGGCAAACCACTTAACCCCATTTGCCTTGAAAAAAAATCATATGATTATATCAATAGATTTTGAAAAAGCTTTTGACAAAATACAGCACCCATTCCTGCTAAAAACACTAGAAATTGTAGGAATAAATGGACTGTTCCTTAGAATATTAAGCAGTGTCTATCTGAAACCATCAACAAACATTATATTCAATGGGGAGAGGCTAGAGGCATTCCAAGTAAGATCAGGGGTGAAACAAGGGTGCCCATTATCACCACTACTATTCAATATCATATTAGAAATGATAGCTTCAGCAGTTAGAGAAGAAAAAGTAATTGAAGGAATTCGAATTGGGAAGGAAGAGAGAAAACTCTCTTTGCAGATGACATGATGGTATACCTAGAGAATCCCCAAAAAATCATCTAAAAACTACTAGAAATAATTAGCAACTTTAGCAAAGTCACAGGATATAAAATAAACCCTCATAAATCCCCAACATTTTTATCTATATATGACTAGCAAGATGCAGCCGAAAGGGGGCTGCTAGGTGGCGCAGTGGATAGAGCACTGGCCCTGGAGTCAGGAGTACCTGAGTTCAAATCCGGACTCAGGTGCTTAATAATTACCTAGCTGTGTGGCCTTGAGTAAGCCACTTAACCCCACTGCCTTGCAAAAACTAAAAAAAAAAAAATAGATGCAGCAGAAAGAGCTAGAAAGAGAAATCCCATTCAAAGTAACTTCAGACAATATAAAATACCTAGGAGTCTATCTGCCAAGGAAGACTCAAAAACTTATTGAAAAAAATTACAAAACACTTCTTACACAAATAAAATCAGATTTAAATAACTAGATAAATCTTGACTGCTCATGGATAGGCCAAGTTAATAGAAGACTTTCAGTTCACTAGACTACCCTTATCTCTAGAAGTTCTCCGATTAGAAGGATGAAAACTCTGTCTTTTTTTTTAATGTCAAAAGAAAGTCATTTCCAAAAACTATCCGATTTCACCTTATAAACATTCAGTAACTACTTATTGGCCTGAAGTGAATTCTTTGGAAGAATTAGTGTCTATATGCTATTCTCTCTATCAATGGTGAGAAGTCCTTATCCCAATTTTACCTTTGGCTGCAATGATTTACACAACAGTTTAGTTTAAATGAAATATTAACAGATTTTAAAAGACTATTACTTCAACACCAAATACAATGAAAAACTCTCACTGTCCTCTCAGTAAACTACCCAATCTTGTAATAGTCACACATGCATGCATCAGAGAGACCCTGAGGGCATGTTAGCACAAACACCTTGTGGTTCTTCAAAAACATTACATCTGATACATCCAGATTCACACTGGTCATGACCACAGACAACAATGTATCATCAGCAAAAAGCAAAAAGACAGATACTCTATAAAACTTGAATCCAGGGAGATCACTTCCCCCAAAAATCTCATTCATCTTGTACCTGCTTTGCTATAACAGAATAATGATAGATACAGTCCAAGATACCATTTCATTTCCTTTTCCCAATCTAAAAATCATTGAAAGTGAATTTGTGAAGTACTGATGTGAAATTCACCAAGATACTGTTTTCATTTCAATCTCAAGTCCTGTGTTATAGGACTAAAGTCTACAGTATTTCTCCATAACATAGGTCTGGTCCATGAATTCTTGTTCCCTACTAAAACAGCAATCAGTTTTCCCCAAAAGGTAACAAAACTTTCCTGGAGCCTCATTTTATACCTCCCCTAATTAGCTCATTATCCCACTCACCATAGTGCCTCTTCAGAAATTTTTCATCCCTCCTCAGACCTCACATGGCTCCATCCCACACTCACCTACCCTCTCATCTGAGAAGCTTGCCTCATATTTTACTGAAAATATGGGTCATTTCTTAACAGCTTCTTCTCCTCTCCTCTTCTCTCACATAACTCATTTGCCTTCTGCCACTACCTCTCACACAGAAACGCTACCTCTCGCACAAAGAGATATGCTTACTCCTTATCAAACCAAACCCCTCTACATCCACAAATGGCCCCATTACATCCCACTTCCTCCAGCAGATTGGTCCTTCTATCATCCCTATTCTCTCACTTATCTTCAGTCCTTGCCTGAGTACTGATTGCTTCCCTATTGCCTACAGATATGTCCATGTCTCCTCCATCCACAAAAGCTATCCCTGAATTCATCTATCTCCTCCATCATGCTATATATCATGTCACTTTTGTGATTAAATTCCTTGAAAAAGTCATCTATAAGAGTGACTATATAGTCTGACTTCTTGCTTCATCATTCAACTGATACTCCTCTCTCCAATGTTATTAAAAATCTTTAAAATCTTAATCTAATGTCCTCTTCTCAAACCTCATTTTATTCTAACTACTCTGCAGCTTTTAAGATGGTGGCTGAGCCTCTTCTTCATACTTTTGTCTCTCTAGGTTTTCATAACTTTATTGTCTCCTGGTTCTCCTCATAATCAGTTAGTTAGTAAACATTTTAAGTGCTTATTATAAGCCAAGCTTAGTACTAGGCACTAGACATACAAAGAGAAGCAAAAAGTAGTACCTGTCCTCAAGCACCTCACCATGACCAGTCCTTAGTATCCGTAACTGTATCTTCATCCAGATTGCATCTGTTAACCATGAGTGGTGACCTGCTGGGCTCTGTCTTAAGTTGTCTTCTCTTCTTGCTCTATCCTATTTCACTTAGTAATCTCATCAGTTCCCATGGATTCAATTATCATCTCTATGCAGAAAATTCTCAAGTCGACTTCTCCAATTTTAACTTCTGTACCTGACCTCGTCTTTCTTCCCCAACTCACTTATTAGGCCTATCCAACTGCATGTTCTATAGACATCTGAAATTCATCATGTCAAAAACTGAAATCATTCTATTCTCTCTGCCCCTACTATTCCTCCCTTCCAAACTTCTTATTACTGTTTATGGTATCACCATCTTCCAGTGGTCAAGATTCACAATCTATTTGTCATCCTCCACTCCTTATTTTTTCACCACCCCCAACACAGTTTTACCTTTGCGCCGATAATATATAACCTCTTATCTCCTCTGACACTGCCACCCCCCACAGTGGGACTTCCCATAACTGAAACAGCCGTCTGGTTGGGGGTTTTGACATCCAGTAAATCCTCATTCCAGCCTATACTACACTCAGCTCTCAAAATCAACTTTCAAAACTTATGTGCTTTCTCTTTTCTGGCCGTCTATTCAATAAAATCCAAGTGGCTTCTTATCAACTGAAGTAACAAGTATAGGATACTCACTGGCATTCAAAACCTTTTGTAACCTCACCACCCTCATACTTGCAGTTTTCTCCCACTTTACACAACCCCCTCCCCACCACCATCATGTTCCCCTGAAACATTCTCCCTTCATCTCTGCAACCTGACTTCTCTGAATATCTATAATAGAATGAAATGAAAATTGAATTTGCTTTTTCTTCTGGCTCTGAGTTCTAGAGATGGGTGGTGGGTACATAGGTCAAAGAAATAAAGCATATAGATTCATTGTTCCAGAATCCAGAGCCTGGATTATTTTTTAAAAAAATAGCTCTATAATTTTATTTTTTAAAATAAAATTTTGTTTTTTTCAGTTACATGTAAAGACAATTTTACATTCATTTAAAAATGCTGAGTTGTGCTTAATTTATATTAAAATTACACAATCTATTGTGGGTGTGTGTGTAGTGTGGATATGCTACCATCACTCCAAATTTGTCTTGACAGAGTAGCTAGCAATTCTAAAGCTGGGGTTCTTTGTTTTTAAATTATTTTTATTGATTTATTTAAGGCAATGGGGTTCAGTGGCTCACCCAAGGTAACACAGCTAGGCAAATTATTAAGTATCTGAGGTCGGATTTGAACTCAGATCCTCCTGACTCCAGGGTCAGTGCTCTATCCACTGTGCCACCTAGTTGCCCCATTAAAGCAGGTGTTCTTGAACCAGTGTCTCTGCATTGATTTTAGTGGGGTTCTGTGAACTTGGGTGGGAAAATATATTTTTATTTCCAATGCCTTCTAACTGAAATTTACCATTTCTTTCAATTATTTAAAAACATTCTGAACACTTGCCCACAGACTTCAATAGATAGACCCAAAGGGCTCCATGACACACACACATGAAGAACTCCTGTATTGGGGGCAGCTGGGTGGCGTAGTGGATAAAGCACTGGCCTTGGAGTCAGGAGTGCCTGGGTTCAAATCCAGTCTCAAACACTTAATTGCCTAGCTGTGTGGCCTTGGGCAAGCCACTTAGCCCCATTTGCCTTGCAAAAAAAGAACTCCTGTATAAGAGATTCGAGAAGAAGAGCTAATGATTTTTAGTGTGATTGTGTCAGTTTGTGTTATTCCTGGTAAAAATAGAGTTTGACATTTTGACAGAAAACTCTTCTTTCATGTCACCAGACCACTGCCAATTCTACATAAGGGCTTCAGGCCCAAGAAGAAGTATGCCCAGGCCAACAACAGATTGCCCAGGCAATCCAATTCAACAAACCTTTTGTAATGGTTGACTGCTTAGTGACACTGGCCAGTCACAAAAACCTATTTACAAAACAAAATAAAATGAAACAACAACCAAAAATACACAGTCCCATCCTTTATGAATACAAAGAAGACACATGGCAAAGCCAACACAGTAATGAGGAAAATTAAGCTGAAGTTGATAAAGAACATTCTGTATTTAGAAGCCTAGGAAAATACAGTGGACGTATATATATGGTATCTGCTACATACAGAATTTTCTTTAACTTTTAAATTCCAGTAATTCATTTGACACATTTAACTATTATTTACATACTACTTCATGTTAGGTCAGCATGGTTATTCAAAATGTGTACTAAATATAAGCACTAAGAAATAGACAACATAGTAAATTATTTTTCCCTCCTTAATGTTTGAATGGAACCTCTCCTGTTCCATTGGCCAGAAGAAGAAGCAAAAGGATTAGGCAGGACCTGGCCGCAGCAATATTAAGGGACTGAAGGGCCTGGAATGAGATATTCCAAAAAGCAATGGATCTTGGAATACAGCCAAGAATCCACTATCTGGCAAAGCTGAGGCTTCGCTTCCAGGGGAAAAGATGGACATTTAATGAAATGGGAGACTTCCAAAATTTCATGATGAAAAGACAAGAGATAAACAGAAAATTTGGACATCAAACAGGAGGCTCAAGAGAAATATGAAAAGGTAAAAAAAAAAGGTAAAGGAAAAAGCTGCTATCCAATAAGATGAATCTGGCTATATACCCACTTGGGAGAAAGAGTCTCATAACTCTTGAGAATTGTAACTCCATTAGAAAGAATATGCTTAGCCAGAAGTGATGGACAATCATAATTTTTCTGTGACTCAGAATGATTTAAAAACAATACCTCTTTATAAAGGGGGACAGTAAGGAGATGGGAGGATGGAAGAGACTGAATGGGGTAAATCTCATTACATCAAGAGGTACAAAAGACCTATTGGAATTGAGGGGAAGAAAGGAGGAGAATAAGAACCATCTGAATCTTCATCTCATCACACTTGGTTTAAAGTTAACTTAGATGCACTCAATTAAGTTAAGAAACTTAACTTACCTTTCAAGCATTAAAAGGGGAAAGGGGGAGGGGTAGATGGGGAGGAGAGTAAAAGGGGAAACTAACAGAAGGAAGGGAAGAAGAGGAAAAGGGAAAAGGGAGGGAGTGTTGATATAAGAGGACCAACACACTGAAGGGGGTGCTACTCAGAAACAAAACACTGGGGAATATGGATAAAGGGGGGAAAGGGGGAAAAACACAAACAGAAAGAAGATAGCATGGAGGGCAATAAAGGGTTAGTCATTATAACTTTGAATGTGAATGGGACGAACTCTCCCTTAAAATGTAAACAAATAGCAGAATGGATTAAAAACCAGAATCCTACAATATGCTGGTTGCAAGAAACTCATTTGAAGCAGAGCGATACATGTACAGTTAAGGTAAAAGGCTGGAGCAAAATTTGTTTTGCTTCATCTGAAGTAAAAAAGCAGGGGTAGCAATCCTTATCTCAGACAAAGCAGCTGCAAAAATAGATAGCCTTAAAAGAGATAAGGAAGGGAACTATATCTTCCTAAAAGGTATCATAGACAATAAAGTAAATTCAATAATAAATATTTATGCACCCAATGGCAAAGCATCCAAATTCTTAGAGGGGAAATTGAAAGACACAGACAGCAAAACTCTAGCAGTGGGAGACTGCAACCTCCTACTCTTAGATTTGGATGAATCGAAACATAAAATAAACAAGAAAGAAGTTAAGGAGGTAAATAGATTGTTAGAAAAACTGCATAGGGTAAACATATGGAGGAAATTGAATGTGGATAGAAAGGAATATACCTTTTTCTCTACAGTACCTGATACTTATATAAAAACTGACCATGTACTAGGACATAAAAACCTAATGATCAACTGCAGAAAGGTAGAAATAGTGAATACATCTTTCTCCCATCATAATGCAATAAACATCATATGCAGTACTGGGCCAGGGAGATATAGACCCAGAACTAATTGGAAACTAAATAACCTCATTTTAAACAATGAGTGGATCAAGCAACAAATTATAGAAATAATTAATTATTTCATCCTAGAAAATGATAATAATGAAACAACATACCAAAACCTATGGGATACACTCCAGGAGGATGCCATGGCTGCCAGAGGATATATTATATCTTTAAATGATTACATGAATAAATTAGAGAAAGAAGAAAATAATGAACTAAATATGCAACTAAAAAAATTAGAGAAAGAACAAATTAAAAACCCCCAATTAAATACCAAATTAGAAATTCTAAAAATTAAAGGAGAAATTAATAAAATAGAAAGTAAGAAAACCATTGAACTAATAAGTAAAACCAAGAGCTGATTGTATGAAAAATCAATAAAATTGATAAACCTCTGGTCAATTTGATTAAAAAAAAATAAAGAAGAATACCAAATTACTAGTATCATAAATGAAAAAGGTGAACTTATTTATTTCTTTGCCAATAAATTTGACAATCTAAGTGAAACTGATGAATATTTAGAAAAAATATACATAGCCCAGGTAAAATGAAGAGGAAATTAAAAACCTAAATATCCCTATCTCAGAAAAAGCAATTCAACAAGGCATTATTAAACTCTCAGATTTAGATACATCTAATCATAAAGCCCTAAGAACACCCTAAGAAAAAACTCTCCAGGGCCAGATGGATTCACAAGTGAATTCCATCAAACATTTAAGGAACAATTGGTTCCAATTCTGTATAAACTCTTTGGAAAAACAGGGGAAGATGTAACTCTGCCTAACTCTTTCTATGATACCAATATTTTGCTGATACCAAACCATGAAGAGTTAGAGAAAGAAAATTATAGAGCTATCCCCCTGATGAACATAGATGCAAAAATCTTAAATAAAATTTTAGCTAAATGATTACAAGTGATCACTAGGATAATGCACTGTGACCAAGTAAGATCTATCCCAGGAATGCAGGGTTAGTTCAAAATTGGGAAAACTGTTAGTATAATTAATTATAACAATAATATACTTATCAGAAAACATATATCAATAGATGCTGAAAAAGCTTTTGACAAAATACAGCACCCATTCCTACTAAAAACCACTGGAGAGCATAGGAACAAATGGATTGTTCTTTAGAATAATAATAATGATGATAATAATAATAATAATAATAATAATAAATAAGCAGTATCTATCTGAATCCATCAACAAGCTTTATATGCAATGGGGAAAGGTTAGAGGCATTCCCAATAAGATCAGGGGTGAAACACAGAGGTCCATCATCACCACTACATTCAATATCATATTAGAAATTTTAGCCTCAGCAATAAGAGAGGAAAAAGAAATTGAAGGAATTAGAAATGGGAAGGAAGAGACTAAACTCTCATTCTTTGCAGATGATATGATGGTATACTGAGAGAATTCCATAAAATCATCTAAAAAACTACTAGAATTAATAAGCAACTTTAACATAGTAGCAGGATATAAAAAAGCCCTCATAAATTATCAACCTTTCTATACATATATGACTAGCAAGATACAGCAGAAAGAGCTAGAAAAAGAAATCCCAAGCAAAGTAACCTCCGACAATATAAAGTACCTGGGAGTCTGTCTGCCAAGGTAAACTCAACAACTTTTTGAAAACAATTAGAAAACACTTCTCACACAAATAAAATCAGTTTTAAATAACTGGGCAAATAACAACTGCTCATGGATAGGTAGAGCTAATATAATAACACCCTATACCAAGATAAGATCAACATGAATACAGGATTTAGACATAAAAACAATATTATAAGCAAACAAAAAGATCAAGGAGTAGTTTACCTGTCAGATCTATGGAAAGGGAAGCAGTTTATGACCAAGGAATAGATGGTGAACATCATTAAAAACAAACTAGATAATTTTGATTACATTAAACTAGAAAGCTTTTGTACATATAAAACTACTGTAACCAAGATCAAAAGAAATGTAGTAAATTGGGAAACCATTTTTACAGCTAGTATTTCTGACAATGGAATTATTTCTAAAATATACAGAGAACTGAGTCAAATTTTTTTAAAAAACAAGCCATTTCCCCAGTTGGCAAATGGTCAAAGATATGCAAAGGCAATTTACAGTTGAGGAAATGAAAGTGATCCATAGTCATATGAAAAATTGCTCTAAATAATTACTTATTAGACAAATGCAAATTAAAGCCTCTCTGAGGTACCACGTCACACCTGTCAGACTAGCCAATATCACCAGAGAGGAAAATGATCAATGTTGGATGGGATGTGGGAAATCTGGGACACTATTACATTGTTGGTGGAGCTGTGAACTTATCCAACCTTTCTGGAGAGCAATTTGGAATTATGCCTAAAGAGCAACAAAAATGTGCATACCCTTTGATCCAGCAATACCACTACTGGGTCTATACCCTGAAGAGATGGGATGATGAAAAAGGGAAAAACATCACTTGTACAAAAATATTCATAGTAAGGGGCGGCTAGGTGGCGTAGTGGATAAAGCCCCGGCCTTGGAGTCAGGAGTACCTGGGTTCAAATCCGGTCTTAATAATTACCTAGCTGTGTGGCCCTGGGCAAGCCACTTAACCCTGTTTGCCTTGCAAAAAACCTAAAAAAACTATTCATAGTGGCCCTATTTGGGAAGAATTGAAACTCAAATCAATGTCTTTCAATTGGGGAATGGCTTAACAAACTGTGGTACATGGATGTCTTGGAACACTATTGTTCTATTAGAAACCAGGAGAGATGGGAATTCAGGGAAGCCTGGAATGATTTACATGAACTGATGCTGAGCATGATGAGTAGAACCAGAAGAACATTGTACTCCCTAAGAGCAACATGGGGGTGAAGATCAACCTTGATGGATTTGCTCATTCCATCAATGCAACAATCAGGGACAATTTTGGACTATCTGCAATGGAGAATACCATGTGTATCCAGAGAAAGAATGGTGGAATTTGAATAAAGACCAAAGACCTTTAATTTAGGGAAAATTCCATTATCTTATCATGTAATTCTGCTACCTCTTATACTTTATTTTCTTCCTTAAGGATAGGATTTCTCTCTCATCACATTCAACTTAGATCAATGCATACCATGGAAACAATGTAAAGACTAACAGACTGCCTTCTGTATGTGTGTGGGGGAGGGAAGCAAGATATGGGGGGGGGAATGTAAAACTCAAAATAAATAAAATCTTTCTAAAAAAAAGTTTACAAGTTACTATGTAGTTCACAGGTCCCTACCAAATTCTCAAACTACCATACTAATTGACACATTAGGTCCTATGAAGAAGCATCTAGATAATAAATTTCTTAAAGGACAGACTGATTAGTAGAAGTTAGGGATAAAAGGGTTAAAAGTGCTTAAAAAGGAAAAAAATGGGAAAGAAGCTTAGAACAACATATATCCAGTCACTTGGAGTTAGGCTATATTGGTCCAAGTCAAGTGAAAAGGAAAAAAAAAAGAGAAGTTTAGATGAATAACTGATCCAGCCACATGGAGCTAGGCCCATATTGGTCAAGTCAGAAGGGAAAAGGCATAGGAAAAGAAGCTTAAAATAGCATACATCCAGCCACATGGAACTGATGCCATATTGTTCCAGCTTAGAGAGAAAAAAGAAAGAGGAAGCTCTGCTGGGAGTCAAAAGCAAAAAGAGAGCACTCTGCCTGGGTGGAAGTCAGGTCAAACACCTTTCCTGCAGGTGTGATAAGGGTGGTGTTTGAAGAGTGGTATAGAACCTGGCTCCAGGTATACTCTAATGTGTATGCCACAGGAATAGTCCCCAAAGAGTGGCTAAGACAACACTTACTGTACATGAGTGCATGCGTGAACTTGTCCTGCCCTAATGGGCATGACTAAAAAGTAATGGAAACAGCTATATCTAGAGTTCCTCTGCTACATATTCCCCTCTCAAATAATTTGGGCCCAGATTCATCTGGGAACTGAGATGGAGATCAGTCTTCTCTCACTTCTTCAAAGCTGAAAGGAGGTGTCACATTGGCCCTAGATATCTTAACAGAACCCATTCAGAGGAGAAATATATTGCAGTCAGAACTTGATTGAGGCAGAGTTTACAGGATGTGGACTGTCAGGATCAGGTACCAGTTGATTAGTATCAAGTAGAGGCCACTATTGAACATGCAGTGCTTGTAACCTGGAGAAACAAACCTCAGAAAAAGATTAAGAAAACAAAGCTAAAAATATCAGCTAATAGGGGTCATTAGGGACCAGTAAGGAGAAATGCCAGGAATCTTGAGACTTGAAAAAAATAGCAATGCAGAAAATTGTGGAAAATAAAAGTCATACTCCATGATCGCAAGAAATCCAGGTTTCCTCCATCTCAGGCTAATTTGAGAGATATTGGTGCCTAGAAAGAGGATATGTTAATACAATTCCTCTTGAGAAGAAATCAGGGTCATTATTTGAAAAAGAAATTTGGAACCTCCCTCTCAAACCAGGGAATCCATAATCTGTTGGCCATTACATACTCAAAACTCTGTTCTTTGTGTAGAGAAAACTCAGTTTTTATATGTAATATTATTCTATTTAAACCCAGTTTATATTTAGAGGTGAATTTCTACTAAATTAATATCAGAATACATTCATAAAAACATGTTTTGTAATATGAAAGTGAATTCATTAAAGGTTGCCACATCAACTTGAGTTGTTACCAAAAGTTAAAGGATGGTGTAAATAAACACATTGGATAATCATTTTAGTACAGCATATGTCCAGTAAGTGATTAGCAATAAATTATTCTTAAGTTTAACCATACTTAAGCTGAACAAAAATCTCTAACTGAAAAATGGATCTCTTTTTTAAGACAATTTTAAGACAATTTTACTTATTTTGTTTTACAATTTTTCCCCATTTTTGCTTCCCTCCGCCCACCCCCCACAGAAGACATTCTGTTAGTCTTTACATTGTTTCCATGGTATACACTGATCTCAGTTGAATGTGATGACAGAGAAATCATATCCTTAAGAAGAAAAATGAAGTATGAGACAGTAAAATTACATAGTAAGAGAATTTTTTTTTTCTAATTTGATCTTTTTCTAATTTGGTCTTTGTTCAAATTCCATGATTATTTCTCTGGATACAGATGGTATTCTCCATTGCAGATAGATCAAAATTGTCCTGGTGAGTCCATGGGAAGTCCATGGCAGGTCCATCAAGGTCAATCATCACCCCCATGTAGCTCTTAGGGTATACAATGTTTTCTGGTTCTGTTTATCTCATTCAGCTTCAATTCAAGCAAATTCTTCCAGGCTTCCCTGAATTCCCATCCCTCCTGGTTTCTGATAGAACAATAGTATTCCATGACATACATATACCACACTTTGCTAAGCCATTCCCCAGTTGAAGAACATTCACTTAATTTCCAATTCTTTGTCACCACAAACAGGGCCACTATGAATATTTTTATACAAGTGATGTTTTTACCCTTTTTCCTCATCTCTTCAGGGTATAGACCCAGTAGGTATTTCTGGATCAAGGGGTGTGCACATTTTTGTTGCCCTTTGGGCGTAATTTCAAACTGCTCTCCAGAAAGGTTGGAGGAGTTCACAGCTCCACCAAAAATGTATTAGTGTCTCAGATTTCCCGCATCACTTCCAACATTGATCATTGTCCTCTCTGGTCATGTTGGACAGGCTGAGAGGTGTGAGGTGGTATCTCAGAGATGCTTTAATTTGCATCTCTATAATAAATAAAGATTTGGAGCAATTTTTCATGTGACTGTTGGATTGCTTTGATTTCCTCAGCTGTAAATAGCCTTTACATATCCTTTGACCATTTGTCTATTTGGAAATGGCATGATATTTTGAAAATTTGACTCAGTTGTCTGCATATTATAGAAAGGAGGCCTTTGTCAGAAACTAGTTGCAAAAATTGTTTCCTAATTTGCTACATTTCTTTTGATCTTGGTGACAGTGGTCCTGTCTGTGAAAAAGCTTTTTAATTTAATGTAATCAAAATTATCTAGTTTGTTTTTAATGATGCTCTCCATCTCTTCTTGATCATAAACTCTTTCCCTTTACATAGATCTGACAGGTAAACTACTCCTTGATCTTTTAGTTTGCTTATAGTATTTTTATGCCTAAATCGTGTATTCATTTTGATCTTATCTTGGTATATAGGGTGTGAGGTGTTGGTCTAAGCTAAGTTTCTTCCATTCTAACTTGCAATTTTTCCAACAGTTTTGATTGTAGAGATAGTTTTTATCCCAGAAGATGGAATCTTTGGGTTTATAAAACAGTAGATTACTATAATCAATTCTTACTATTGCACCTAGTTTATTCCACTGGTCCACCACTCTATTTCTTAGCCAATACCAGACAGTTTTAATAACTGATGTTTTATAATACAATTTTACATGTGGTAAGGGTAAGCCACCTTATTTTGCAATTTTATCATTGAATCCAAATTCTTGACTTTTTTTTCTCCATATAAATTTACTTACAACTTTTTCTAACTCATTAAAGTAATTTTTTGGAATTTTGATTGGTAGGGCACTAAACAAATAGTTTAATTTTTGTAGAATTGTCATTTTTATTATATTAACTCGACCTATTCATGAACAGTTGATGTTTCTACAGGTAGTTAAATCTCATTTTATTTGTGTAAGAAGTGGTTAGTAATTGTTTTCAAAAAGCATATAGTAGGGTTCGGGTTTTTAATTCAGTCTGCTAATTGCTTATGTTTTAAGGGAGAGTTTGTCCCATTCACATTCAAAGTTATAATGACTAACCCTTTATTGCCTTCCCTGCTATCTTCCTTCTGTTTGTATTTTTCCCTTTTTTCTCCTTTATCCACATTCCCCATTGTTTTGTTTCTGAATACCGTCACCTTCAATGTGTTTGTCCTCTTATATCAAACCCCCTCCCCTATCCCTTTTCCCCTTCTTCCCTTCCTTCTGTTAGTTCCCCCTTCTCCTCTCCTCCCCAGCTCCCCCTCCCTTTTTCCCCTTTCAATGCTTGAAAGTTAAGTTAAGTTTCTTAACTTAACTGAGTGCATCTAAGTTAGCTTTAAACCAAGTGTGATGAGATGAAGATTCAGGTGGTTCTTATTTTCCTCCTTTCTTCCCCTCAATTACAATAGGTCCTTTGTACCTCTTGATGTAATGAGATTTATCCCATTCAGTCTCTTCCATCCTCCCATCTCCTTACTGTCCCCCTTTATAAGGAGGTATTGTTTTTAAATCATTCTGAGTCACAGAAAAATTATAATTGTCCATCACTTCTGGCTAAGCATATTCTTTCTAATGGAGTTACCATTCTCAGAGTTATGAGACTCTTTCTCCTAAGTGGGTATATAGCCAGTTTCATCTTATTGGATAGCAGTTGTTTTTCATTACCTATTTTTGACCTGTTCATGTGTCCCTTGAGCCTCCTGTTTGATGTGTAAATTTTCTATTTTCTCTGGACTTTTCACCATGAAATTTTGTAAGTCTCCCATATCATTAAATGTCCATCTTTTCTCCTGGAAGAGAAGGCTCAGCTTTGCTGGGTAGTGAATTCATGGCTGCATTTCTAGCTCCTTTGCTTTTTGGAATATCTCCTTCCAAGCACTTCAATCCCTTACTGTTGCTGTGGCTAGGTCGCACCTAATCCTTATTGTGGCTCCTTAGTATTTATTTTTTTTCTTTCTGGCTACTTGCAGGATGTTTTCTTTTATTTGATAGTTATGGAATTTGGCCACAACATTCCTTGGTGTTTTCATTTTAAAATCTCTTTCAGCAGGGGATTGATTTATTCTTTCAATAACTGTTTTGCCCTCTGGTTCCATGATATCAGGGATTTTTCATCACTAAATTCTATTATATTAAGTCCAGGCTTTTTTTCTCTTCAGTGTTTTCAGAAAGGCCTAGAATTCTCAGGTTCTCCCATCTCAATCTGTTCTTAAAGTCAATGGTTTTGCTGATGAGGATTTTTACATTTTCTTCTATCTTTTTGATCTTTTGGTTTTGTTTAACAAAATCTTGTTGTCTCATGAAGTCATTATTTTCCTTCTATTCCATTCTATTTTTTTAGAGAAGAAGATTTTCCTTCATTTATCTTTTGCCACTCTTTTTCCAGTTCATCAATTCTATTTTTGAAGGAGTTTTCCATTTGCCCAAGTGTAGTTTTCAAAGAATCATTTTCTTTTTGCATTTGCCCAAATGAAAATCTGAGAGAATTAGTCTCATTTTGTATTTGTCCAAATTGTTTTGTCCAAGGATTTGTTTTCTTGTTGTGAGATGTTAATTTTCTCTTGCAATGTGTTAATTTTATCTTGGTTTTCTTTTCCCAATTTTCCAACTAATTTTTAAATTATTTCCTGATTTCTTCAAGGAAGTCTTTCTGAGTTGGAGACTAATTCGTATTCTCCTAGGCAGTGCCAGATCTCTCTGGGTTAAAATCTGTTACTTATAAGTATTTCTCCATGGGTGCTAATTCTCTGGCCTTTTTTCATCTTTCTAGGATCTTGTGTTGGGGGGGGGGGCAGGCTGGCTCTCAGAAATTTGCTTTTGAATATCCTAGAAGGCTTTGTTCTCTTGGCTTAGTAATTCCAAGGGACAGCCAGTAGGGGGCACTGGTTGCTTTCTCTGGAGTGTCTGAGGTCCTCAGCAGCAGGGTCTAAGTTGACCTTGAACACTGGGTTGGGACCTAGGGGAGGTTGTTAATCTCTTTCTGTTGAGTGGACTCCATTGCCCTTTGGGTGTTTTTTTTGGGGGGGGGGGTGTTTATTGTTTGCTCTGGGCAAAGGGCTCTGCTAAAGGTATGGAGCTCAGGTCTCTGTCCCAGCTGGTTGTTCTCCAGGCATGCTGTGAGACTGTGCTGGAGCTCACTCTCCTGTAGCTCCTCTTACCCTGGCCAAAGACTCCACAGCTAAAGTTGGATCTCACACTGGTCACTCACCAAAGTCTCTATGGCTGAGGCTGGCCCTCTGGTTTCCCCAGCTGCTGTCCTCAAGCTGACCTTCTGCTCTTGTCTCCTGGTTCACCCATGGTCCCCTGAGACAGACTTTCTGGGTAGGTGTTCTCCTAGTTCCTCTTTCTGGGTTTTGTCAATAGAATTTCTGTTGAGGTTTCTCTCATGTTTTTTTTTTTTGAGGGGAAAGAGGAGAACTTATTACAGTGTTTGTCTTCTCTCCACCATCTTGGCCAGAAGTCTTTTAAGAAAATTTTAAAATAGAACACAGTCCATCCTTCTGATATAACTAGCTGTGCTGATATTTCTTCCTTAAAGCAAATGACTTGTGATAAAGAATCATATCTTAGTGTCACAAATTTTTGTTGTTTGCCTAAATAACCTTATAGTATTGTGAAAAGCTAAAGAATCTCAATTAACACAGGAATATGTGGTTAGTACAGAAGCCTAAACTAAACACTTGCTGGCTGTTAAGAATTTAGAGGATTGTAAGGGTGAAATGCCTCACATTCTTATACCTGATTAATTTTTTTTTTAAATTAATGATCACCTGGCATGATTATAGTAATTTTTTATAAAGAGCAAACAGGGCCAAAGAAGATCATATTCCCTTATGTATTTAGATGTTTGTTTCAGGGAGAGGTCATATAGACATAGTCCATTGCCATGAGCCAGGCGCCAGGTCTGCCTAATGACATTGTGAACAGCTCAGAGAAATTTACTTACCTGTGCTGATGGTTGTTCCCTCAATGAAATTTTCTCATGAATGTTCTATCTGCAGTTATGTATGTCAAAGCCCTGTAGAGTATCATTGGCACAGTGCTGTCCATTTGATCAACATACCTGATGTCAGACACAGACCAAATCAGTTAATAGGGCTTCATAGCAATTTCCTAAACTCAGAATTTCAGGCAGATTCAGTTTTAATGAATCAGAATTGGGGCAGCTAGGTGGTGCTGGAGTCAGGAGGACGCGAGTTCAAATGTGACTTCAGACACTTAATAATTACCTAGCTGTGTGACTTTTGTCAAGTCACTTAACCTCACTGCTTTGAAAAAAGAAACAACAGCAACAACAAAAAGAATCTGAATGTGCCATGTGGTGATTATCATCATTGTCAACAAGGAGGTCCAGAAGAAATTGCAACTGGTTATACCAACTGCTGCACACCCACATAAGGACTGGGCTTTGAATCACATATAATAAACAAGAACTTGGCATGCAAAAATACAATAGTGCCAAACCCCAATAATCCCCAGAACTAGGCTTTAAAAAAAAACAAACGAATTTTTATAGTAGAATATGTTCAGTTATTAACCATGTTTAAAATCGACATAAATACAAATCATTCCTTTTAGAACCCTTTTAAATAATTCAATCACCTGAGGCAACTTTAAAATTTCAACAATTGTTACTAATTTCAAATGTAATAAAGCAGTCATAAGAACAATCAGTTTGCTAAATAAGGTAACACATGAATTCTTACTCAAATCTTATTCCTTATACAACAATCAAAACAGTTAACTTTAATAACCTTGTATATTATTTTATAAATCCATTTCTAACCAAATATCATTCTCAAAAAGAAAATGAGATTCTTTGGGAATTTGAGTTATATACTTGTCATAAATTCAAGACATTAACATACTTATTACCTATATCATGAAAATGGCAACAAATTCATATCAAAAACTTTCTATTGACAATAATTTAGATGCTTTTGACTAATAACAAAATGTTTCCCAAATAGTAAATTCTTACTTTTAGTACCTTGAAAATGGAGATAATGGAGATAATAATGAGATGAGATAATAAGGAGATGAGATAATAAGTCATCACCAGTTAACAAAATTTCAAATAGATATATTATGCTCACCTTATCTTATGGTCAAATAAAAAAAAAATATGAAATAAGTTATCCTAATACAAAGTGACATGTCCAAAGTATCTGAGGCCAGAATTGAATTCAGGAAGAAGCACCAGACCCAGAACTCGATTCACGACAGCACCATCTAGCTGCCCTTTCTCTCCTATAAAATGAGACTAATAATTTGCCTGCAGTTTCAAGAATAAAACACAAACATAGGCAGCTCTACCCCCCACACACCAATTAAAGTTTGGAATGTACCTTCATCATAATAAAACTAGCTGCCAAGGTCCTGAGAGGAGCAACCTATTGAAATTGGGAAGTTAAAGAGCAACTTGGCCTGAGGGAATCTTGTTGCTCTGGTTTTTTTTATTGCAAAAACCTTCAATAATCCAGAACTAATGGGATTCTTGACAAAGCGGCTACCAATACTCATATGGGGGAAGATAATAATCATGGAAACGCAAGAGAGAAAAGAGAACTGAGCACTTGAAACAGGTATTATTGGACTGAGTATCTAACGAAAACCTTCACCTTGTGATTCATCCTGTGTATTCATTAATGGGTCAAACAGAACGTCAGGCATGCAATCACTACAATAAGCATCTAATAAAATTAGATAACTAGGAAATAATAAGACGAAACCTCACCTTCTCGCTATCCACGATTTTCACCCAAATACATAGAGATGCACAAACAATTCATTGAGGCAAATACTTTTTATACATCATCTAGTATGTGCAAAGAAATGTGTATGCTGGTGATACAAAGATAGATGTGGCCTATGTTCACAAATAGCTTGTAGCCTAACAGGGAGGAAAATAGAAATTCTACATTATAGTACAGATATGTAATAATAATATGAAGGAGAATGTGGAACAATCAAAATGCTACAGAGAAATTGGATGAGAGAGATGACTTTCACTTTGAGTGTAATGGCGAGGTGAGAAGGAGGTTTCACGGAGAAGGCATATGAGTGGGGACTTGAAGAAAAGGATCAACTTTAATAGATGGAGATTTGAGGATGAGGAGAGCAGAGCCACAACAAGAACCAAGGCTTAGAGGTACAGAATAGGAATAAGTGTCTTGTTGAACCAGTTCCACAACTAGGCTGATCAGAAATTGAGATTGTTCCCCTCTATGACTTCAACACACATAATCTAAACTCTGCCTCCTTCTCATTCTCTTCCTTTTTGGCACCTGTCCGACATCTACTCTAATCTTCCAAGTCCAAGTATCTAAATACCAAACTCTTCTTAGCCATGAATGGATTTGGGTCAATGGAACATAGTTCGATTTAATAGAGCCAAAACTTACTGGCCTTTGCTAATTCTAGTGAAGCCCAAAATTGGACAAGAGACTCCTCCACTACACACGTACCAAAAGGTACCATAGCCAAATCATGAGAAAAAATGAACAACTATATAACAGCACAAGATAGTACATGAGTGGCACAGATTTTCAGTACTATAATTCAGAAACGGGAGTAATGACTACCAGCTAGAAAAAATTGGAAAATGCAATTCAACTTTTTGTCAAATGGCTGCTCTGTTCAAGACTTTTTGCAGTGTTAAAAAAAGGTAGCAAAGTTTAGAAATTGAGATTTTACCCTCACAGTCTATAAATCTCCATTAAACTTTAGAATACCTGCAACAAGGCAATGAAACGATGCTCAAATTTCCTTTTTCTAGTGGGTTATACAGAGGATGCAAAGATACCCTCTGTTTGATTCTTATTGATTAGCCTTAAGCTAATGCTGGCTGTGGACAAAGGCTTGCCCTGTGTAAAAATGTGATGATGAAGCGTTTTACTGGTCCACAAGAGCTTATGGCTCAGACGTTATACAAAAGAAAGCATATGAATTCTTGTCCAAACCAAATCCTTAGGGCAGATTTAGAGAAACAGGTCAAGAGGTTTATGTCTGAGAGCCCATACCTTCTTTTGTTTTTGTGTTTGTTATTTTTCTGATTTTAAGAGACTCAGTATCATGCAGTAGAAGTTATCTGAGTAATCCTGTGAGTTCTCAAAGATTTCACTCTCTCGGAAAGACTGCAAGAAGATCACATCAATATTCATTGATAAGGTTGTTTGCAGAGGAAGTTTGCATCTGGAACAGAGAGATATACTATAGATACATAGATGTGGAAAAATAGTCATCCAAATTAGGAGGTAGCTTCAGAGACCAGAATTCTCCACAATGGGGAAGTGTGTTGAATACAAGGTGCCTAAATGCAATGTGAGACTGGTTTGAAGAGAGGAAAGACTTCCAAGTTCTTAAGTGTCAGAAATTATGAGTAATTCTTTGCCACATGTGTTTTTTTTTCTTTTTTTTTTAAATTTCTTTATTTATTTTTAATTTTACAATTTTCTCCCAATCTTACTTCCTCCCCCCACAGAAGGCAATTTGCCAGTCTTTACATTGTCTCCATGGTATACATTGATCCAAGTTGAATGTGATGAGAGAGAAATCATATCCTTAAGGAAGAAAATAAAGTATAAAAGCAAAATTACATAAGATAATGCTTTTCTTCTAAATTAAAAGTCTTTGGTCTTTGCTCCTTGTTCAAACTCCACAATTCTCTCTCTGGATATAGATGGTATTCTTCATCCCAGATATCCCAATATTGTGCCTGATTGTTGCACTGATGGAACGATCAAGTCCATCAAGGTCGATCATCACCCCCATGTTGCTTCCTATAATTTGTTGTTTGATACAATCATTAGCTTCCAAATAGTTTTGGGTCTATATCTCCCTGGCCCAATATTGCATGTGATTTTTATTGCATTATGATCTGAGATGGATGTATTCACTATTTCTACCTTTCTACAATTGATTATTAGGCTTTTATGCCTTAGTACACAGTCAATTTTTGTGTAAGTGCCGTGTACCGCAGGAAAAAAAGTATATTCCTATCTATCCCCATTCAGTTTCCTCCATAGTCCTTATCATGTCAAGGTTTTCTAAGATTTTATTTACCTCCTTAACTTATTTCTTGTTTATTTTATGGTTAGATTTATCTAAATCTGAGAGTGAGAAGTTTAGATCTCCTACAAGTAGAGTTTTGCCGTCTGTGTCTTCCTGTAACTCCTTCAACTTCTCCTCTAAGAATCTGAATGCTATACCATTTGGTACATACATATTCAGTACTGAAATTACTTTATTGTTTATAGTACCTTTTAGGAGGATAGAGTTTCCTTCCTTATGTCTTGTAACAATATTTATTTTTGCAGCTACTTTGTCTGAGATAAGCGTTGCTACCCCTGCTTTTTTCACTTCAGTGGAAGCAATATATTTTGCTCCAACCTTTTACCTTTACTCTATATGTATCTCTCTGCTTCAAATGAGTTTCTTGGAAGCAGCATATTGTAGGATTTTGGTTTTTAATCCACTCTGCTATTCGCTTATATTTTAAGAGAGAGTTCATGTCATTCACATTCAAAGTTAGAATTAATAACTCTTTGTTGCCCTCCATGCTACCTTCCCTCTGTTTTTATTTTCCCCTTTTTTCACTTTATCCATATTCCCCAGTATTTTGTTTCTGAATATCACCACCTTCAGTGTTTTCCTTCCTATATCCAACCCCTCACCCCTTTCTTTCCCCTTTCCCATTGTCACTTCTTCCTTCCCTTGCTTTTTTAGTTACCCTTTTCCTCCCCCTCCCCTTTTCTCTTTTTTAATATTTGAAAGGTAAGATAAGTTTCTTAACTTAATTGAATGTGTGTAAGTTAAGTTTAAGCCAAGTCTGATGAGAGCAAGATTCATATGGTTCTTACCTCCTCCCTTCTTCCCCTCTATTGAAACATGTCCTTTGTACCTCTTAATGCAATGAGACTTACCCCATTCAATCTCCTCCATCCTCCCATCTCTTTACTGTCTCCCCTTTTAAGGAGGTATTCTTTTTAAATCATTCTATACATGTCACAGAAAATTCATGATTTTCCATCACTTCCTGCTAAATATATTCTCTCTAAAAGAGATATAATTCTCTATAGTTATGAGAGTCCTTCTCCCAGGTAGGTATATAGCCAGTTTCATCTTATTGGATAGTAGTTTTTTTTCCCTTATCCCCTTTTTCCCTTTTTCTGTGTTTCTTCAGTCTCCTATTTGAAGTCCAAATTTTCTATTAAATTCTGGTCTTTTCATCCATAAAAGTTGGAAGTCTCCTATTTCACTAAATTTCCATCTTTTCCTCTGGAAGAAAAGGTTCAGTTTTGATGGATAAGTGAATCCTTGGCTGTATTCCAAGCTCCCTAGCTTTACAGAATATCACATTCCAGGCCCTTCCCTTCGATCCCTTAATGCTTTTTTTGAAACATAGTTTTGGTTTATTTATTTTATATTATAACAATAATCTTATAAGAGTAAATATAAATCCCCCCTAACAAGATGAGAAACCTCAAGAGTAGTGAAACAGAAAGAAAAAGTACTTCAGTCTGCATTCAGGTTCTAATGGTTCTATCTATGGGTTGAGTAGTCTTCTTTATCATAAGTCCACCAGAGCAGTTGCTTCAATATTTTTTCCATAGTTGCTGTTACTAACTGTATTTCTCTCCACTCTATTCCTCCCCACTCTCATTTATTCTAATCTCTCTCACCTTTCATCCTGGCCCTGTTCAAAAATGTGTTTTATCTGAGTACCTGCTCCCACAATCTTCCCTCTATTCTATCACCTATTCCTCCCATTCTCTCTTATCCCATTCCTTTCTCCTCATTTTTCCTCCAGGGTAAGATAGATTTCTATACCCTATTAAGTATGTATGTAATTTCCTCTCTGAGTCATTTCTCATGAGAAAGAAGGCTCACTCATTCCCCCTTGCCTTCCCTCATTCCACTCCATTGAAAAAGCTTTTTATTGACTCTTATGTGAAATATTTTAGCCACTTCTTCCTTTCCTTTATCTTTATTCTAGTACTTTCCTTTATCACCTGTTGATGCCAACTTTTTACTATATTATACCATTATATTCCGCTCCTTCCTGTGCCCTATCCGTATATGCCCCATCTAACAGTTCTATGAGAAAGTTCATGTGAGTTATCAGTATCTTCTTCCCACGCAGGAATACAAACAGTTCTCTTCCACCCCTTCTATGGTTCACCAGAGTCCTGTACTTGAAGAGCAAACTTTCTGTTTAGCTCTGGTTATTTCAATAGGAAAGTCTGAAAATCCCCTGTTTCATTGAAAGTCCATCTTTTGCCCTGAAAGAGGATGTTCAGTTTTGCTGGGTAGTTGATTCTCAGTTGTAAAGCAAGGTCTTTTGCCTTCTGGAATATCATATTTCAATTGCTATGAACCCTTAATGTAGATGCTGCCAGATCCTGACTACAGAGCCACAGTAGTTAAATTATTTGTTTCTGCCAGCTTTTAGTATTTTCTCTTTTACTTGGGAGTTTTGGAATTTGGCTATGATATTCCTGGAAGATTTTCAGTTGGAATCTCTTTCAGGCGATAACCAGTAAATTCCATCAATTTCTCTTTTACTCTCTCCTTCTAGGATCTCAGGGCAATTTTGCTATATTATTTCTTGAAAAAATGAGGTCTAAGCTCTCTTCCTGGTCATGACTTTCAAGTAGCCCAATAATTTTTAAATTATTTCTTCTGGATCTATTTTCAAGGTCAGTAGTTTTCCCAGTGAGATAGTTCACATTTTCCTCTTAAAAATTTAGGGCTTTTTTGGAAGAGTTTTATTTCTTCCTGATTTCTTGCAAAGTTATCAGCTTTCTTTAATTCCATTCTGTATTTGAAGGAGATATTTTCTTCAGAGAACTTTTTTGTCTCCTTTTCCAGCTGGCCAGTTCTTCTTTTTAAAGCATTCTTCTTCTAATTTGCCTTTTTGTTTTGCTTTTTTCCATTTGGTCTGTACTAGTTTTTAACATATTATTTTCTTCCGCATTTTTTGTATTTCTTTCACCAAGCTGCTGATTTGGTTTTCATGATTTATCTGCATCTCTCTCATTTCTCCATGATTTGAGGCCCTTTCCCTTGGCCTGGAGGGGGTTGTGCTGTGGGCTATTCCCTAGGGCAAGGTAATTACTCTCTCTATTCAACTGAAGGAGCTCTGCTGCCCATGCCTGAGCCTGGCGGGGGGGAGCTATTACTGTGTTTGTTCTGGGAAGAGGACTCAGCTGAAGTGAAAGTATAGAGTCTGAGGTCCTCCAGACCAGAGAAGCCAGTGGATCGATGTCTGCAACTCTCCACACTGGAATTCACCCTCCAGCCCTGCCAGAGCATCCCAAACCATTAGTACCATAGCCAAAACCTCTGCGTCCCATTTGGCTCTTGGATCATGGCTCCCACAGTCAGTGCCTCCACAGCTGCTCCCAGGCTAGTCCACCTGTCATCGCACCCCCATTGGCTCTTTGTTCTCTGCCCCTGACTCATACACAATCCCCGAAGACAGACCTTGAGGTAGACGTTCTCCTAGCTTTTTTTCTGAGTTTTGTAGATTGAGTTTCTGTTAAGAGGTTTGTTATATTGTATATGAGGGAAGATCAGGAGACCTTAGCACAGTGTCTGTCTTCTCTCCACCATCTTGGCTGGAAGTCCCCATGTGTTTTCAACATTCGTCCTTCACTACTACTATACTTGAAGGATAAGTCCACTCTTCTTGTCGATGCTGTTCTTGTGGAAGAGAACAATTCTGGTGTATTTTTTTTAGAGAAGGGAATTTTTTGAAGCCAACTGTATAAAGATGCCTATACCATCTTTATAATGCCTTTGGTAACTTTATTAGAGAATTGTTAAGGGAAAGTAAACCATTGGGAATTTGGGAGCCACAGCATTATGAATGTAAGGGATTTGCCCACTGAAACCCAAAGTGACAGTGAATTAGGAAACCCAAATGTTTAAGTGTGAGTTCAACTGGAGAGAGTGCCCCAAAGAGTATTGGCTTCACATGATGATTCTCTAGGTGCAGGAGTAGAGGAAAGGGAAAAGTTGCTTTTAAAAGTCTTAGGGGAAAGGAAAAATGTACAAGATGAGGTGAGATTTGAGTAGAGGAATAGAATTTGAACAGATAGAAAAGAGGAAAGTCTAGGTGGCAAAGTAGTTTAAGCAAACATGTGAAAATAACAATGTGAGTGAGTTCAGAAGAAAGAGAATAGATTGATTTTATTGGAATTATGACGATATTCTAGAGGAAGATCATGCTACAAAGGTAGATAGGGTCCTTTCCAATCTGGTCCCCAGTAGGATACTTCCTGCAAAGAAAGGTGGAGAGGAAAAGAAGGGATATCCTGCAATCAAAGAGCATACCATCAACATTCACAAAATAATTCATGGAACAGGCTTCAAAAAGCGAACTCCTTGGGCTCTAAAGGAAATTATCAAATTATTGACTCCAAACTCAACAAAGTTGTTTGGATCAAAGGAATAAGGAATGCCCCATACTGAATCTGAGTGTGTTTGTTCAGGAAATACAATGAGGATGAAAATTCACCAAACAAGCTGTATACATTGATTACTTATGTACCTTTCACCACTTTGAAAAGCTTACAGTCAATGTGGATGAAAACTACATTGAACTTCATTTAAATAACGTTATAAAATGTCAAAAAAAAGAAAGGTATATAGGGTCAAGATTGTGAAAGGTTTTGAATGGCACACTAAGTTTTCTGTATGTACAGATGGGAGTCATTCAAGATTTTTGAATAGGTTTTGTTTTAATCACAATAGGGATCTTCTTCCTGAGAAGAACCAAACTGGGAGCTAGGAGAGATATAAAAATAATTAGGCCATAGTGCCTTTTCTCAAGAAGCTTAACCTAGGAGTGACCAGACATGAACACAACAGATAAAATGAAAATTAGAAGATATCAAGTGCGTGAAAAGAGTACAAAATACTTTGAGGCCAGAAAAAGAAATTGAGTGGCATCAGAGAAGGCTTCATGGAGCCATTTTGAAATTTAGAAACTAAAAAGGTGTCGCATTTTATTCCAAAACACTCTTCATTCCAATCATTGATATTGTTTAGATTTAGATATTTTTGAGTCTGTTGGTATGGTGGGATACTCTGAAGTGCAAAAAAAGTGATGGAATGATACTGAGCAAAAGGAAAATTAGATTCAAGATCAGAAATCTTTGTTTCTAGTTAATTTTTTTTTTTAAAAAAGACCCAATCTCCCAAAGGAATTATGGTGAGTCACTTGAATTACATTAAATGAAATGGGTCAAGCTCATCTAATAATAAATTGTGGAGAATAATTGTAAGAGGAGAGCTAGAAAAATTAGATGACCTAATTGGGCTTTTTCATCTCTCTCTCTAATAAGTTATCTTTTGTTGCAGGATTAGTGTAATTTGGGACTCTGCTGACACTCTTTGTTAAAATCAAGTTCCTAGTGATAATTAGCTCTTTTTCATCTGTCATTTCAGATTTAACGATGAGCAGACTGTAGAAGGGGTCCTGAGTATCTGTATAACTTATTTGCTCACATGAAGCCCTGGAATTACTGCTGTGAAGTGATTTCAAATGGCTTATGGTGAGGTGGGCTTCATTAAACTTGTATTACACTTCAGAGTAGTTTGAGAAAAGAGCTATGCTAATGTAAAAGCTTAATATAATATTAATACATTAAATTTATTAAATATAAACTATTAATATATTACAAGTTTAATATATAAAAAGAGTTTATTTTATTTCTAGTATTAATCAGTAAGAAATCATTTATTAGGCACCTACCATGTGCTAGGTGTGTTCTAGGTATTGGGGATCCAAAGAACAAAAAAAAAATGAATCCCTTGACTTCAAGGAATTCATATTCTTTTTTTTAAGGTATTGCAAGGCAATGAGGTTAAGTGGCTTGCCCAAGACCACACATTTAGGTAATTATTAAGTGTCAGAGGCCAGATTTGAACTCAGGTCCTCCTCACTCCAGGGCTGGTGCTCTATCTACTGCTCAAACTAGCTACCCCAAGGAATTCATAGTCTATCATAGGAGTCACGTGTCTATAGAAATAAGTATATGGACAATGTGTGCAAAAATATATAAATAAAGGATATTAGGGAGTAGAGAAGGTGCTAGTGTGCTAGGGCATCAGGAAAGGCTTCATGTAAAAAAGTGGGCAGTTGAGATAATCTTGAAGACGACTAAGGATTCTAAAAGGTGGAGGGGAGACAGGAGAGAATATCAGGTACAGTACAAGGGCACAGAAGTGAGAGATAATATTGCTGACATATTATGATCAAAATTTCACACATCAATATAACTAATTATGCTTAATTGAAACTAATTTATATATATATATATATATATATGTATATATATATATATATATATATAAAATTTATTCCCCCAAAGTCATAACTTTTTCTTCTTTTTTCCTAAAGTTCCATCAAGATTCTTTGTCTACTCATTCAACATATAGAGTTCCAGGTCAGATAAAAAAACAAGATGGTGGACCTCACATTTTCTACAACTCCTACAATCTCTCAAACCACTCCAAAATAGAAATTATGCAATAAAGATAAAGCAATTTCAGTTGTTTCCATGTTCAAAGGCACCAATGAGATTAAAAAAAATACCCAGTAACAGCTCACTGACCCTGAGCTCACTTAGCATGTTCCCTCCATTTCCTTATGATACCATCAGTAGAACAGTAAGGTCAGAAGCCATATTATAAGGGGTTAAGAGAGAGGAGGAGAGGAAATAGAGACACCAATTGTAGACAGCCTTTTCAAAGAGTTAAGGCAGAAATGTAGAAAAAAACATAAATGATCAAAATTAGCCCAGATAGATGGATCAAGTGAGGGCTTTGAGGAAGGAGGAGGCATCTTGTAGGGAGTAGGGAAGTAGTACTTGATATCACAAAAGACTGAACTATTGATAGGGACTAAAGTGGTTGAATTATGATCATCAGTGCAATGTGCCAAGGTGAACACTATAAAAAATGTGAACTCCTTGAAGCTGAAGCTCCATAAAATCTCTTAGAAACAAGTAATATGAAAAGTGATTTGTGTTTTTCCTCATCAAAAAAAGACTTTTTTTTTAGATTCCTCAAGATTTAGTTATTTCATGATTACTATCAATTTAGAATATTGTTCTCTGTCCATGAAAAACAATGAACTTTTGCCTTTTTTTTGAGTCTGCTGCCTAGAGGAGGATTCATGATATTTTAGAAAATCAAACTATAGCCATGCTCTAGAAAGCAAAACACACATGAATTACCAATACCTTATTGGTATCAACAAGTGTTATGTTACTCAATTGCTTGTGTCTCTATTGGGCTTATATTGTCCTCAGTTCATGGAACAGGTTATTGGACAATAAAGCAATAGCGTACCATTCCAGGAAAACAAGATATGAAGTCTCATTACATCTTTGGAAGATATTCATCTAATAGGATTTGGAGACCTTCCATGGATATCACACTGACATTGCCATTGAGAAAAATGCCAACTCCATCACAAAAAGAATAATTATTTTTCTAAGAATTCGTGTGCTTCATAGACTCCCCAGCCAGTCCTTTAATAAACTATATTGTGTTTATTCCTTGTCCTTTTCTCCAGCATGCTTGTTGCTGTTGTTGTTGTATTTAGATGAAGTCAGTCTGTAAGAATGTAAAACTGTGATCAGTGATTTGGGGCATTTCTTGTCAAAGAAACTTTGCTTAAAGTCCTTATGGAATGATTTTGTGTCTATTCCACAGAATTTAAAATTTTGTTTCTTTTCTATGGAAAATAAAGAAGACTTGTCTTCAGTGAGTCTGGTAACTAGTATCTGAAGATTTGTGATATTTTAGCAAATAAAACTTTGTTTCTTTTTAGATATTAAGATACACATTTACATAATCATACTATGCTGCTGTCAAGATTAAATGTCATAGAACATCACTGCTTATGCTTATAATGGATTTATATTGTTCTCAATTCATGGGATAGGTTAATTCAATATAAAGAAATTGCATACTGCTTGAAGAAAGCAAGATACTGAAATCTCATTTGGTGTTTGAAAGACTTTCTCTAATAGGAAATAGAGACCTCTGCAGATGTCACATTTATGTCAATATTGTGAAAAAGACAACCCTTAGAAAGTAAGGGTGGGGGCAGCTAGGTGGCTCAGTGAACAGAGCATCAGCCCTGGAGTCAGGAGAAGCCATTGCCTTACCAAAAAAAATCTAAAAAAAAAGGAAAAATATTCTGTTATTTTGTTTAACGACACACAAGACCATTCCTTGAGTAAATTAGGCACATTCTTCATTCTTTTCTTGAGTGTAGTGGTTGTTAAATAGTTCAATGAAGTCAACCTTGTCTTTCGATTCAGAGCAATTAAATTTTGCTTTCTGTTGTTCAAGATACTTGGTGTTTTAATGAACAAAATATTGTGATATCTCTTGGAAGCTTAATGGAAAATTGCAAATTGGAATGTTTCTTTGAATCAGATAAATGTTCTAGAACTAATACAATTCTTTCCCTTTGTTCTCAATTGATGGACAGCTTGCATCAATATAAAGTTAAGACAAAGTATAAGAAGTTAAGATATTTAATTCTCCTCTATTTTCAGGAAGAAGTAGGGACAAGAAAACAATATATACATTAACCAAAACAATGGAAATGGAAAGCAACACATTAAAAATATCAAAAGAAAACAAAACAAAATTATAAAAATCAAACAACTTAAAGAGACATGAAGGAAATACCACAACCCATTCTTTTGTGGAAGTAAGAGGTCCATAGGTGTTACTCATTGCACATGTTTTAGGACTTTTTTCAATGTGTTCATCAATTGTGTTAATATTTCTCTCTCTCTAAAATATACTATTGTTGGTATGGGATGGTCCTCTGGGAGGGAGAGGGGCAGGGATTCCTAGGAAAAATGATGAGAGAAGAAACAGAAGATATCAAAAAAAAAAAAAACTTTTTTAAAAAAACAAAGAGCAACTCAGTCCATTTTCATTGATAAATTCCTTTCTGTTATAAAACCCATTCACCCAGTGCCTGTTTAATAGGCTATAAACAACAATAGGAGGAAAATACTTCATTCTGGCACAAATATTGTTGCTGGAATAGCAATAGAAATGGCTAGAACAATGAGTGAACATTGACTTTTGCAAAATCCCTAATGTCATGAATGCAAATGAGCAGGAGAAGTCACCCTTACAGCTGATACTGGATGAGTTTGGAGAAAATTTTTCCACCATCATCTCCTTTAATTTTATTTCAATCTAGGTAAACATCAGGTTTGGTAAAAGGGAATGAATGATAGATATGTTTTCATAATGACAAGACTTGAATATTAGCTATCGATACTGGGGGGTGAAAGATAATTAAGATCACTATATAGATGATTAGCTATATAGATGATAAACAGATGGGTAGATAAGCAACTTCAACAGGCATTTGTTAATCACTTGCTATATTGTAGGCATTGAACAAATTCTGGGGGTACACAGAAAGGTGAAAGGGAATCTCTGCTCTCAAGAAACTTACATTGGGTATAGCAGGGAAACAATGTAAAGACTGACAAATTGCCTTCTGTAGGGTGAGTGGGGGAGGGAAGTAAGATTAGGGGGAAAAACTGTAAAAGTCAAAATAAATAAAATCTTTAATAAAAAACCTTACATTTGAATGTCAGAGACAGCATATTTAAAACTATGTACAAATAATATATATGTAGTATTATTACATGTGATTTATAATATTTGGCTACATTCTATATCTAGATATATCTAGATATAGATCTATAATCTATAGATATAAATTGGAGATAATAAAGCAAGGGCATTAGCATTTAGGAAGATCAGCAAAGTGGAATTTTAACTGAGACTTGAAGTCAGGAAAGCTCAGATAATTTCAGGAATGGGAAACAGGAAGCAAAAATGCCCAGATCAGAAAATAGTGTCTATTATGAGGAACATCAAGATGACCAGTTTCATTGAATCAGAGAGTCCATAGAGAATAGATATTTGATTGATAAATGATTGAGGATAGAAAGTGAGATGGAAGAGTGATAGAGAGATAGAAAATGAATAAAACATTTATTAAGAACTTGTTACGTGCCAAGTGCTGTGCTAAGGGATGAGCCTAGAAATATAAGCAAGAAGGACGTTCCCTACCAATGAGCTTACCTCTGAGTGAGAGGAGAAAACATAAGTGGGAGCTGAAAGGGATGTGAAAGGACATGGTTTACAGTTCGTAACCCTCATCCCATTAAGAAAAATGAAAAGATGTTTAAATCTGGGGGTGTAAATTTGTCAAAGACCACAGAATACTTCAATAAATATAGTTAAAAAACTGCCCTCAAAGAGAAAATAAAATTTAATTAATTAAACTTTAATCCCTAGAGGACTATTCATTATTTATGGTTAGGTCTTATAGATATAATAAAAATGACATTATTCCCAGAGTTAATTGATTGAATGTTATGTCGATGACAGAATCATAGGCAAACTTCACAAAACTTATTGAAATGTTATCAAACTCATTTGACAAAACAAAAGATCTAGAATAGCAAAGGAAATAATGAAAAAATTAGAAATGAAAGAGAAATTGCATAGTTGGAGTTTAAACTCTATTATGAAACAGAAATGATGAAAAACACTGATTAACAATGATGAAATAGATCAATGGAACAGACTAGGCAAGTGAGAAGCAGAAACAAACAATTCCATAATCCTGTTTGATAAACTTGAAAATATAAATTGCTGGGGCAGCTAGGTGGCAAAGTGGCTAGACCATTGACCCTGGAGTCAGGAAGACCTGAGTTCAAACTCTACCTCAGACACTTAATAATTACCTAGCTGTGTAGCATTTGGCAAGTCACTTAACCCCACTGCCTTGCAAAAAAATATATCAATTGCTTAAGTGTGAAGCCCCTGCTTGATATAAATTTCTGGGACAACTTGAAAAGAGTCAGGAAGAAATTAGGCTTGTCATATTTCACATTAAATTTTCAATGTATACATGACAAAGTAGGTTTCCAGTAGGAGGGCAGTTTTTTTCATATTTCTTATAGATTAAAATGGCACTAAAGAGTTGCCATTCCTTCAGGTCACAATTGAATTTATGTGAAATTAAAAATAGTCATTAAAATATGTTCAATCTGTTTTCACATCCAGCATACAGTGCCATACCTTGATATGAGTGAATGCATCCAAAAATTGGTTCCCAACATCAGTTGAAATGTGATAGTTTGGTTCTGGCTTATGTACAATTGCATAAAAAGCAGTACTAGGTTCAAATCTTTCTTTAAAATATTCCTGCAAATAAAATTGAAATCTGGCACAATGGTGAAGACTCAGTCATTTCTGGAAAAGCACAAAGGAAATGAATCCTATGCAGTGACTGTAATAGGCTACTTCTTTCTTAGCATTTAATTTGTACTTTAAAGTCTTCTGGACATCCTTATGTCTAAAATTCTCTTGCATTTTCATTTAAAATTCCCCATTCTTATCTGAAAATCCTGCTTTCTTTCTCTAGTTAATTAAATATATAATTCGTTCCTTTTTGCAGTTCCATTGTGAAGATTTGAACCTAATTTCTCCAGCATTTTGTACAGTTCATTTTTTTTCCCATTTGCTATTAACTTTCTGTTAGACTTAGCCAAACTCAAGGAGGGATACAGAAGTGTCTTATTGTGTTACTGTCTATGTCTTCATGACCTCAGGTAATATTTCCTTTATCAATTTGGATAGTAAGATAGACCATATCAATTTATTGCTGACAGTTTGTTGTACATGGTACCTTTCATCATAATGTAGTTTCCTTGTTTGTGCCTTTTCATTTTTCTTGAATATGTTTTAGAAATAATTTTATCGGGGTGGCTAGGTGGTGCAGTGGATAAAGCACCGGCCCTGGAGTCAGGAGTACCTGGATTCAAATCCGGTCTCAGACAGTTAATAATGACCTAGCTGTGTGGCCTTGGGCAAGCCACTTAACCCCATTTGCCTTACAAAAAAAAAAACCTAAAAAAAAAGAAATAATTTTATCTCATTACTTATGAATTTTATGTAAAAAAATTTAACATTTAAAAAAAAATTGAATACCAAATTCTTTCCCTCCCTTCCTCTACTCTCTCCTCCTTGAGAACACTAGTAATTTGATGTTTATTATACATGTGAAGTCATGCAAAACATTTCCATGTTAGTTATGTGTAAAAAAATATAAACAAAATAAAACAATAACAGAAAAGAATTTTTAGAGATCGTGCTTCAAATTGCATTCAGAGTTCATCAGTTCTCTCTATGGAGGTGGGTATCATTTTTCATCATTTGTCCTTTTATATAATTGTCTTGGGTTATTGTTTTGATCAGATCAGCTACGTTTTGTTCACAGTTTATTATCCTTACAACATTACTGTTACAGTGCCCTCCCAATTTTGCTCACTTCACTTCGCATGAGCTTGTATATGTTTTTTCAGGTTTTTTTGAAGCCATCCTGCTCATTATTTCTTAGAGTACAGTAGTATTTGTAGCTGTTTGAGTATATAGGATACTCAAGATTCTGAACAGTTTATAAAACTGGATCTATTCAAGTAAAAGTCAAGCTCTATTCAGAAAAATAACAGCAAAGCATTTTCAAGTCATTTTCATAAATGAACTCATTTTGTGTGAGTTAGGAGCAAGACATTTCTTGAGATTCAAATACATGAATTTATGATAAACTGAAGAGGAATCTCATATAATTTTTATCAAGATTTCCAATGGCAAAGTACACATGCCAATTCAAAAAGTTTTAGATAATCCAATCAAAGTCAATGACCTTTTGGTTATGCTCTGGTACACATAGACACACACACACAGACACACACACACACACACACACGCACACGCACAGACGATTCCCCCTTTTTCATGATCCAGGAAAGGGTTAAGCGTCATTCTAATTCCAATGTACAGGCCTTGAAACTTTCTCTGACACAATCCACAGTCTGTCTATCAGTGAAATGAACTTCTTCTCTTAGCTGTAAAACAATAAGGCAGTCATTCCAGATAGTGGTGATGGTGGTGTTGGACAAAACCTGACTGCAGTTACAAAATGTAAAGGAAAAGAAAAGAATCTTTCTCAAAACGTAAATTAGCTTAAAAGACACAGATAGATATATAACATAGATAAAAGAATCACAGAGCAACAGCTTAGCATTGCTGAAAATCCCTTGCTAGTCTAGGCTTTAGATCTACAAATCAAATTAAAATGCACAGCCTTGCCAATTACAGGTTTCAGAGCCATAGAGCTATAAAATTTAGCCCCTAACAGTTCCCTTAGGGGAACAAAGGAAAGTTATGCAATTCAGAATTTCAAATCCATTTTGGCTGGAATACCCTTAAAAAAGGCCTTGCCTTTACTCTCTTAACTTCTAACAACGTGATTTCTCTTGTAATACGAACTCAACCCAAAGAGAGTAGATATGAATGAAGAAGTTAAATTCCCCAATCCAAAGATCTTCATACAGGTGGAGAAGGAAAAAACAATCCTGCCAAAGGTGAAAGAACCAGCAGAATAAACCTGGAAGGAGAGGGGGTTGATGCATTCAGCCTCTAGACATAGCAGGCAGGGACCTTGAATTAAATCAGAGTTAATTTAAATTGAATAGTGCTTAAATTTGGAATTCTAAAATAATTAACAGTTCATTGGTAAATATTGTGAACTTAACTTAGAACTGCAACTATTGAGCTGTAGCTCCTCTTTTCAGAGCATGAACTACATATTGGAGATGTACCTTTTGAGAGGCTATGCCAACTTGTATTGAGATCTGTTGCTCCTCCCCTTCAGCCCCCTCCCAAGCCATGTCCTTTTAGGTGGAAATTTGTGTTTCCTCCTCCTTCCTGTGTCTTGCTGTTAAAAGTATGCAAACTTCTGTAGGGGGTGTGAATTTGGGGTTCTAGAAGCATGTTCATTTGTCTTGTAATATACATATTTTATATGTTTTGTGAAATTGTGATTGTTTATTACCACATGAAAGCAGAGTGTATTATATATGTAATATATATATATATATGTGCAAATATGTATGTGTAAAATCTGTAGTCTGGAATTATTTCGTTTTTATAAATATTCCACAGCTGGCCTTTCTAAGTAATTACAAGCTGGGCTTCCTTTCACATATATATATATATGTATATATATATATATATATATATACACATATATATACGTATGTATTGAAATTTCCGTGAGCAAAGCCACACAGGTGCACCTGTTTATCGGAAGCGATGTCATGTTCCCTTTGTTTCCACACCTTGCAGAACTCTCCAACTTGCCACCACTCCCCATTGTGTCTCCTCTGTGTTGAAGAGTTTCTGACCTGCCTTCATGCCAATGTCCTCTTTGCTTTATCCTGGGCCTTCCGTAACAGAGTCCAAGTCTCGGGCCTCCCCTTGCCTTCAGGGTCTTGCCCGCCCCCCCCCCCCCGCCCCCACCCCACTACATCCCAGGGCGTCTCCACTGCCCGAACTGCGCGCTCCTCTTCTTTGCAGTGGTGAGCGCTGGGAGAAGCAGTTCCACACTGGTGCCCTCCCTGGAACTCAGAGCCCTCCGGGCGCTTCCCCGGGTCCCCCACAGTCAAGCCTCCCTGGCGGACCATGGCCTTCGCCTTAGCTCCCGCGGCAGCTTGTTGGAAGCAGGAGGCGGGCATCCCTGAGCCCTCCTCGGAGGGGGCCGCTCCCCGTTGCCTGGTGACGCCTGGGTACCCGCCCGAGCAGGTTCCGATGCCCCCATCCCCAGCGGCTTTCACCTGCCCCCCCCCCTCCCCGCCTCCCGGCCAGCCTGGGCGGGGGCAGAGGGTGGTGCAAAGGCGGCCCCGACCCAGGCTGCCGTGACGTCAATGCTGACGTCGCCCAGCCTGCCCAAAGGAGTCGGAGGTGACTTAGCGCGCCCACTCTCCCGCAGCTGCTGCAGCCCGGGGCCGGCTGCCGCTGGCCGCTATGGCATCTTCGGATAAAGGCGAGGGAGACGCGTCGGGAACCGGGCCCGACGCCAAGGAGGACGCCGCGGCCAAGACATGGGAAGCCCCGCCGGCCGCCGACCCCGCCAGGCCCGAGAACAGCTTCTCGTTCGGCGAGTTCGCGGCGGTGCTGGGAGGCCTAGGCTCCGCCGCGGCGGCCGCTGAGGCCCCCGCCCCCGCGCCGCCCCCGCTGCGGGTCCTGCACGAGCTGTGGCAGCACGACCCCAGTCCCAGCGAATTACGGAAGGGCAAGCTGCGGCCCGGCCGCCTGCGCCTGGCGTCCCGGCCGCACCGTCGCCTGGGGCCCACGGGCCGCGACGTGCACGCCGTGAAAAAGCTGCGGGACGCGGCCAATGCGAATGATGTGGAAGCGGTGCGGCAGCTGCTGGAAGACGGGGCCGACCCAGGCGCGACGGATGACAAAGGCCGCACGGCCCTGCATTTGGCGGCCTGCAATGGCCACGACCAGATCGTGCAGCTGCTCCTCAGCCACGGCGCCGACCCCGACCTCAAGGACGGGCTGGGCAACTCGCCCCTGCACTTGGCCGCCTGCACCAACCACATCCCCGTGGTGACCACGCTGCTGCGAAGAGGCGCCCGGGTGGAGGGGCTGGACCTAGCCGGCAGGACCCCCCTGCACCTCGCCAAGGCCAAGCTGACCCTGCTGCAAGAGAGCCACCCCCAGTGTTTGGAGGCCGTCCGCGTGGAGGTGAAGCACGTGATCCAGATGCTCCGCGAGTACCTGGAGCGCCTGGGCCAGCACGAGCACCGGGCCCGCCTCGATGACCTCTGCAGCCGCCTGCAGAGCACCAGCACCAAGGAGCAGATGGACGAGGTGACCGAGCTCCTGGCCACTTTCACCTCCCTCAACGTGCAGATTCAGAAGCAGGAGAAGAGGTAGCCGCCTCCGAAGGCCCCTCCCGCCCCCACCCCCCCGCCCCCAAGTCCTTTCCATGACTTTTGCCTGCCTAGCCTTCATCATCACCGTCTCAAAACGGGGAGAAGCCAAACTTATTCTGCTACCCTTCCACCGCACCCACGCCTGCTCGGTGAGGACTTCATCTCCACTGGAAGAACACGGTACACAGAGGGGCCCCTCCTGCCCAGCCTCCCCCACGGCAGGACCTGTTGCTTTCTCTTTGGACCTCCGTCAGCCAGAGCCCCCATCACCCCTCCTTGCTGCGTGGCTGATAAAGCACGGCCCATACCGTCGGCCGTGCCCTGGTGACTTGCCAGCTTTAGGCGTTCCTGCTGCTGCTGCTGGGCTGTGTCTCTGAGGCCGCTTCGGCCTGCCCTTCTCTGGCAGCAGGAAGCACCTGCTTTCTCCGGACCTCGCTCTCCCTCCTCACAGTACCAGGGTTCCACTCCTCTACTTGGCATTCGCACCTGACCCTCCTCTCCAAGCTCTCTGCTGGGCTTTCGAACAGCACACTTTCAAATTCATCTGGGAACAGAGACGCCGGGACTAGAGGGCACCACAGACTGAGGAGGACGCAACCTCTTTTCCAAGTCTTTTTTTGGGGGGGAGGGAGGGGAAGAAACAGAGGTTCTGGTGGTAAACATTGCATCTTTCACCAGCACTTAAATTTCAGACTTGAGACCTCAATGGAGTTGTGGTAAGCTGAATGGGGCTTTTCTTTCAATATGGGAAATTCGGGGTGGGCCCAGGAATTTGTGAGGCCAATTCTAAGGAGGGGGGGGGGGATTGAGGAGGGCACAGTTTTGAACCAAAGCATAACATCCGTACCCTTATCTTTATAAGTGTTGGTTCATGACAAGCCGCAGGACCCTCTTTCACCTCCTCTTGTGGGTACAGTTGAACCCTTGGAGGGAAGGGATGGTAAGAAGCTTCAGGGACTGTAAGGGGAGCCTCAGCAAGCTGCCTTCCTCCTCGCAGTGTCTCTGCTCCTGTCTACAAAGGCATCACTACCACTCACCTTTTTACAATGGTCTTGGACCTCGCCTGGAAAAGATTATTATTGTCAGGTGACGATTTCTTATCTTTTTTTTTTCTTTCCTCCCTCTCCCTCCCTTCTTTTTTTTTTTTTTTTTTTTTTGACTCAAATCACCACATGGGAGTAACTCTACTATTTGGCTGGGGTAGGCAGGGCACTTGGGACAGGTTGTCACCCAAAGTGGAGAAGCTGAAACCTGGAGAATGGCAGTATTGAATAATTTTTGTCACGAATTATTCTATTATTTCAGAAATTCTATATCAGCAGAAGCTTTGTAAGAATGGTATATATTTTAACATCAATCTATTTAGAGAAATGATCTAGTTTCATTCATTTTGATAATGCCTTCATATATCAGCAACAAGTCTTCAATACATATCTTTGGTATTTTTTAAAAACTAAAAAGGCAGGGGTTTAGGAGTAGGGGGACAAAAACCTCAAGACAACGAGATTGCAGACCCAGGGTGATGGCTGTGTCCATGAGGCAGGAATGAAATATGTGGTATCTGCAGAGTTCCCGAGAAACCTGGGCAACTGGTCCTCTCAGCTAAATGAGGCATCACAGCACAAATTTGTTCAGTGCTAAGAAAGAGACACTTCACTCTCATTGGTTCCCACTGTGGTCTTGGCCACTGTTCTTTGTCTCTGGGCCCCTTTACCAGAGAGCCCATTGAGGTGGGACCTCCTTTTGGGGTCCCTCTCAGTAAATACATCTGTCCCTTTCACCTGGACTATTGCCCTGCTTACTGAGTGTGGGAGGACCCATCCTCCATTCAGCCACCCTCTGGTTTTCCTCACTTGCAGATATGACCATTGCCTTTGCAGAGCTTACTCAATGAACTCCGGTATCGCCCTTTCGCCTCCAGAATTGAAAATAAAAATCCTGTTTGGCATTAAAAATTCTTCACAACTAACCTTACCTCTGTTTCTTTCCAGTCATCTTACAGCTCATTCCCTCTTGTGTACTCTTTGATCCAGTGATCCTGCCTTCGTTACTGTTCCAGGAACAAGACACTCCATCTCTCAGGTCTGGCAATTTTTCTGGCTCTCCCCACTGTGTGAAATGCTCTCCCCTCTCATCTCTGGGTCCTAACTTCATTCAGTTCCAAGTTGATATCCCACCTTTTATGGGATGACTTTCCCCAACTCTTTACTCTAATACCTTCTTTCTATTAATTATGTCCTATTTATAGTGAATGTAGCTTATTTGTATATACTTGTTTACTCATCTCCTCCATTAGATTGTGAGCTCCTGGAGGGCAGAGACTGTCTTTTTGCTTCTTTTTGCATTCCCAGAACTTAACAACAGTGCCTGGTGCATGGTAAGCAGTTCATGTGCTTATCGAGTGCCTGGCTCACATTGATACCTAAATGTAGATAGAAGTATGCTCATTGAGAACAAGACCTGTCTTATTTCTGTCTCTGCAACCCTTGCAGCTAGGAAGGGGCCTGACATATATACTAAGGCTTTATTTAAGAGATGCATTTTGACCAGTTCATTGCCACTGGAAAACACAATGTGGTGTTTGGGTGACACCTCCTGGCTACACTCGGTATTGCAGTTTAGGCAAGTCTTGAAATCAATTCGAGGTTTTTATATTTTCCCTGCTCTAGCCCCACTCCAGAAACAGAGAATCTCACAACTGGAGAGGATTTTCAAGGCCTCTGTTCCAACTTAAGAACCCCCTTTATTGTATCTCATAATCAGTTTTCAAATAGTTTAAGTGTGAAGACCTTGAATTGTGGAAATGGAGTGAACCACACTGACTCCCACCTTGTGACTGAATTCTGGAGTTCCCTTTCTATTCAATTATGTACAATTTCTGTCTTGTGAGAAAACGATCATGGGAATTGTGAGCTAACTTGATTACATTGTTTGAACCTATCCTCCTGCCTGGTTTGGATGTTAGACCACTTCTGCCTGTTGCTTAGAAACACTTTACTAAGGGCCTAGGTAAACCTGCTGACCAGAACCACAATCAGATCAAAAGACTGATGTAAGAAATTTTCTCAAAATTATACATCTCAAGCAAATCATGTTTTATCTGAAAACTATCCTTGTACTGGTTAATCAGTTACTCTTTCCACATTCCTTCGATTGAATACAGCTTCTTAGGGGTAGTGGCGTGAGCCTTTTTCTGATTTGAGGGAATTGTACCTGTTCATTCTACTCCTACTTGGAAATTCGCTAATCCTCCAATTAGAAATCAGATTATCTAATTATATAGCCTGTAATTGTCCTGTTCATTGTTTTCTTTTAATGAGTAAAAACCTGTCTTCCCCTCTGTTTAGGGTCCAGTTCCAAACTGAGGTGATCTGGTTCTGATTTGTTATGCAATTGACATGCATTAGTTAATAAATGGATATGAGAGTGATATACTCCAGTGATAATAAAATACCAAAGAGATACTCTCTTTAAGGGGACAATGGCTTTTGGTAATAAGGAAATACCAAAGAATTCCTCCTTTGATGAAATTTATTTGGACACGAGACCAAGCGAGATGGTTGTTAGATTGATACTCCCTTTGGAAACTTCTTATTGGCCTGGAAACAGGGAGAGCTTCCCATACATAGGAGTGAAGGGGGTAAGTCAAAGATAGTATGTTCAAATATAGGAAAATCAAAATGGGTCTCAAAATTGGCCTGAAGAATGTAGTTTTAATTACGACAAATTCAAGGCTTTGAGATCAGACTTTCAGTTGGAGGTAAGGAGGCTAACTAGTATGTGATTGTTTTATAGTTTTGTCTTTTTGGTTTCTTTGTAAAATGGAAAAAAAAAATCTTTGTCTTGTGTCACGTTTAAATGTAAATTCTGCTACCCTGAAAGATTTCTAAGGGGAAAAATGCAGCCCAGCCAGAAGGACTGCCAAAAAGCTGCAGCCAAAGAGTTTAGTATCCTGGGGAAAGAAGATTAATGAAGTTTCATACTTGAAGCGGTTCTTCTAGCTTTCTGTAATCTGATGCTAAACTCTCTATGCCAGGAAACAAGACTAACTGCCACTTTTGACTTTCATCCAGAGATTGGGTTTATAAAAAAAAAACAAAAAACAACACTTGCAAGATACTTTCTGTCATTTCATCCCTGGATACATTGGGATTATAGAAATAAAATCAGATGATCGAAGAAAAAGAAACTTTTTTCCTGGTTTCTAAGAATTTTGGTATCGTGAATGAATTACAAATTCCAATTTACGGGAACTGTGAAAAACATCTTAGTAGATTTTGGAGGTTTGGAGATTAATCATTAAGGAGTTTGAAGATAAAATCATTTTAAGATCGCAGGACTGAATGCCTGAGACTTTGGATAATTTCAGGAACTCACCCTCTTCTCTTTGTTCTGTCTGAAAAGGCACTTATAGAAACAATATATGCTGAAATATCTTACTGAGTTTTGAGGTACTCTCTATAAAATTTCTTTTAAGGAAAAATAAAAATTAAATTCTGTTTTGGGGTAAAAAGCACTTAAATCACCTTTTCTCTGCAGTTGGATAGAGTTATTGTTTTAGTGTAATGAAGAAAGGCAGTTAGTTTGATAGTAAATCCCAAAGGAAAGAAAAACAAATAAGCATGCAGTTCCCATTTTAAATTTATCTGGAAATTGGTAGCTGCCTCTTATTAATTCTTTCTTCATCATGAAAACAGAAAAACTAGTTTAAACCAAGGAGAACCTGAAAAATGCATAAAATTTAATTGAGCAATGGAAAGGTGATTTAAATCACAGAGGGGTCTGTGAGAAGGAACTGCTCCCCTCCTCACCAAAGAAAATTAAAAAGGAAGCTGGCAATTTGTAAGCACTTAGGAACTCCAAATGTTAACAGTATTGCAATTAATTCAGGTTCTGTAAAATTTTGTACTAAGTTTCAAAGGAAAACTTCTATGGAATAAAGATTGGTTATTTAGATACTTTGGGATGTGATTAGGAAGTCACAATTCTCTGCCATTGGAATACCATTCTCAGCAGGACATATTATCCAATCTTTAGATTGTGAGCTCTAAAGCAAGGGGATAGGAATGTGAGACTGCTACTTGGAAACTCTCTCTATGGAAAGGGAAAATGCTAAATGCTGAAACTAAATGCTTGAACTTTTACAAAAGCTAATTGTTAACTCTGGGCTGTACAATTTAAAGCACAGGTGCCTAAGAGTCTTGGAAGATTGAGATTTTGATTTTATGATTGTTAATCTAGATTTGCTTTTGTTACGATTTGTCTTAAATTAAATTAAGATGTAATGAAATGTGTTCTATTAATTGTGGCTTCAAATGCAAAAGAAAAAATGCTAGAAAAATACATGGATCGGGGAAACCTGAGTGACACTCCAGCCTCAGAAATTTATTGGCTGTGTTATGTGTTTACCTGTTTCTGGATCAGTAAAAAGGAAAAATAATAAAGGATACCCTCCAGGGTAGTTGTGAGGATCAAGTGATATAATGAAGTGCTTGGCATATGGTAAGCACTATATAAATGTTGACCATTCTTTATAGCTTCTCTGATTGTATATTGTGATCATTCTATACCAGGTTTTAGATGTGATTAGTATAAAATGCCAAAAGATGATAAAATGAATGATTTTTTTTTATGTGAAATAATTTGGAAATGCATTTGGCTGAATTGATGTCCTTTGGTAATCAGTTTTATTTCATGTTTTTTAAATACATGGTATTGTGTATGTTATGTGTTTCTAAAAGCTTTTCTTATATTGTGAAATGCTGTGAGAAATCATTGTATCAGAAATGCTATTAGATAAATAACTTCACTTTTAATCTGGATGCTGTTAAAAGAATGTGATTAAAAATAGATATTTGAAAACTGTTATATTTAATGGTGTATATTTTGTCTTAAATAAATGACAATAATTTTAATAACAATAATAATTTACTGTCCTTATCTGTGAGGTGCCCTGAGACTTTGTATTTAAACTGAATCATAAGATTTTATGAGCCCCTCTTATCACAGGTTGAAAAATCTGAAGTTTGAGAACCTAGAACCAAGAAGATGGGATCCCCTCTCCCACTCCTTCTTAAAGGGACAGGAGAAGAAATGCACAATTTCACTATCATAGGATTTCCACTGAGAATTTTTGGCTATTACTTAGAAAAATTACAAAAAATGTAAAGGGTAGCTTCAAGATGTGACTTTAATACATTAATATTATTGAGTCAAGTCTCAAATATTTGCTGTAATTTGAAATCCCAGAATGCAGAATGTAGTTTTATAAAGGATAAATGAGTTAGGGACACATAAGAAACCTAATAATATTCAAACCCTAAACTGTGATGAATGAAATTTTGCTGTTTGAGGTAAAAAATCTTGAGATTATAATTTGATATTTTTGAGATATATATATATATATATATATGAAACAGGGATGGTTCTCTGAATTATTATCTTTCCTCAAATTCAGAATCACATTATCTAGTCATTTATCCTGGTTTATATTCTAATTGTTTTCTTTTAATGCATAAAAATGGCTCCCTCTGCTGTAGTTGTGGTACAGTACCAAGCAGAGGAAGTCTGCTTCCCATTTGTTATGCAATTGGCATGCATGAGTTAATAAAGTTAATTTACTCAAAAGCTTAAACCTTTGTTTTGTTTTTTACCTTTCACGCAAACCACAGGAAACCTCTCAAGGTTTCTCCATTCTACTCTGGGGCAATTTCTAGTGTAAGAGATTAAGTCTGTATATGGAGACAGAATTTGCCCTTAATACTTTCATCTATTGTTCCTAATTCTGTTTTTGCTAGGGCCAAATTTAATCTTTCCCAAGCTATACCTCTAAAATTGAAAGACAGCCCTTTTGCCCCCCAGGTTTATTTGGCCAGGGGAGATGTCCCAGGCCTTCCCTATGCCTCTATCCCTCCCGACAATCGTGTTAGCTCTCTTGGGAGTCAAAGCCTGAAGGGATTTTGGATTATTTGATCTTTCCTTTCTCCTTGATGAAAATGTTTAGAAAGATCTATTTCACCTTAAATATTTTTTGCCTGAATCCCCACATTATGTGTGGTAGGGTTTTTTTTTTCATTTTTGCCATTTTGTTTGGAAAAAAAATGCTGTCGTTTCTCTGTTTGCAACTTGCCCCAGCAATACTCCGGGGTGGCATTATTTGGTCTCTGAAGTTGGCATTCTTGATTGCGCCATGGTCCCTAACAGCTGGCCGGCGTTTTTGACATTGGTTTCCGTGCCGTCTCTGCCCCAGTGTCTCCTCCATCTCTGTGTGTTTCTTTCCGCCCTCCTTCTCTGTGTGCCCTCTGCCCGTGTCAGACCACTCCCTGGTTCCTCGAGAACCCTTCGGCCAGGGCCGGGGCATCCTTCCATGCACAATAGCCTTCCTGCCTGTAAGGGCTGGAAAAGGAGAGGAGCCTGCAGGGGAGGGCAGGGGAGGGCGCTGGGGAAGAGGGGCCGGGCGGGGAGGGGAAAGGGAGGCAGCAAAGGCATAGGCAGAGGGAAGAAACAAGGTCCCTTCTTCCCGTGCTGCGCAGGATGGGGAGGGTCTCCCCGGAACTGGGAGTGGGAGCGCACGCCACCCCAGGGAGGCGGGGGGGGGCAGGGAAAGAAGGCTGGAGGCAGGTGTCAGGAGCTCCCCAAGGAGACGAAAAGAAGCAGAGCAAAGCCCCGCCCCCATCTCCGCCCCCCCCCCCCCGCCCTCCAGCCCCATGCCGGGTCTTGGGGGCAGAGGGAGGCAGAGAGAGGCAATGTCGGCCTCTCCTTGAAGGGCTCCGCCTCCGCCTCCATCTCCCCTCCTTTGCCCATGCCACCCCCAGACCCCTGTCCAAGGTCCCTTCTCCCCCGGGAAGGCAGAGGAGAAGGCGGGGGGGGGGGACTGCGGCTCTTTTTTTGCCTTATTCTCTGCGGCTGTGTCTCGGGGGGAGGCTGCTCGGAGCTCCTGCCGCCTCCCGCCCTCCCCTCCTGGCTTCCCGGGCTCCTTGACCTGCTCCCCCTGTGCCCTCCGGTCGGTGACGTCTGTGACTTCGGGCCGTGGCTAAGGGCGTTGCGGGGCCCGCTCGCCGCACTGGAGGTCCTGCGCCGTTGTCGTCATCGGATGCCTCGTGGCCCCCACCCCGGCCCCTTCTCCAGGGGGGTCACTGCCCGGCCCGCCTGCCCCCCATTGCCCAACCTTTGTTTCCTGACCGGCAGGAAATGACGTCATGACGCTCCAGACCACGCCCTTTCCTCACTGAGTCCTTTCTGCCTAGCGCAGGGCCAGTCCCTGAAGGCGGGGCCCCGGGTGACACCCGCAATCCGAGGGCCCGACTCCCACCCCCAGATGCCCAGGTGTGAGTGTAAGTGCGACATGAAGCAGCCTCTAGTCAATGCCCTCCCTCCCACCCCCTTGCAGTCCTGCCCCTCAGGCTTCCTCGTATCCCTCCTCCCCTTCTCCGGAGCCCCCCAAGTCTGCTGGTGCTCAGCAGGGCACGGGGACATGGGGACTGCACCCCAGAAAGGCCATCTCAGCCTTCCTTCTTCCTTCCCTACAAATAATTATGATTTTCCTATTATTCACTAAGGCATGTACGTTAACATAGCCATTACACGCGTAGCAATCAATATGAAAACCATAATTTTTTCCATACTTCCTCTGTCCCTTCCTCCCTTTCTTCTTCTCTTCCAGTATGGCCTCTAGGCAGGGGTCCTGCCTTTCAGACCCAGGGACCTCTGCAGGGGAAGAATTCAGTGCCCCTGAACATGATGTAAACTCGTCTCAATTGCTGGGCACAACAGCGACCGCATTGTTTTCCGGTAACCCCCCAATCCTGCTAGCCCTCATGCTACCTCCTGATGAGCCCTGCATTATGTGACCCCTCAGCCAGGAGGAGAGGCAGAATGCCTCCCCATTTTGACGAGCCAGGAGGCCACAGGCCCAGCTCCCACAGGTGCAATAAAACACCAGGAGACATGCACATAGACCAGTAAATGCACAAAGACAGACTGAGGCAGGCTCAGAGTGAGATTTTTAATAAAGAGGCTGGCTGCAGAAGAGGAGCTCTGGAATCCAATTGTAGGGGCAAGAACTGAGTCAAGAGCAGGAACAAGCCTGCCATCCATCCTGCCAGTAAGTCTGTCCTTCCATGGCCCAGTAATCAAATTTCTCATCAAAGTCTCTGAACCCTAAGGACATCAAGAATCATAAGCACCAAGAGACAAGATCCACAAAAGAGCCACATCGAAGCAGTTTACAAGGAACCCTAAACAGGTAACCCAGAAGTTTTAATTCGATGAAGAATACAGACAATAAAATATTCTATTGTCTCTTGTTACAGAGGCAGTGAACCTAGAAAGCAGAATGAGCCTTACATTTTTGGACATGGTCAGAATGAGAATTTGTTATGCCACTTAGTCAATAAATGTCAGGTAAGGAAAGCTGCAGGCTATTGAAATTCTAGAATCACTTCTGAACCTTCTCTCCACTCCCATTCACAATTCCCAGGCTAAATCTCTCAGCCTTCAGCAAAGGGTTGGCTACAAGATTCCAGGAAGGAAGACTCTTTGTCTCTCCTCACTGTTGGTCAAATTGCAGGCAGGCAGGCAGCATGGGGCAGAGGGAAACCACCTTGGCCCCACCCTTGCAGCCATGGCATAGGCCATGGGAACTGGGGAAGATAAGGCACTAATTTGCCCTGGAAAAAGTGAGAAAAGAATGAGCCCAGACTGGGGCAGGCTTTTCTCCCTGAAGACAGAAAGCACAGACAATAATGAGAACACTCTGGACTCCCTATCAAGCCAGAAGAGGCAAACTCTTGGGCTAGTTGGTCCCCTATCCCAAACCAGGAAGCTGCCACCTGAATATTCAAATCTACTCCATCTAGGAAGCAGTATAGACTATGAAAGCCTACTACTCTCTGATCCAAGACATTGCCATTTCTTTACAAAACTGTCTCATTGTATGTCTGTCTTATGTAAAAGTCAGTCTTCAGTTCACCTAATCAATGTAATTCTTTTTTTTAATGTTTTAAGTTTTTAAATACATATAAACATTTTTGACATCCTTTTTTTAAAAAATTGAGTTGCAAATTCTCTCCTTCCCCCTCCTCAAGAAACCAAGCAATTTGATATAGATTTGTACATGTATAATCATGAAAAATATTTTCCCGTACTAATTATGTTGTGAAAGAAAACACAAATTTAAAAAACCAGCAGAATAAAAAAAAATTTTTAATTATTCTTCCATCTGTATCTAAACTCCATCAAGTCTCTCCCTAAAAATGAATAGCATTTTTCATCCTAAGTTCATTGGAGGAGCAACTAGGTGGCACAGTGGATAAAGCACCAGCCCTGGAGTCAGGAGTACCTGGGTTCAAATCCAGTCTCAGACACTTAATAATTATCTAGCCATGTGGCCTTGGGCAAGCCACTTAACCCCATTGCCTTGAAAAAAAAATAAGTTCATTGGAATTATCTTGCATCATTATATTGCTGAAAAGCTCCAGTTTGGACTATTCTTCTCACCTTCCCCTTGGACTGGAATCTTGGACCTACAAGGCTATGAATTGGACATGTATCAGTCATGTAGCCGTGTCCCCATTGTTCTCTGCTCAGTGTGCCTTCTTTTGGTTTACATTAATCTTGTTTTCGATTATTCATGGCTTTCACTGATAATGATAAAAGGCAGCTTTCATATTACTATTATTATAACTTTCACCAATGGGAACCCCATCTTCCATCCCTGAAAACTGCCTATATATTCTTTAGGAATATCTTTTGTAGAGTCCCTGGGATGGTTCTATAATGGGTTTATAGAGCCTTTTTGGTACAGTCAAAAGGAATGATCCCATTTGTATACATAAACCACAAAAGTAATACAAACAGTAATAAAGAGAGATAATAAAATAGTACCCTGGCAAAGATTGGAGCCATTCAGTTATTAGATCAGTTTATCTGGTATGCATCTTGTGGTACTTCCCCAACCTGGATAGTATCATTCTTTTTAACAAATAGGGAAACACTGTGTGGTAGCAGAATATATTGTGGATGCAGCCATGTCTTCTGCTGGCCACTTGCTCAGCTTGTAGAAAATTGCTATAAAGGGAAAAAGCTGGTATATGATTTATAACAGCATCAAACTAGTCCTAATGACTCAACACATATGGCAGAATAAAGCATCTTTCTCTGACTTCAAGGAAGAGTCACATTTGACAACCAGTCATGCAGTAATTCCATCTCATAGTCAGATTAAGGAATAGCCAGGTTCCTTTTCGAAAGGAACACAATGGTGAAAGTGAGCCAGAAGAATCACAGTTCAGGATCATATTCCCCTCTGACTAGATTGTGGCATTTCTCTTGAATGGTAAGTAATGATCCATCGGACAATTATACCTGAATTCAAACCTCAAAACAAAATCAGAGTCCCAAGAGTTTTTTCCTCAAATAGCAAATTTTACCAAGCACAGTTTAGGGCTAAATATAGTTATTTGTCATCTCATAGAACTGCAATAAGCAATAAAAGTTTACCAGGACTCAAAATGTATGAGATTTCTCTTCATTTGTTCTTCTTTTCTTCTCAAGTGTAAATTTGTCCTGGTGTAAAAATCAATCTTTAGAAATCAATTCTATATTATTTATAAAAATTGAAAGTCTTCAGTAAGCCAAGCTCATTGTTTGGGAATTCCATAACCCAAACTAGCTCATTTTCCAGGGCTGATGACCTTTCCCACACAGAACAACCCTGTTGTGAGTTGTGCTCTTTGACACCATCATCCCTGTTTTCTACACATACAGTGGTCAATTTCCAATTTGGGGTTTTGGCATTATGACAACAACTTCAAATAGCTTACACTTTCATAAGTGATAATCAAAGAGTTGTGGATGTATCTTTCTCCTAACTTCAAGCTAATGTACAAATATCTGGGTCCTTACATGGCAGTTACAAAACATAAAAACAGTGTTAGCAAAGCTGATAAAATCACATAACTGGTTTTGCATAATTTTTCTCCCATCTTTTAGTTTCTTTGAACTCGTGCCCTAATAACATCCAAGTCATAAAAAAATGGCATCAACATAAGTAATACAAAATTTTACCACTTTGCACAATATAACAAAAAAGTTATTATGTATTTGAAATTTGAGTCAAACCTATCACTGATAATGTGTCTCCACTTGAATGTATTTCCAAATTACCTTGCACAGAATGTCAGGCATCTCATCACCATTGACATTGTATACTGTTCCCATCTAAAACCCCATATGAAATTATCAAATATAAAGCAATTACCCCCTAATTAAGGAATTGATAATAACAGTTAATATTTATACTGTTTTCTGTATCTAGGCAGTGTGTTAGCCCCTTTACAATTATATGAAGTAAACTAAAATAAATATCTTAAATCACCTGTTCCTTTTTATATATATCTCTTATGGTTCAAAAATCCAAACTTTTCATTTTTTCTTCAGATTTTTGTTATTTCTCTTTTCAAGTCTTCCAAACCAATTATTCAGACTATACAATTTTTTGTTGTTCAACCATATTTCAGACTGTATTTATTCTTTTGAATATTATCTTTTATAATTTCAGCACGTATTGTTATTAAACAATACCAATGACTTATTAAAACCTTATTTTTGCTGTATAGTTCATTTAAATTCAAGTAACTTTTTCTTTCTAATTTGTCTATCAAACCATAATTCTTTCTTTTGATTTATCACAATTCAGTTATTCCCTAAATGATGGTGAAGTACAATACCAATGTTTGTGAAATTCCTGTATAGAAAGGGGTCCCTGACATCCTTTTGGGTTCTAAGAAACTCCTTAGAAATATAACTTTGGCTAGGTGCCTTTGGGTCTGAAAATAACCAGACAGGACCCAAGTGTTTGACCCCGGTGGTCACGGATATACCATGAAATTGTCTAAAGATTTACAAAGCACCTTTGTTAGCCTAATTATTTTGCTGTATCTGTGAAATTCCAGGACTGCCTCCCCTTCCCCAGATGCAGCTGGAACCATAAGATAGTAAATTCCACTCCCTCAAACCTGTGGGAAGCCCATGAATACGTGACTCCCTCCATCTCAGAAAATATGTTCAAACATTACAAAAAGACCCTGACCCTTTCCCACCACTATCTATACAGAACCCTATGTTTACATATGTTTATGACAAGACAATATTTCTAACTGCTGTCTTTGCTTCTGTATCCTGCTTGCCCCCCGCCAAACACTATAAAAACCCTATCCCCTGAGCACTCAGGTACTGTCTGATTTGGGCACTCTTCATCCCCACGGAATCGCTGGGAAATAACGATCTCCAAACTTATCAAATTCTGGTCTCCGTCTCGCTCTTTGGGTTCAGCATTTCGAGGCCCTAGTGAGATGTTGGTGTTTTGTGTGACCAAAGGAGACCACTGGAACCTCTTGTTTAGGTTCAAACGGAATGTCTCTCCCTTTCCTCGAGGAACTGGCCCTGATGATATTCCAGGGCCCCAGGACCAGGTAGACCTAGTCTTAGTATGAACCTCTCCTCGACTGCAATCCTCCATTCAGCCTAAGTGGAGATCCTGCTCCACCTCCGGAGGTAAGCTTGTTCTGGTTCTGGGTCTAGACATTTGGTTGTAGGGGAATTCCATATCAGACATATCTGAAAGCAGGAAACACATCTAATCGGGCTTTGGGAGGGAGAGATTGTCGGACACGACACTGAAATCTCCCCTCACGGTATTCCTGAGACGTCAGGAATTTGCCATTGACCTGTGTTTGTTGATATGTGTTGAGATTGTCAGTTTGTAAAATTCTTTTGCATTTGCGTGATCTGTTCTTGTATCTCATCTGTCTTTATGTGTTTAGATTGTCTAATTACATGTGGTTTGGGTTCTTCTATTGATTTGTTAGATCGGGAGAAAAGTTCCCCTAAAAATTTCCTTGGGTCACCTCATTTAAATTGCTGCTCTTTGATATTTTGGGCACCTAGATTTTTAAACATCTAATGCCCTCACTGGCTCTCCCCTTGAGCCTGCTTTCTGCCTGTGTTACGTTGGGTAATATGATCCCTCCTTCCTCACCCCTGTGTTTTCCCTTGAGCACTTCCAAGAGGGATTTTTTATTTTTATTTAAAAAAGCAATGGATTTTGGTGTTAAATTGACTGAGGCCAAACTATCACCCTGTTATTTTACTATTATGAGAAGCCCCCCCCCCCCCATTCCTTGTTTATGTTCCCTTCTCTTTCCCATTCTCCTTGATTCTGTGCTGCCAGAGTGTTTCCCCTCCCTCCCCCTTTCAGGAGAAAAAGTTACTTCAGGAAGAATTAGTAAAGTAAGTGTTAAAAGGGACCTTATTTTGAAGTTAAAGCAACAAAACAGCAAATATTACCAAATATATTAAACAAAGAAATCATAGAAAGAAATGCTATTTTAACTTGAAAATAGGGAAAATGTATTTCAGGAAGACAAGAGAGTTAGGTTAATCCTAAAGTGTATAATGTGGTTACTAAGATTTGTCTGTATAGGGGAAACTAAATAGTTAATCTTTTCACAGAATGATATGGCATCATTAGAGCTTCAGGAGTTTATCAATATAGATTCAGATATTGTTAGTTATTACAGAAAATTATGGGACATGTAAGGGTTGAAGAATAGAAGATCAACCCCTCCAGAAAGAATCTAGGACAGTTTCTCTATAAAAGTTATTCAGTTTACTCTATTTAAAGAAGGGGGGCAGGGAATATTCTAATTAGGCTAAGGGATTTTTGAATGACTGCTTTCTCCAGGATTTTAGCAGTTATAATCAAGAAATGTTAAATATTAAAAACTTGGAATGGAAAATGTATTGTGAAAAGTGGAATCATATCTGTGGTTTATATATGACTCTAGTTCAGAATAGTATGAAAAGGAATGGTGGAAATATATATATATATGAAAATGTGAGTTGCATAGTTTGAGGAAGAGATTCTGAAAGTAAGTACTGGAAAGAAAATCCAGACAAAGAGACAACTGGGGTTTCTTTTGAACCATTTGTTAAGTATGGAAAGTGGTAAAAGCATGTAGACAGAAGGTTTGAGCTTTGTACACCAAAGATGGATTTTGAAAACTTTGGAAAATGGTTTACAAATCATTGTAAGAAAAGAAGAAAGTATAGAACTATAAATCTAGAGGGAGATATGTGTTTATATGAGGTTGGGGTGTTTTAAAATTGCATTAAGGTGGTATTTTTTGCAATGTTTGGCAATGAATTGATTGGAAAAGTAATAAAGCCCATAAAGTGAAAAGTTTGATATGAAAGCAATTGCTAGGTAAATGGTAATTTTATTATGTTATTACTGATCCTATAATGTGCTAATATAAAAAGACATGTAAATTGAATTAAGGGATTTGTAAAAAATATGTTTGAGTTTGGATTCTGATGTTTTATGGCCCCTCCAGAGTCATGGGAGTCAGGACAGACTTGTGAGTTAACTTTAGAATAACTAAACAAGGGGAAGGTAATATTTTACACTGATTGGAATGTAGATCATGTATTTGGGAAAAATCTGGAGTGAATGAGTAATGATAAATAATAAAAGTAAAGAATTAGTACATATTACTTTGATATCTTAAATTCTGGTGAATCTCCAATTCCCAGAACATAGAATGTTCTAATATTAAGAAATGTTGGTCAGTGAGGATAGAAAGTCCTTATAAGTGAGAGCACTGAGAAGTTAGAATTGCATTGATAAAGATAAAAAGAATTTACAAACGTTTTAGGTTTTTGAAAAGAGAATGATTTAAGGCTAATTTGAATATGACTTTTGGAATTTAAGAGAAATGTGAAGAAAAGCTTGTAGTCATAAGAAGGGATATTTTTAGCAACAATTGGTCTTAATTCTTTGTATTTTAAAGTTTTAGGGAGTAAAGAAAACATACATGTAACTGAAATATGCTGTTTACAATTAGTTAACTTTGTATAACCACAATTTAAGCTATATTTTTCAGATTTTAAAATTGTTTTATAATAAATAACAAATGAATTGAAGTTTCATCTATCACATCTGTATGAGAAAAAAAAATTGAGGGGCGGCTAGGTGGCACAGTGGATAGGGAACTGGCCTTGGAGTCAGGAGTACCTGGGTTCAAATCCAACCTTAGACACTTAAAAATTATCCAGCCGTGTGGCCTTGGGCAAGCCACTTAACCCCATTGCCTTGAAAAAAATCTAAAAAAACCCACAAAAAAACCACTAGAGAATACCTTGCCAAGGGGTTATAGTTCTCAAGGTCTTTTTCGCCCAGAAAATTTGTGAAAGGCTTTGTTTTTCACCTCATGTTTATGAAACAAAATATTAATATGTGAGATCAATGCAGCTTATTTATTATCTGTTAAAAAGAGGAAATTATACATATAACTGTAACACTGTCATGGGTAATAAGTGTACATTAGGCTTTTGAAATTATTGTATAAAACTAACATTGATAGATGATCTTATTTCCTTTGAAAATAGAAGTGTATTTGGAAGAAGAGATTAAATTATAAAGCAAAAATTCAGAAGAAGATTGCATGTAAAAGATACTTAATTATAAGCTTAACTTTAAGAGAACCTGTTGTTTTATGTTGCTTTAAGAGAATGAGATGTCAGCATGTTGTGTTTCATGTAGGTTAAGAATTTAATGTTTGCATTATATCTTAAATGCCAGATACCCTTTCCAATGATATTGAATAAATGTGGAAATCATTAGAAAATGATGAGGAAATTGAAAATTATGTAACCCTAATTAGATGACTTATCAATAAGTAAGATTGAAGGGTGTTATCAAACATGTGATCTGCTTTTGGAAATGTAAACTATTTTATTATAATGATGTCAAAGCTGGAATTAATGATTGTTAAGGAGGGAAATTATCAACGCATGACCCTCTGGGTTCCCTGAAATTTTAAATGATATGTTGAACCTTGCTCTAGATCTGGAGGTCCAGGTAGGATGTAATAATGTAATAATGGAAAGATTATTTTGTGAAATCTAGTTCTTAATGTGTTACACTTATTACTGTTTTGTTAAATTTAGAGATCTCAGCCCCTGAATTTCCAAACCCCATCCCCCCACCCTGTCACCAGGTCCCATCTGTTCCCCCTTGGAAGATTCCTTTGCTAGATCAAAAGGGGGGGATACAAGAGCAGGGAAGGTAATGAACATTCCAAAACAGAAAAATCCTGTTCTGTCTCCCTTTCTCCCTGAACCAGCCTACTTCCCCCTTGGAAGATTCCTTTGCTGAATAAAAAGGGGAGAAGGCAGCAGGAGGATGGTGGGGAACTGGCAGAAAAATTCTTATCTCAAAAACAGTAGAGACACAGTAAAAAGGCCTGCATGAAAACACCTGCAACAGGTTTTGAGTATCTGTTGGTTTTTATTGACACATTTTCAGAATGGGTAGAAGGTAATGAAACAGCCTTGGAAGTAGTTTAAAAAATTCTGAATGAGGCCCTTCCCAATTTGACCTCCTGCTAGGAATCAAGTCAGACAATGGACCTGCCTTTACAGCTAAAATCTCTCAAGGAATACGCCAGATACTGGGAGAACTTGACTGCTTTTTGAATGTTTATTGAATGTATTCTGATGAGAGGCACACTCAGAGTATATATATGTGATATATGAATAAGGAAGGGAGCTGATTGACACCCCCCCACCCCCCCACCCCGCAATCTGAATTGTGAAGTGGATTCACTTGGAGATCTAATTAGCTAAAACAACTATTTTAGATCATGGGATTTTAATCAATTTTCTTTTTAAGTCAGACATCAGGATGGTCAGCAAAAGGAAATGCTACTGGGTAAACGTCACGTTCTTGCAGCCAAAGAACCCAAGATGTCAGGTGACTTGGATGGGCAGCCAAAGGGGTGGCTTCTCAGTATGGCCAAAGTTGGACCCCTTTGACTTGATTTCCCCAAAATGACATTTGGATAATATCTCATCTAGCCTAAGACATTTGACTTACCCATGTGACCTCTGCCTGGACACTGACATTCAATACTTATATCTACAAAGGAATTTTCCTTTAATGTCCTGGACCTTTATACTTAGTTACTAAGCAAACTAGAAAAAGAAATTTTAGGGGAATTGGATCCAATTGCCAGAGATAAGGTGTATTAGGTGTGTGTCTCTGACACCTGCTAACAGCTACATGTTAAGATAGGAATTAATTTTCTTTAATTTTTAGAAGGAATATTTAGGTAAGAAGAAGAATGGGGAAATTCTTAGGATAATTACAGTTTTAAGGCCTAGCTTAAGGAAAGGAATGTGAGTCAGATAAGTATATCAAGAAAAGGAAAATAAATGGTAGATTTGAGAATATTTTGAAAGTCTTTAAGGATGTTTGAGACATTATTGTAATAAGAGCAAAGGCTAAGATTGTTTTATTTTTAAACCAGACGCTGGATACTCTGAACTAAGATGACTGTTGAATGTATGTTACAAACTTAGGTCATTATGATAATTCTCATTGGGAGGTTGCTCATACAGTAAAACACTAATGAAAGTTTATTATGTTAAAGTTAAATATGTGCATCAATATGGCAATAAGGCAAAATGTAAATTGTAATAAACTCCAAAATCTCATTGTCTTATGATGAAAATATGTGTTTTGATCTGAGTAAAATGTTAAGCAGTTTCTTTACCAGAAGACAAAGTCTCAACTAGTCACCTGAGCTGGAGAGGCTTTTTTGGAACAGATTCAGAAGATGCAGAAGGACATTGAAGGTCTCCAGGAGAGAAGAGAAGAGAGACGAGACAATGAACCAGTTCATCTATATCATTTCTCACCTATGTATACATTGTATAGTCAAGGGATCTGTTTTTGTAACCGCCCCTTGATAATGTAAGTGTGACACCCCTACTTATGCCCTTCTCCCTATGAAAAGGAGGAGGGGCAGTGTGCATATGTTTCTCCATTGAAAGAAAAGGAGGGAGACTATTGGGTGGTATGTTTATATATCCTGTCTAAGGAGAGTCTTATCTCTGATGTAGCTGGCCTGTACAACTTAAAGAGAAAGGTGGATTGAGATGTAATGATGATACCTGGATCCTTTGTAAAGATGCTTGTAGTTCATGCTTTTCCAGGTTATGAAGATGAAAACTCAAGGGTGTGATTCATTTTGAAAAAAAAAGTGGGGAATGAAGTACAATATCAATGTTTGTGAAATTGCTGTATAGAAAGGGGTCCCTGACATCCTTCTGGGCTCTGAGAAACTCCTTAGAAATATAACTTTGGCTAGGCACCTTTGAGTCTGAAAATAACCAGACAGGACCCAAGTGTTTGACCCTGGGGGTAACGGATATTCCATAAAATTATCTAAAGATTTACAAAGCACCCGTGTTAGCCTAATTATTTTGCTGTATCTGTTAACTTCCAGAACTACTTACCCTTCCCCAGATGTGGCTGGAACCATAACATAGTAAATTCCACTCACTCAAACCTGTGGGAAGCCCATGAATATGTGATTCCCTCCTTCTCAGAAAATATGTTCAAACATTACACAAAGACCCTGACCCTTTCCCACCCCATCTATACAGAAACCTATGTTTACATATGTTTATGACAAGACAATATATCTAACTGCTGTCTTTGCTTCTGTATCCTGCTTCCTCTCAGTACCCCCCCTCCCAAAACACTATAAAAACCCTATTCCCTGAGCACTCAGGTACTGTCTGATTTGGGTACTCTTCATCCCCAGGCAGTCCCCAGGAAATAAAGATCTCCAAGCAACAAATTCTGGTCTTCATCTTGCTCTTTGGATTCAGCAATGGAGGCACTTTAAAAATATTTTTAACGCTGATAAAAATCTTTAACAGTTCACAAAACTTGGTCTATTCAAGTTATAATCAAATTCTCATGTACAATTCACAGAAGTAGAAACAAAACATTTTCAAATTACTTTCTTAAATAAATTCCTCTTGCATGGTAAGGAGCAAGGCATTTCTTAAGAGTCAAACAGAAATCTATGATGAAATGAATAGGAATCTCATATAATTTATAACACAATAGTTACATTTACAAGGATCAATGATTAATTTTACTATCCCTAAATACCCAACTAGATATTCCAGTCAAACTCATTACCTTTTGGTTGTTTCCCAAATTCACAAAAGACTCCCTTTTGGGGATAGCTAGGTGGTACAGTGGATAGAGCACTCAGGAGTAGCTGAGTTCAAATGCAGCCTCAGACACTTAATAATTACCTAGCTGTGTGACCTTGGGCAAGTCACTTAAACCTATTGCCTTGCAAAAAATCCCCCCCCAAAAAAAGACTTTCCCTTTTTTCATGAGCCAGAAAAGGGTTATTCTACTATTCATTTCATTTTATGGGTAAATTTATCTCATTCAATTTCTAAGTTAGAAAGAATTTCTCATTGATAAAGGAATGACTTTTTGGCTCCACTATCTTCCTCTGAATATGGGCCCAGATCTCTCTCCCCCTATAGTAATTATCTATAGTTGGGTTCTTTATCCTTGCTTACTCATTTTATTTTTATTTTGTTTTGATCACTTATTACTATAATTAAGTACTAATCCTGTGGTGAGGTCTTTCTTACTATTATTTTCAGAGATTTGTACTGGCTTCCAACACTGTCAAGGCCCCCAGCCATGGTGCAAATGCTCTTGTTCCCTGTCCCTCTGGTGGCTTCAAACTACAGTTGCCTTCTCTACTGTGAAATTGAAGCCAGGAATTCTGCTCTCCTTCAAGTGCCTACAGCCAGCCCCTCTCCTACTGTACTCATCAGGTGTATGCTAGCTCCTTTTACTTGGGAGCCTCAGCCAGGGTCATGTCAAGTCAGAATACTTATCCTTGGTGTCCCTCGAGAATAGAAACTCCTTCAGTCTTTTCCTGCTTAGCCTTTGGACCCCCACACTGATCCATGAGGTAGAAGTTTCTGAGGCTGAGGCTGCCTCCCTACCCAGCTGCCCCAGGGCATGTTGTTTATTGATTCTACACAGTTGGCCCAGTTTGCACTTCATTCACACTTAGAACTCTGCCCCTGGAGTTTGGGTCTTTCCTGGGGTCTTTACAAATTTGAAGGATAACTGCTTTAACCTGACTCCTATTTATTTCTGCTGCTCTACATTCACTCTGAGGTGATGTTCTGCCTATTTTTTGTGGAGGAAATTTGGAGAGCCAAAAGCTTTCTGAACTACTGCACCATCTTCCCAGAATCCTCTCTGGCCTATTTTTTAAAGTGTTATTTTCTTTAATATTTTTTCTGCCTCCTTTAGCAAGCATTATTCATTTTTCATGATTTTTCTTGCATCACTCATTTCTTTACCCAATTTTTCCTCTCCCTCTCTTATTTATTTTTTAAATCCTTTTGATCTCTCCCAGGAATACATTTTTAAAATCTGAAACTAATTCATATTTTTGAAGCTTTGAATATAGCTGCTTTGACTTTGTTGTCTCTTCTTCTGAGCTTGTGCTTTGTCCTTTCCTGTCACCATGGTAACTTTCTATGGTCATTATTTTTTTTGTTGTTTGCTCATTTTTTCCAGCCTCCTTTTTGACTTTTAAGTTGATTTTAAAGTTTGGCTCTATTCCTGGTGAGGAGGGGGAACCATCCCAAGTTTTTTTGTTTTTCAAGCTGCTCTTTTCAGAGCTAATTTGGAGAAGAGGAGGTGTCTGAAGGTTTTGGTTCTTCCAAGGTGGAATGATCTAAGTAGAGACGTGATCACTGCTCTCATGGCCTGTGCTCTGATCTGTGAGATACCACAAATAGTCTTTTCTGTTACGGTACACTAGCCAAGATCCCTGCTCTGCCACTTTTCCTTGATCTAGGACCATAACCCCAAACTTCATATGAACTATGCAACAGAGTCCTGTTCCCAGTATTGGTAAATTCCTTCTGACTAGCTGTCCAACACCCCTTTCTGTGTCTGAGAGCTTCAGAAGCCTCTATTGCCAAGTCAGTTGTCCCTAAGACCTGCTGCTAGCTTGTCACGGTGAAGCCAGCATAGGACTATGTTCCACTCTTACACCAGACCTTTTCTGCTGACCATCTAAGTTGTTTTTTGTTGCTTCTGCATCTCCAGAGTTTGTTTTGAGGTGTTATTTTAAAGTCACTTGGAGGAAAACTTGGAATAGTTCAGGTGAGTACCTATCTTTACTCTGCTATCTTGGTCTCATTCCTTGTAATATATTTTTAATTGACAACTGATTAAAAAAATTTAATAAGCTCCAATAATTAAGCCAAATCCTATGCCAAGTGCTGGGTTTATAAAGGCAAAAATAGACAGATTCTGTTCTCAAGGAGCATTTGTCCTCTTGCTGCTCTCAAAGAACTCACAATTTAATAATGGAATTAAATTCAAATATATACAAATATTGAAGTGTCATGTGTCCTGAAGAACTATATTTTGTAGGACAACAGCATAGTAAGCCAGCAGGGCAGGCTCCAACATAAGTACACCACATTCTTTGTGTAGCCAGTACAATTGGGCTGGAAGGGCAAGCCCAGTAAGCAAGGTATTAGTGTTCTCAATGTGAAAAGACTTAGTCCAGTGACCAGGCACTAGCATTCTCAATGCAGTAGGTCTGCATTTAGTGGCAAAAGCCACTAAACAAGACACTAGCATTCTCAAAATGAAAAGTCTGTGAACAGGCCCTTCCTCCACCACAAGAAGCTTGAGACAATTCCTCTGTGGCCCAGGAGAAGAGCTTAAAATGAGTAAATCAGAGAAAAACTGGGATTATAGATCTCGGAAGAAGATGGAAGAAAAAGTACTACATTCCTACATGAAGAATGATACTCATAACTCTTGAAAACAATATCTCTATTAGAGGGAGTATACTTAGAAGGTATGAGCATAAGTTAATTTTGATGAAATCATTAAAAATATTAAGACATTAAAAAAGGGATTGTACTGGGACAGGAGGGGGCACAAAATGGGGTAATTACATCACATGAATTGGTGCAAAGGACATATTAAAGGAGAGGATGAGAATTGCCTGAGTCTTATTTTCATCTGTTTTGACTCAAAGAGGGAATAACATATACACTTAGTTGGGTTTAGAAATTTATCTTACCCTACAGGGAAATGGGAACAGAAAGGGGGGGAAGGGAAGGAGGGAGCTAATAGAAAGAAGGGAAAAAGGAAGGAAAAAAGTAAATTGGGAAAGGGGAAAGAAACAAGATGGGGGACTGATGGAAGGGAGAGATGATTGAGGGAGGTGGTGGTAAGAAGCAAAAGTTAGGTTGAAAGGAGACTGAAAAGTACAAATGCAGGGGAAATAGGATGGAAGGAAATACAGACTTAGTAATTATTATAACTGTGAAGGTGAATAGGATGAACTGTCGCATAAAACAGAAGCTGATAACAAAGTGGATTAAAAACCAGAATCCTTCAATATGTTGTTTACAAGGAACACATTTGTAGCAGGGAGATATACACAGAATAAAGGTAAAAGGCTGGAGCAGAATATAATATGATTCAGTTGGAGTGAAAAAATATCTCAGACAAAGCAAAAGCAAAAATAGATCTCATTAAAAGAGATAAGGAAGGAAACCACATCTTTGCAAAAGGTACCATATGTACCTTAGAGGAGAAGCTAAATGAGTTACAGAAAAACACAGACAGCAAAATTTTACTAGTGGGGGCCTTCAATCTCCCTCTCTCAGAATAAAATAAATCTAGCCACTAAATAAACAAGAAGGAAGTTAAGGAAATGCTAGAATTTTAGAAAAGTTAGATAGACATCTGAAGAAAATTGAAAGGGGGTAGAAAGGAATATACCTTTTTCTCAGTGACACATGACACCTACACAAAGGTAAAAAATCTTCACAATCAAATGCAGAAAAGCAGAAATATTAAATGTGTCATTTATAGATCATGATGCAATAAAAATCATGTGTCATAAAGGGTCATGTAAAGAGAGAGAGAGAGAGAGAGAGAGAGAGAGAGAGAGAGAGAGACTAAAAATTAATTGAAAATTAAAATTACCTAACTTTAAAGAATGAGGGAATTAAACAATAAATCAAAGAAATAATGATTTCATCCAAGAAAATGACAATAATAAGAAAACATACCAAAAGTTGTGGGATACAGTCAAGGCAGGTATTAGGGGAAATTTTATATCTCTAGATGCTTACATAAATAAAATAAAGAAGATATTAAAGGGCTTGAGCATGCAACTAAAAATCTAGAAAAAGGAGAAATTAAAAAAATTCCCAATTAAATGCCAAATTAGAAATTCTAAAAACCACAAGAGAGATTATTATAATTTAAATTAAGAAAACTATTGAACTAATAAAGCTAATAGTTAGTTTTATAGGGGGAGAAATACAATAAAAATAGATAAATCTTTAGTTCATTTCATTTTTAAAAGAAGGAAGAAAAGGAAATTCTCAGTATCAAAAATGAAAAGGGTGAATACACCAAAAAATGAGGAGAAAATTAAGGTAATAATCCAGAGGTATTTTTGCCCAACTGTAGGCCAATAAATTTTACAATCTAAGTGAAATGAATGTATATTTATAAAAATGTAAATGTAAATTGCCCAGATTAACAGAAGAGAAACTTAAATACTTAAATAACCCCATTTCAAAAGAAAGAATTTGAAAAAGCCATCAACAAACTCCCTAAGGAAAAAATCTCCAGTGCAGAATGGATTCACAAATGAACTCGACCAAACATTTAAAGAACAATTCATTCCAATTCTATACAAACTATTTGAAAAATTAAGTGAAAAAGGAGTTCTACCAAATTCCTTCTCTATATGATGCTGATACCTAAACCAGAAAAAGTAAAAACAGAGAAAGTATATTATAAACAGATAAAGTATCAATTTCACTAATTGATGCAAAAATTTAAAAAATATATATTAGCGAAAAGATTACAGCAAGTTATCACTAGGATAATGCACTATGATCAAGTAAGATCTATACCAGGAATGCAGGATTGGTTCAATAGTGGGAAAACTATCAGCATAAACTTTTGATAAAATACAGTACCCATTCCTGTTAAAACATTAGATAGCATAGAAATAAATGACATTTTCCTTAAAGTGATCAGTAGCATCTAGCTAAAACCATCAGCAAGGATTAAATGTAATGTCAATAAAGCTATAAATATTCCAATTACATCAGGGGTGGAACAACCCATTATCACTGTTATTATTTATTATTGTATTAAATATGCCACCTTTATCAATAAGAAAAGAAAAAAAGAAATCAAAATAATTAAAATAGGCAATGAGTAAACAAAACTCTCACTCTTTATAGATGATATGATGGTGTACTTAGAGAATCCTAGAAAATTAACTAAAAAACTACTTGACACAATTAGCAACTGTAGAAAAGTTGAAGGATATAAAATCAACTCACACAAGTCATCATCATTTCTATATATTACAAACAAAGAACAGCAGCAAGATATAAAAAGAGAGATTCTATTTAAACTGACTGTAGGGGGTAGGGCAGCTAGGTGGTGCAGTGGATAGAGCACTGGACTTGGAGTCAAGAGTACCTGGGTTCAAATCTGGCCTCAGACACTTAATAATTACCTAGCTGTGTGGCATTGGGCAAGCCACTTAACCCCATTTGCATTTGAAAAAACTAAAAAAATTAAATAAAATAAAAAAATTAAAATAAAGTAAGTGTAGACAACATAAAATATTTGCAAGTCTACCTGCCAGACAATCCCAGAAACTATATTAAAACAATTACAAAACATTTTTCACACAAATAAAATCATATCTACATAATTGGACAAATGTCAATTGCTCATGCATAGACCAAACTAATATAACAATTCTTCCTAAATTAAATGACTTATTAGTGCCATACCAATCAAACTACCAAATATTTCTTTTATTGAGCTAGAAAAGTAGTTAACAAAATACATATGGAGGAACAAAACATCAAGAATATCAAGGGAATTAATGAATAAAATGCAAAGCAAGGTGGCCTAGCTGTACCAGAGCTATAATTATATTATAAAACAACAATCAGCAAAACTATAGAGTTGATATAAAAGAAACAGTAGTAAATGACTATAGTAATCTCCTTTATGATAAACCCAAATACTCTAGCTTATGAAATAAGAACTCACTCAAACAAAATGCTTGGAAAATTGGAAAGCTGTTTAACAGAAACTAAGCATAGACTAACATCTCACACCCTATACCAAGATAAGGAGGAAATGGGTACAGGTTTTAGACATAAAAGATGACACCATAAGCCAGTTAGGAGAATAAGGAATAGTTTATATAATTTTAGAAAGGGGAGTATTTTGTGACCAAAGAAGAGATAGAAACATAAAATACAAGTTGGAAAATTTTTATTTATATTTGAAAGATTTTGCACAAATAAAACTATTGCAACCACTATCATATCTAGGTTTTGTAACATTCAAATTACCTCCTTACCCTCCTTTTTGTTTATTTTATGATTAGATTTATCTAAATCTAAGAGCGGTAGTTTGAGGTCTCCTACTACTAGAGTTTTGCTGTCTATGTCTTTGTTGCAACTCACTATCAAATTGATCGATATGATAAAAACAGAAAATGATCAATGTTGGAGGGGATAAGGGAAAACTGGAACACTGGACTTTTGATCCGAGCCAGTCTTTCTGGAGAGCAATTTGGAACTACACCTAAAGAGCAATAAAACCATGTGTATTTTTTTTGATCTAGCAATAGCACTTACCAGGTCTATATCCCAAAGAAATCAAAGGAAAGGAAAAAACTCCACATGTACAAAAATATTTATATCAGTTCTTTCATTATCAAAGAATTGAAAATTAAGGGGATACCCATCAATTGGGGAATGACTGAACAAATTGCAGTATATGAAGGTAATAGAATACTATTGTTCTATAAGAAATCCTGAGGGTCCAAACTTGAGAAAGACATGGAAACATTTGCATGAACTGATGCTGAGTGAAATAAGGAGAATCAGAATAGCATTTCAAACATTAATATTAACATTGAATGATGATCTACTATATTGAACTTGCACATCCTAGCAGTACAATGATCAAAGGTAATTCTAAAGGTCTTGTAATAAAAATACCATCCATATCTAGAGAAAGAACTATGGAGTCTGAATGCAGAACAAAACAAACGACTTTCAATTTTTAAAATTTGTTTTCTGTTTTTTTTTTCCCTCTCTGAACCAATCTCCTGCCCAGGAAACTTGAATGTTTGCTGAAGGTCCAGTGAATAGGTTCTCCTTCAGTCATGGTCCTTTCAGCACCTAGCTTCCTAGGCTTTCCCACATGCAGTCAGTGATGTGAAAGTTTAAGTTTTTAAGCTTATATTTTTGATCAGCCTTTTTTAAATCTTAGCCTATAATCAAGAGTTATAAACCTGAATATTATCTCTATCCACATTAAAGTTCCTCTGTCTATAAATCTGATGGTCAACTTTGTATATATCAAATTTGCCTAGTTAACCTCTTTCCTTATCAACAAAATTGGCCTGCAATTGTCCTGACCGTTGCACGAAGACAGACACTAGAAGGCAGGAAACTTATCTAGTCGTCCTATAAGAGTCACATATGTTCCTGCTATTGCGAACTTATGGTGGGAAAGGAATACTAGTTCTGTCTATTTGAATTTTTGTCAAAAAACCCTGATACGAATACACTTCAAGACTGCAATGTATAGAGGCAGCTAGGTGGCACAGAGGAAAAAGTACTGGCCCTGGAGTCAGGAGGACCTGATTTCAAATTGGGCCTCAGACATTTAATAATTACCTAGCTGTGTGACTTTGACCAAGACACTTAACCCCATTGCCTTGCAAACCAAACAAAAGATTGCAATGTATATGAATGACATTCGTATGACCAAATGTGTAACTTGATTGACTGACCACCAAACAATTTATGATCCTTTGTCATGTATAAATATCAGTCTCTTCCTTTGCTCAAGTTAGTCATTTGCAGTGGTCTACCACCTATTGATTTATGTGTAAATCCTAGAGAATAATTTTCATGTTTAACTTATACTGCTGTTATATTATTTTAATCAAAACTCGTTAAGTTATACAGTGGTCATTGAGATTGACAATCAATATGCATTGATGGAGCTCTTCCTGTTCACCAGGCACTGTACTAAGGTTGGAAGATTAAAGATGGTTTTCATCCTGGGCTACTATTCCAGCTCCCATTTACACTGAGGTGCTGGGTCCACAAAGCCTAGCTACTTCCTTTCCTTATGGCTCTAAGCTTAGCCTTGAGTTGATGAGGAATATTATTCTAAGGCTGCTTAGCTCAAGAATCCCCAGTGGAGTGCTTCTTCTCTGCCACAATGTTTATCCAATTGATATCAATTAGTCAGCCTCAATTGTTTAGTTTTTAGAAAGCATATGGGATTATACTTGAACAGCTGTTATACGTATCTTAGCCAACTCCCCTCCCACCACACTCACCACCTCCCAATGTACAACACAAAGTCACTTCAGTACATACAGATTCCAGGAAAAAGCAGATTCAAGTGTGGAGAAGGCATGTGTAATACTCACAGAACACATGTGGCGTACTTGTCCTCTTGGCACAGTCCTCAAAAGGCTGCCCTTAAGGAAGATGTCGATTTCCATGGATACAATTGCTACCTTGATGCACATGAGCCTCCGACCTGGTTTTTCCTGTTTTGTTGTCTTTTCTCACCTACCCAAGAGTCTAGACTTCTCCAAATGGAGGATCCCTAGATGTCTCCAGTTTACCATATGCAAAAGGGCACTTACTCTCTTTCCCCCATCCTCAAAAAAAAGAAAGCAAAATGGCCCCCTCTTGCCAACTTCCCTTTTACTAATCAGGGCAACTCCATGCTCCCAGTTGCACAAGCTCTCTCTCTACTTTGGTGCCATCCTTAACTCCTCACTGGTATCCACCCAGTAGTATACACTAGTAGTCAAAAAGCTATATATTGCTAACTTCACAACATCTCTCCATTGCATATCCTTTCAATCACACAGCTGAACCTTGTAGCAGGTTCTCATGTCTCAACACAGGCACAATAACCAGTCCTGGGGATGGAGTAAATGCTGCAGAATCTATGAGCTAATATAACCTAGCTTTCTTAAAGATAAAATGGAAGCCATTTTGAGGAAACAAACTCAGTGTGGTTCAGAATTCAACTATTTAGGAATGTACCCTTTTACATATGACAGACATTATGATTGTGTTTCAGTTATTTTTACCCAGTTTTTTTTAAAAGGGCTGCTGGATAGAGTGCTGGACCTGGAGTCAGAAAGACTCATCTCCCTGAGCTCAAACCTGACTTCAGACATACTAGCTGTATGACCCCTATGAAAGAATATCTTCTTAAAACAATATTGTAATAAAAGATGAATTTCCTTTACAGAATACTGTGGCTTCATATCAGTCACTTTGTCAAACTTAGTTTTGCCTCCAAGGTATCTCCCCCTTTGTTAAGTACAAACTTAGGAAGACAATGAGGAGGATGCTATCTCTTAGGAACAGATAACCAGAGTTCATATTAATCTTTGAAAATTTTGGGCAAAGATATTGTACAACTTCCATAGTTAGGCCACTAAGGATGGTTTATGATTTTTCCCTACTCCTCATGACTCCCTTGTGACTCCCTTGTGACTCCTTCAGTTCTGTGTGACCATCATGGATAGTCTCCATCTTTGGGTTTTGACATTATTCCAGAGCATAAAACTTCATATCTAATCTATATTGTTTTGTTATGTTATGTTAACCCTATATTTGTAAGGTTACAAATTTTAGAGTTCATATTTTGTGTGTCATAGATTAGATCTAGACACATGATTTGGAAGGAAACACACTTTTTCTCCAGACAACACCACAACCCAACTCTATGCCAAGGAATTTGACAATCTAAGTGAAATGGATGAATTTTTACAAAAATATAAGTTGCCCAAGTAAAATGAAGAAGAAATTAAATACCTAAATGGCTCTATCTCAGAAAAAGAAATTCAGCAAGCCATTATTGAACTCCCTAAGAAAAAAATCTCCAGAGCCAGATGGATTCACAAGTGAATTCTTTCAAACATTTAAGGACCAATTGCTTCCAATTCTATATAAACTCCTTGGAAACATAGGTGAAGACAGAACTCTGCTTAACTCTTTCTATGAAACCAATATGGTGCTGATACCTAAACCAGGAAGAGTTAAAACAGAGAAAGAAAGTTATAAGGCTATCTCCCTGATGACTATAGATGCAAAAGTTTTAAATAAAATTTTAGCAAAATGATTACAAGTTATCACTAGGATAAAACATTATGACCAAGTAGGATTGTTCTCTTGCATTTCCCTTCTGCCTGTGTCTTTTCTCTTCAACTTCTCACTGAACCAGTGGGAATGTTGGACTTCCCCAACAGTCTGGCATCTGTCGTGTGTCCACTGTCCATATTATATGTTGTGGGATTTTTTTTGTTTGATGTCTCATTTTGACTTTTGGTGTTTGCTTTTGTGTACAGTTACTGTTGTTTAATTAATTGTTATATTTGACCAGGACACAATCTAATTCTAGTATTAGAGATCCAGTGGAAAGGACACCCACTTTCTATATGACTAAATGCCATGACTCTAATGATCATGCATTTTGTCAGCATTGCTGTAAATTAACAAGTGATGATTCTAAATTATGTTGGTCTGAATGTGAATCTTTCAAAGGAGCTAAATTGAACTATCTTAAAATTAATTTTACAAAACTAAGACTTCTAATAAGAAATGGGAATTTTCCATCACTGGTTTAGTGAGACACTACAAAGAGAGCATAAAGCTGAAATTTCTTCACTTAAAGCTCATAAAAAAGTTTTAGTTCAACATGTTTTTTTTTCTTCCTCAATAGCCCCTCCCCTGAGAAGTTACCCTTTTCCCCAAACCTCTCATCTGCTTCAATTTATCTTTCTCCTCCAACCTCAGCTTCAGCCCCTCCCCCTATAGAGCTGCTGGAGTCTTCAAAACTCATTGTTCCCCTCCCATTCCAAAAGCTCCAACTTGTCTTCTTTTTCCAACTTCTTTCCCTTTCCCTTTTTCATTTTTCTCTTTACCTTCTCTTCCTCCTAAAGACTGGTTTTGGTGGAACCATCCCAACTACAAACATGATCCACACTCTAAATCATAGTAAAACCCCATTGCTATCTGCTCTCCTCTATCTTACCTTCTCTAGTCCTAAGGAAACCCCTGTCTTTCTTTCTCTTCTGCCTGCTGAAAGTCATCCACATTCATCATTCACTCTTCTCATTTTCCTTCTCCTTCTCTCTTTCATTCTTCTTCTCATTCTTTTATTTGAATAATATTTCATTTATTTTGAGTTTTACAATTTTTCCCTCAATTTTACTTCCCTCCCCCACCCCACCCCACAGAAGGCAATTTGCCAGTCTTTACATTGTTTCCATGGTATACATTGATCCAAATTCATTGTGATGAGAGGGAAATCATATCCTTAAGGAAGAAACATAAAGTATAAGAGATAAGAACAGACAATAACATATCAGTATTTTCTAAATTAAAGGTAATAGTCCTTGGTCTTTCTTCAAACTTCATAGTTCTTTCTCTGGGTACAGATGGTATTCTTCACTGCAGATGATTTAGAGCAATTTTTTCATATGACTATGGATTGCTTTGATCTCCTCATCTGTAAATTGCCTTTGCATATCCTTTGACCATTTGTCAATTGGGGAATGGATTTTTTTTTTAAAATTTGACTCAGTTCTCTGTATATTTTAGAAATGAGTCCTTTGCCAGAATCATTAGTTGTAAAGATTGTTTCCCGATTTACTGCATTTTTTTTGATCTTGGTTACAGTGGTTTTGTCTGTGAAAAAGCTTTTTGATGTAATGTAACCAAAATCATCTAGTTTGTTTTTAGTGATGTTCTCCAGCTCTTCCTTAGTCACAAACTGCTTCCCTTTCCATAGCTCTGACAGGTAAACTAGTCCTTGATCTTCTAGTTTGCTGATAGTATTGTTTTTTTATGTCTAAATCCTGTATCCATTTGGATCTTATCTTGGTATAGGGTGTGAGGTGTTGGTCTAATTCTTCTCATTCTTGTTCTCATTTTCCTCACTCTTATTATTCCTCTTCTCCTCCTTGTCCTGTTCCCCTTTTCTTCTTCCTTCCATTTCCCCTCACCCTTATCCAAGTAACATTTCTTCTCTTTTTTCCCAATTTCTTCTCCTTCTTCATGTGTTTCATCTCCATCTTATCTCCCCAATATTAATCCCTCCATTACCTCTTTTCTTTCTCACGCAATTTTTTTCTCCTTTCTCTACAATTTCAGCTTTCCTTCTCTAATATTTTATCCTCAATTTCTTCTTCTGGTGTTTCTATCTCATCTTTTCCTTATATTTCTGCCTATTCTTCTTTTCAGTCTCACCCCAAGATCCTTTTTTATCCTATTTTCTCTCATTTATATCTCCCCATCTCCTCTTCTTCCTCTCCTTTATATTCAATTATCCAATCTTCCTATTTTTCCAATCAATCTCCTTCTCCTCTTGCTCCAGGAGGTTCTGTTTCTAATGAGTTTGCCCCATCTCCATATAAGAGCCCAAATCCTGATCTTATCTGGATCTGTCCTTTTAAAGTAATAAATAGACCATGCCCTCAGACCATTTCAACTACAGATGGAGAAGGAAGGTTACATTTGATACACTGTCCCATAGTATAAATTCAAACCAAGGAACAAAGGTGAATTAAAGGCTTAAAAAAAGATTTCCCTGACCCCTGTCCAGATTCAGTAGGCTTTAGTGATCAATTTAATGTTACTCTGCAATACTTTTGTCCTGGGATCCCAGACATTTGCTACTTAACCAAAACTTTAGTTTAAAAAGGGAAAGACAAGAACTGATAAGAAGGCCAAGATAAAAGTCATTTTTGAGGAGTTTTAGGAGACAAATTGGGTAGCTACTACAGATCAGCAAAGACACTATCTGAATGCGAGAGTTCTAGGGGATGCTTTAATAGAGCTTATCCCACTTGCTTTTCCCTGAGCAGCGGATTTTTCAAAAAATCAAAATGTTATTAAAAACAAGATGAAACAGTATTCCAGTTTTTTGATCATTTAGCAGAGGCTTTTGATGCAAATTCTGGTTTAAAATATTATCAGGAAGGAGGAGGACAGATTTAGTTTTTCTCCTTGTTAACAATCTTCAACCCTTTCTGTCATGGAATATTAAAATTACCCAGCCAGAGTGGCAAACAAAGCATCCATAGTTCATAACTAAACCAGCTGCTCAACTAGCACAGACCTTAGAAACTCAGTTAGAGGAGAATCTTCAAGAGAAAAGGGAGTTGAGGGCAAAGAATGATAAAGTTTTTACTGTGGAGTGCAAGCAGTTAACAACTCCTATCTGAAATCCATCTGTACTAGTAGTCAGTCTGAGAATCAAATAACAGGGATTTGTCATTATTGCAAAAAAACCAAGCCACTGGAAGAAACAGTGCTACAATTTGGAGAGCAACAGAAAGAATAAAAGCCCTTCTCCACAGCCTTAATGGTACTCTGAGGCAGATTTGCAGGATCCAGTTCCTTGTGTCCATCTCTCTGCCCATATCCCAACTAGCAGAGGTGCAGATGGTAATACAAGATCGCCCCATCTCTGCTCTGGTAGACACTGGGGCTACTCTATCAGTTATGAATCCTGGTAAAATTCCCTTCCCTCTTCCTCACAGTTTAGAAAACATATTATTGGCAGGGGTGTCTAATAAACCTTGCAAGAATTAAAACTTCTCTTTTACTCTTGGACAGGGCCATTTTCAGCATACTTTTCTTCTAGTTCCTAAAGCCCCTTGTCCCTTGTCCTAAAGTCCCAAGGTCCTGCCCCAGTTATGGGTCATAGATCTTGGGTGAATAGCTACAGCCACCCCACTAAAAGTCCAGATTGATCCCTCCCCTCCTCTCCCATGCATTGCTCAGTATCCTTTCCCTCTCACTGCTATTGAAGGTGCTAGGCCTTTGATCTAAACTTACATTTCAAAATGATTAATTATTGAATGCACCTCCCCATGCAACATCCCCCTTTTCCCAGTGAGGAAGGCTGACAGTTTGTTTCCCAATTTGGAGGGTTGTAGGCGTGTATATGATTTATAGGCTGTTAATGTCATTGTCCTACCTTGATCTCCTGTGGTACCCAACCCCCAAACCTTTTTATCTCTCACTCCTCCTTCTGCTACTGTGTTCTCTGTGATTGATCTGTGCAGTGCCTATTTTTCCATTCCTGTTCATTCTAGTAGTCAAATTTTTTTGATTTTATATGGAAAGGACAGCTGTATATGTGGACAGACTTACCCCAGGAGTTTGCAGAAATTCCTTTGTATTTCTGTCAAGTTTTACATGATAATCTCTCTTTTCTTGTCCTCCCTCATGGGTCTATTACTCTGCTCCCCTGATTTAAGTTCAGGAGAGGGGGCAGAGTCAAGATGGCAGTGTGAAGGCAGGAATTCCTAGAAACCTGTTCCCCCCAAAACTCCAAAAGCTGTCAAATTAAGACTCTAGCCAAAATTTAGAGGGGCAGAACTCATAGAAAGATTGAGTGATACAATTTCGCAGTCCAAGACAATTTAGAAGTTCTGCAGGAAAGGTCGGTTTCACTGAGACAGGGGGTTGGAAAGAGCTGCAGTGCAGCTGGGCTGGAACAATCCAGCTCCAGCCTTCCAGGAACAGCCTGTGAGGCACCTGAGTCCCTGGGGGCACCTGGTTCCATGGCAGAGGGGGTGGTTTCCAGACCTCTTGGCCAGGGATCACTGGAGACAGCTTGAGTGGGGGGAGAGAACTCTGCCACACCAGAGTGAGTGTAGAGCACTGGCGTCAGAGCAGCCCTGCAGTGAGAACCTGCAGTGGGAATCAGTAGAGCCACCAAGCACTTCCAGAGCTCCCAGACCACAGGTGGTAAGGGGGTCGGGGAAGACTACAAAGGTCTCTCTGCTCTTCCTGGAGAAGGACTCTGTTTTCCCACACTCAGATCCAGGTTGTGATCCGGGCCCCATGCTACCATAGACGAGCAGGGACCCTCCTCACTGCTCCAGGACAGAGGGGAGGGCCTGTGGATCATTCCCATATCAAAGAACAGGTGAAAGCAGTCTCATAAGACATTGTAGGACTTAAGGTCCATGTGAGGTGTCCCAACCCCCCCCCCCCCAAGCCTTGGAAATATGGTAAATTTGTCATAGGTTGAGGAAATATGCAAACAACAGGAAAAGAAGAATCTGACCATAGGAAATTACTTTGCTTCCATAGAAGATCAAAAGACACACTCAGAAGATGACAAAGTCAAAGCTTCTGTATCCAAAGCCTCCAAGAGAAAATGGGCTCAGGCAATAGACAAGCTCAAAAAAGACTTTGAAAAACAATTAAGGGAGATAGAGGAAAATTTGGGAGGAAAAATGAGAGTAATGCGGATAAATCATGAAAAACAAGTCAACAACTTGGTGAAAGAAATACAAAAAAATACTGAAGAAAATAACACATTCCAGTTTAGGAAAACACAACTCAAAGGCAATTGAGAAGAATGCCTTAAAAGCAGAATTAGCTTGCTAGAAAAGGAGATAAAAAAGCTCTCTGAATAGAATAACTCCTTCAAATATAGAATGGAACTAAAGGAAGTGGATGACTTTGCGAGAAACCAAGAAAGAATAAAACAATAACAAAAGAACCAAAAATTAGAAGAAAATGTGAACTGTCTCATTGGGAAAACAGCTAACCTTGAAAACAGATCCAGAAGAGATAATTTAAAAATTATTGGACTACCTGAAAGTCATGACCAGGAAAAGAGCCTAGACTTCATTTTTCAAGAAATAATACAACAAAATTGTCCTAAGATCCTAGAAGTAGAGGGTAAAATAGAAATTGCGGGAGTTCATCGATCACCTCCTGAAAGAGATCCCTAAATAAAAACTCCCAGGAATATTAGAGCCAAATTCCAAACTCCCAAGACAAAGAGAAAATACTAAAAGCTGCCAGAAACAAACAATTCAACTATTGTGGCTCTATAGACAGGATTATACAGGATTTGGCAGCGTCTACATTAAGAGCTTGTGGGGCTTGGAATATGATATTTTGGAAGGGAAAAGAGCTCAGAAAAACTGAGAATCAACTACCCAGCGAAACTGAAAATCCTCTCTCAGGGAAAAAGATAATCATGATAATCAAAGATAGAGTCAATGGGTGATCAAGGAAAGTACTGTGAGGAAGGGAAAGGAGAGGAAGACGATATTTCACATAAGAGTCGAGAAAAAGCTTTTGCAATGGAGTGGAATGGGGGAAGGCAAGGGGGAATGAGTGAGCCTTCATTCTTATCAGAAATGGCTCAGAGAGGAAATTACATACACACTTAATAGGGTGAGGGAATCTATCTTACCCTAGAGGAAAATGAGAGGAAAGAGATGAGAAAAGGATGATGGGGGGAGAAGAGAAGGGAGAGCAGAAGAGAGGGAAGATTATGGGATAGAATACTCAGATACAACATACTTCTGATCAGGGACAGGGTGAAAAGAGAGAGAACAGAATAAATGAGAGTGGGCAGGAATAGAGTGGAGGGAAATACAGTGAGTAATAGCAAATGTAGGATAAATATTGAAGTAACTTCTCTGGTGGACTTATGATAAAGAAGGCAACCCACCTAGAGATAGAGCTATTGGAATTTGAACACAAGACTGAAGTACACTGTTTTTCTCTCTCACTATTCTTGAGATTTCGCTATCTTTTTTTGGGGGGGGTTATGTTTACTCTCACAACAAAATTATTGTAATAATATAAAATAAATAAACTAAATTGTCACTCAAAAACAGTTCGGGAGAAAAGGATGCTGTGGAGCTTCTCATATTCCTTGTTTTAAATGACCATAAAGCTTCTTGAGATAAACTACAGTTTTGTCAGTCCTTTATGAAGTTTCCAGGGCATCTGATATCTCAGGTTGCTGTTTCCCTTTATCCTTCCAAAATCAAGTCAATCCATGGCTTCCCTATCTGCTCTTCAAAAAGAAAGCTAATGGCATTCTTAGGTTTTACTTGGTACTATTGGTCTTGGATTCCCAAATTCTCTATTTTAGTTTGCCCCTTGTATAAGGTTGCAGTATCAAACTCCTTACTCTCTTTGCCTATCTGAAGAACATTGTGAGTTTATCAAGTCTATAAAGCAATTCTTTCTTCCAGTCTCCTGCCTTAGGTCTTCCTAACTACTCTCTTAATTTTGTTCTGTTTGCAGTGGAAAGCGAAGGAAATTCAATAGGTGTTTTAGCATCGAAGCACTTGGATAGGTACAGACCAGTGGGGTACTATAGTAACCAAATGGATGCTGTAGCTAGAAGTCTGCCATCCTGCTTAAGGAATGTCATTCTATAGCTTAGACTTAAAGTGAGGGCATCATATTGAACTCTCCAGTGATTCTCCTTGTGGCCCATGTATTTGGGGCACTCCTCAACTCACATCAGAACCAGAATTTATCAATCAGTTGTCTAACAAAAATTGAAACCCAGTTACTGACTCACTGCCATGTCACCATCAAAAGATATAATGTGCTTAACCCCGCTGAGTTTCTAAGATTACCCCTAGTTTAGAAACAGATCAGTCTGTGAGCAGAGACTATGAACCTGATCCTCCCAACCATGACTATATCTCAATTCTTGATCACCTGATGCCTCTTAGAACAGACCTCACAAAAATTCCCATCCCTAATGCTGGCCTCACTGTGTTCCCAGATGGCTTCTGCCTGAGGAACTCAGGTTATAGCATCACCATGGTAAATGAGATATCAGCTGCCCTCTGCTTATTCAGTCCAGAGGCTGAGTTGGAAGCATTATCTGGAGCCTGTGAACTAGGAAAAGGATTGAAAATTAGCATCTACCAAGAGAGTAAGTATGTTTTGTAGTGTCACATGATTTTGGGATGTTGTGGAAGCAAAGGAGATTTTTAAGCTCCACTGGGGAGCGCATTAAAAATAGTGAGCAGGTTTCCAGACTTTTGAAGTGTTTGCTTCTGCAGTTGTTAAAACTGCTAGTCATTCTCATAATTTCATCCCTGAGACTAAGGGAAATCAGTTGGCTGAGAAGGCAGCAAAGGAAACAGCACTTTCTTGCACAATTCCCATAATGATCTCCTATATCATACCAGTTGCACTTTCCCCAACTGGCCTAGTGGCTTTAACAAGCCTTAAACTCTCCAAAGATAATATAACAATGGGAAGCATGAGGGTGCATCTGAGATTCAGAAACAGAACTTTGGAAACATGGACTCAACGTTATCTCATTAAAATCACTGTATGTCTATACTTTCCATCAGCTCTCATGAATCATGAGTATCATCCTTCCATTTAGGAAAGTAACCAGTATAATCGTCTAGGGTTATTTTGTATCTTAAATCTCCTGCACGAAGATCAAATTTTATGTTCAGCTCTATTTTTTTTTAAATCAGGACATTTTGAAAGTTGCCTATTTTATTGAATGTCCATCTTCTCTCCTTAAAAAGTATGCTCAGTTTTGCCCCCAAGTTCAGTAATTCTTAAATTTTCTTTCCTGGATCCATTGTCTAGGTCAGTTGTTTTTCCCATGAGGTATTTTATATTTTTTTCTATTTTTTCATTCTTTAAAATTTTTGTTTGATTCTTAATGTCTCATAGAGTCATTAGCCTCTACTTGCTCCAGTCTACTTTTTTTGTTTTTTGGTTTTTTTGCAAGGCAAATGGGGTTAAGTGGCTTTCCCAAGGCCACATAGCTAGGTAATTATTAAGTGTCTGAGACCGGATTTGAACCCAGGTACTCCTGACTCCAGGGCCTGTGCTCCACCTAGCTACCCCTCCAGTCTACTTTTTAAGGAACTATTTTCTTCAGTTAACTTTTGCATCTCCTTTTCCATTTAGTCAATTCTATTTTTAAAGGATCTGTTATCTTTCCATTTGTTTTTGCATTTATCTAATTGTATTTTTAAAGCATTTATTTTCTTTAGTCATTTTTTTGTACTTTCTTTTGCAAGATGTTGAATTTCCCTTGCATTTCTTTTGCCAATTTTTCTACTTGATTTTTCAATTCCTTTTTGAGATCTTCCTGAAGTCTTTCTGGGCTGGAAACCAATTCATATTCTCCCCTGCAGCTTCACATGTATTTCTTTTTCTGTTATCCTCTTCTAAGATGCTGTTTTGCCCATCCTTATCTCCAAGTACACTTTCTTTAATGCTGGCTTTTCTCTGACTTTTCTTATTCATTCTGAGTTTTGTTTCTGGGTGCTGACCCAAGTTTCTTGTGTTAGAAGAGGGGCTCACTCACAAACTATCCACATGGAGAATGCCAGCTGCTTGCTCACTGGGATGAGCTATCTACATTGAGAAAAAACTTATACTGATTGAATATAGACCAAAGCATCCTATTTTTACTTCCTTTCCTTTTGTCTTGTTCAAGTCTTCTCATACAAAATGACAAAGATGGAAATATTTTACATAATTGATTATATATAACCCATATCTGATTACTTTCCATCTCAGAGAGGGGATGGGAAGGAGGCAGGGACAGAATTTGGAGATCAAAAGATTAAACAAAAAATGTTAATTTAAAAAAAAAAATCTGTGATTTAGGGAGATTTTTACCCCAAGCATATGAAGACTTCTTCCAGAAGAATGTGCAGGGAGAACAATTTGTTCTAACAGTCATGAAGGCAGCTGAAGTACGTGCCATGGAGTCCTTAGAACTTGGCTAGGTATCAAAGACACCAAGGTCATCTGTTGTATATTAGACCATCAACAGACATCTAATTTTTATCTTGCCAATGGACTTCAAAGACTCTGGAAGATAAAGTGAGGCTCATAACTTTGTGCAACTCTGCCTCACTTAAATCCAGTTCAAGCCTGAGAGAAAATATTATTTTTGATGTTTCATGGGGTCATTAGCCCAATTCTAATGTTTAAGGAATTATTTTCTTCAGTGAATTTTTTTACTTCTTTTTCCCTTGGGCAATTTTGCTTTTCTAGTGAATTTTTGTGCTCCTTTTTACCAAATCATAAATTCTCTTTTCATAATTTTCTTGTATCACATTCATTTCTTTTCCCAATTTTTCCTCTACCACTCTTATATCTTTTTTGAATTTTAGCAGGAATTCTTGTTGGACTTTTGTGCAATTAATATTTGTCTTTGATGCTTTGGTTGTAACTGTTTTCATATGGTTGTCATTTTTTGAATTTGTGTCTTAGTCTTCCCTGCCACTATAGTAGCTTCTTGTTGTTGTTCTTTCTTCATTTTTCCATCCCACTTTTTGACACTGGACTTTATGTTAAAATTGGGTGCTTAGGGGTAACTAGGTTGTGCAGTGGATAAAATACTGGCCTTGGAATCAGGAGGATCTGAATTCAAATCCAGTCTCAGACACTTAATACTTACTTAGCTGTGCGACCATGGACAGATCACTTAATCTCATTGCCTTTCCAAAAAACAAAAATAAAGATAGACTTTAATTTGGGGCAGCTAGGTGGCACAGTATATAGGGCACCAATCCTGAAGTCAGGAAGAATTGAGTTCAAATCCTTCCTCAGACTCTAAATAATTACCTAGCTGTGTGGCCTTTGGCAAGTCACTTAACCCCATTGCCTTGCAAAAACCACAAAAAAAAATTGGGTACTCATTAAACAGTAGTGAAGTATAGTCCCATGCTTCAGGGATTTCCATTTCCAGAGTTAGTTCTGGGAGTCTGCAAGTTTTGGGGACTTACAAGGAAAAGTATGATCACTGCTCTCCTGCTCTATGTTCTGGTCTTTACCCATGAAGAATCCCTGCTCCCTTGCAGCTACAAGCTCCTCTTGCCCCTAGAACTGTGACCAGGGCCCCTGCTCCCTTGTGACCTATCAAAAGTACTCTTCTCCATCCTGGAATTGCATATGAGCAATGGAGCAAATCAATGTCATCTATACCCAGTGGTGGCAAAGGATCCCCAGCATTAAATTTCTGACCAGTTGTCCAACCCTCTTAACCTGTCTGGAGGTTGCTCTCAAAGTTGTTCCTACTGCTACAGCTGCTGTTACCATTGCAGTGTGTGTGGGCTCTGAACAGGCCTTCACCCTAACATCATAGACTTCTCCTATAGATCTACTAATTTTCTTAGACCAGAAAAATATTTCAGTATGGCATTTTCTTGGCTCTTGAGTTGTTATTTTAAAGTTGTTTTGGGGGAATGTTGAATCAGCTGAGTTGCTGTCTCTAATCCATCATCTTAGCTCTTTCTCCCCAAAATCTGTTTCCTACATTGGCCGGAATGCCATTGTGTGTTGTCAGTTTATGTGAAATTGTGGGTGATGTGGTGTTTGGTCCAAATATTTTTTAAAATACTCATTTTAATGATATTAATAATCTGATATAAATGGTGAAGCTTCATTGGTCATTTCTGGAAAATTAGTCCAATTGCAGCCTCTGTAACTGTGCTGCTTCTTCCTCAGAACTTACTGTTTTACACCTAAAATTCTGGGAACTATTATGTCTAAAATCTTCCTGAATTTTTATTTTAAAATTCTGATATTCTTATGTGAAAGTCTGCTTTATTTAGCTAGTTATTAAAATGTATAATCATTCTCTTTTGTAATTTCATTTAGAAGATGTCTTAAGTCTTTTAACTCTAGTTTCTCCACCAATTTATTCAGTTTGTTATTTCCTAATTTTTAATATTTCTGTTAGACTTATTCATGCATCAGATGCCTATATCTATGATAGCCTATAGTCTTATCTACCACCTTACTTCACCATTGAGTGGTCATTCCTGGACATAATCTTCATATAAAAATGATTCTGACCCACAGTAGATCATCATCTAAACCCCTATTCTCCACCTCTCCCTATTCCCACCCAGTTATTAATTACCACCCTTTCAACACTTCCACTCCCAAATTTCAACCTCACACCACCCATCTCTTCTACTGTGTCCTCCTGAATGCCTATCCCATAAGAACAAACTTTCCTACATCCTTAATTCTTTTCCTCCCCCCTTCCATCTACTAGTGATTTTTAAAACCTGGCTCCTCCTCCCCCAGATTACATGGCCTCTCTGGCCACCTTACTAGTACTAGCTGTACCTTCTCTCATTCTTCTCAGTTCAGTGGTTGAGGCAGAAGATTTGGAATCGTTCTTACTTTTGATTGCCACTTCCATATTCTCCCCCTTCTTTCCATCTCTAAGTTTTCTTCTTTTGAGGTTCATGTTATTCTAGAAACCCACTAAGTTCAGTACATGACTCACAATTTTTCTCCCCTCTTCAAATCTTACCTTCATCCGAATAGACTTCAACATACATATTGAGTTTCCCTCAAACATCCTAATAACTCAGTTCCTCTACTTATTGAGCTATTCCTTTACCCAAACTCAGTCACACCTAAATTGTCATAGCCTTGATTTGCCATCACCCACAAATAAGAATACTAAAGTTCTTTCATGTAATCACAACCTATTGGATTGTCATCTCTGTCTTACTTTACAGAACCATATACTACATCCAACTTGTTACCTCCAATCTCTTGACCTCCTGAATTCTCTCCCACACTATCTTCCCTGCACTAGCTACTCTCTCCTATTTTTCTCATCTTGGCCTGTAAGCAATAAAATGTTAATCTTCCACACCTGCACATCTAATCAGGAGACAGACAGTCAGGATGGTGTAAGCAATGAACAGGTTGAGTTCCCACAACTGTTTGGTGAGAATCATCTATAGATTCAACTTTTTGTTACTCTTCGAGAAACATTTAATCAGGACCAAAGTCAAATAAAGAATTTCAGTTGCAGTTAGATAAGAATAAACAAAGACAGCAAAAAGTGGAGGAATAAAGGCAGAGCTGGTCTTAACTTAGCAATGACTTAAGAAAGAATTGTCCCTGCTTAATAAGGTTCATACACATTACTTTGCATGCCCCACATAAAATTAAGCTTAATTTACATAATATGAGATGCATGAATCGGAGAAAGGAATATATTAAGGAAAGGTGTTATCAGGTAGATTGTAACCCCAGAAGAGAGTTAGACCAATCTAACTCTTCAAAGGGAGGGGCTGAAGGAATTTTATCATATGAATTCCATAATAGCCTTCTCAAGTCTGTATGTGCTCTCATCCCCTTTAAAGAGTAGAGCCTGCTTTTGGCCTTAGAATTTCTCTAAGTTCTTGCTACAATAAACTGCTATTACTTAACTGTGTCAAGCTTGTTTCTAATATGGCTTCTTCATGAACCAATTCAATTCTACACTGACTTCCTCTCTTATTTTCTCTAGTCTACTTAGCATCTTGCTGATTATGCACTTCTAAGCCTTGAATCACTCCCACCATTCACTGCTCATGAACATGTGCTGCAGAATGAAAGTGGAGAAAAGCACAACCAATCTCTGACTGAATCAATACAAATTCATCCTATGAAACCCCAACTACATCCTCTGGGAAATCCTATTATATATACCTTATCAGCACACTCTGAACCCCCCACAGTGGCTTTTCCAAATCTCTTCTTCCCTCCTCAAACCTCCCAGCCCTACTTTCTCCCACTCACTTAGAGGACTGAGATCCTTGCCTCATATTTTACTAAAAGATATTACCATAGCTTTCTCCCCCCTCTTCCTCCTCACTTATCACTTAGAAGCTTTCTGCCTCTCCTTTTTCACCCTTGTTCACTCCACTAGTTAGAGGGCTAATCCCTCTATCTGTTCTAGTGTTTACCCCCTCTATTATACTCAGTTTTTTCACTTGTTTTCAGTCTCTCCCTTTCTCTTAGCTCAGAGACTACTGCTTACAAATATACCCATGACTCCCTCATCTTGAAAAAAACCCTCATTTGATCCTTCTAATCCCACTATCTTCTTATATCTCTTCTCTACTTAATGATCAGACTCCTCGAAATCTGTATAGAACAGGTACCTCAAACCTTTCACAACCATCTCCTTGATAATCTCTTCTTGCTAGGGTTTCTGAACACTCTCCCCCCTCCCTTCCTGTTTCTTTTTCTACTTCTCTGACTGAGACTTCTCTGTCTGTTTTACGGGATCCTCCTCCAGATCACACTCTTCCACTGTATATGTCCCTCAGGGCTCTGTCCTATACCCTCTTCTGTCTTTCTACTTCAGCTTTCATGAATGTAATTACCATCTCTATACTTAGGTTCTCAAATCTACCTGTTCTGCCCCAACCTCTCTGTTGACCACCAATATTGCATCTCCAACTGCATTTCCAGTTTTCTTATCTCAGACTCCAGTAATTATTCTTTGATCCACTGAAATGAACTCTTGCTCACTTCATATCTCAGCTGTTGGGAACCATTGTTCCCATCCCATATCATCACCTTGTGCCTTTGAGCATCAGAAGGTTGTTTTCCTAAATACCTTGGACTTGGGAGTGGATTAGAGACTGGAAAGGTATTTAGGCACTTTTATTCTGGTAAATAAAGGGAGCCCTTGGAGATCTTGGAGTACTTGCCTCCTTTGTAATCCTTGTCTCCTGGTCCTCCAAAGCTTGTCTGGGGAAGATTGTAGGAGTCCAGGAAGTGGGACTCTACACTCAGCTCCAGGTATTTTTATCTGATTGTCCCAACTGATTGATTTGTTCGTAGATGTACCCATTCTTTAATATTATGTTATCCAATTATCCAATTAAGTTTAAATCTTTCCTTCAAAGATTCTATTATATATAATATTTTTGCATTATGGTCAGTAAAAGATACATTTAATAATTCTACTTTTCTGTATGTTTGTGAAGTTATTATTCCATCATACACAATCAGTTTTTATAAGGGTACTCTGTGCAGTCCCAAAATATGCATTCAACATTCTCCCAAGGTATATCATATCTAACTTTGTAAGATTCTATTAAGGCGTTTCATTTCTTTATTAATTTTTTTGTTGAGATTTATCCAGGATTCAGAAGGGTAAATTGAGGTCTTCCCCCACTGTTATGCTTTTACCATTTCATCTTATAACATCTTTAACTTTTCTTTATGAATTTAGGTGCAATGCCATTTACTACATATGTTTGTCATTAATATTAATTCAACATCTATAGTACTTATCATCAAAATATCATTTCCCACTTCCAGCCAAGATGGCAGAAAGAAGACAGTCAGAGTTCTAAAATCTCCTGATCTTCCACCATATATGATATGAAACAAACCTCTTAACAGAAATCATATCAACCAAACCAAGAAAGAAAAACCAAGAGAAGAACATCTACCTTTGTCTTCCACAATTGTGGGTGAGTTTGGGCAAAGGAGGCGGACTCTGCAAGTAGCATGGACCTGTGAGAACCTGGGAGCCTGGATTAGCCCAGGGTTAACATGATTAGTGTCAGGGCTGGAGCCTGGGAGACTGTGGGCCCAAGAACCCAGCCTGCTTGATCAGCTGTGGGGTTAGATCCTGGTTCACCATGGGGGCTTGGGTCAACTATGGAGCATTGGTGTTGGCTCTGACCCTCCAGAGCTTGCCAGCAGGAATAGAGGGAGAGTTCCAGTGCTGGAGAGTTGCAGACAGCTGTCCCTGGGCTCCTCTAATCCAGAGTCCACGCCTCCATTTCAGCTGAAGCCTCTTCCCAGAAGAAACACAATTACAGACTACCTCTGCCCCAGGCTAAGGCCTAGCAGCAGAACCACCTCAGCTGACAATAGGGAGAGTGATCACATCACCCCAGGGTAGAGCCCACTCTTGATCAAAGACAAAAATATTTAACAGCTTCAATCACTCCCTCCAGGCCAAGGGAGAGGACCTCAATCAAGGTCACAGACACTCCAGAGAAAGCAAACAGCACCCCCCCCACTGGCCAGCTGGAGATATTATGCTCAATGACCAAAACTTCTAGCACCCCCTACTGACCAGTTGAAGATATTACACTCAGTGAGCAAATCTTCTAGCACCCCCTACTGGCCAAGTGGAGATATTGCATTCAGTGAGTAAAGCCTATAGGATCCAACACCAAACCTCTGTGAACCAGCTCCTCCCCAACGCAAGGTCTTAGTAAAATGAAGAAAGGAGGGTCCATAGAAAAATTCTTGGAAGGAAAAGACTCAGAGACCTAGAACCTCGGGGAAGAATATGACCTGGTCTCCAGCACAAAAAGTCTTCCTTGAAAAAATAAGGAAGGAGTGTAAACATCGATTGGAAAATTTGGGGAAAAAAACCCAAGAAAAGATAAACACCTGTCAACAAGAAAACAAATCACTGGAAAATACAAAATGAGACTATTTCTCTCACATCCTCAACTGGACAAATACAAAATTCTCTCAGATCCTCAATTGGATAAATGCAAAAGGAAAATAATTCTCACAAAACCTCAATTGGTCAAATGGAAAACTATTTCAAAAATACAATTGACCAATTGGAAAAGGCGTTAGAAACAGTAAATGATGAAAATTCTTCTCTAAAAACAGAGAAAATTTGACATAGTTCTCTATATATTTTAGAATTGAATCCTTTCTAAAATATACAGAGAACTGTGTCATATTTTTTTTTAAAAAGTCATCCCCCAATTGACAAATGGTCAAAGGATATGCAAAGGCAATTTACAGATGAGAAGATCAAAGCAATCCATAGTCATATGAAAAAATGCTCTAAATCATTACTTATTAGAGAAATAGAAATCACAGCATCTCTGAGGTATCACCTCACACCTCTCAAACTGACCAATATGACCAGAAAGCATAATGATCATTGTTGGATGGGTTGTGGGAAATCTGGGACACTATTACACTGTTGGTGGAGCTGTGAACTCATCCAACCTTTCTGGAGAGAAATTTGGAACTACACCCAAAGGGCAACAAAAATGAGCATACCCTTTGATCCAGCAATAGCACTACTGGGTCTGTACCCTGAAGAGATGATGAAAAAGGGTAAAAATATCACTTGTACAAAAATATTCATAGTAGCCCTGTTTGTGGTGGCAAAGTATTGGAAATCAAGTAAATGTCCTTCAATTGGGGAATGGCTTAGCAGACTGTGGTATATGTATGTCACGGAACACTATTGTTCTATCAGAAACCAGGAGGGATGGGAATTCAGGGAATCTTGGAGGGATTTGCATGAACTGTTTCTGAGTGAGATGAGCAGAAATAGAAAAACATTGTACACCCTAACAGCAACATGGGATCAACCTTAATGGACTTGCTCATTCCATCAGTGTAACAATCAGGGACAATTTATGGCTGTCTGTGATGGAGAATACCTTCTGTATCCAGAGAAAGAATTGTGGAGTGTGATCAAAGACCAAGCACTATTACCTTTATTTTAGAAAAATATGATATCTTATTGTCTGATCTTGCTATCTCTTATACTTTATTATCTTACTGAAGGATATTATTTCTCTCTCATCACATTCAATTTGGATCAATGTATACCAGGGAAACGATGTAAAGACTGGAAAATTGCCTTCTGTGGGGGGGGTGGGAGGGAAGTAAGATTAGGGGAAAAATTATAAAACTCAAAACAAATAAAATCTTTATAATTCAAAAAAACCCAAAAACAAATACAAAAAATCCATATCATTTCCCTATTTATCTCTTTTAATTAGATCTGTTTTGTCATGGATGCTACCCTTGCCATTTTTATTTCAGCTTTAAACACAAGAAACAATGAAAATTGTTTACAAGAATGACCTTTGTTGTAGGCAGAATACTGCTTTGTCTTTGAAGTTACCCTTTATTTAACTTCTTTTTATGAACTAGTACAGTAGCCTACTCCACGAAAGATCTTGCATACTCAGACATTATTTCATTTAGATTGCATAGAATGTCATTAATTCATTTTTTTATATATTCTCACCATCTGGATGGTGAGGTAACATTTTATAAAAATATTTTATTATTCTCTCTGTTACTGGGTCGATTTTTGCATATAAATTGTAACTCTGGAGACCCCCCCAAACAATCAGGTCCAGGTAGAGGGGGTCAGGGAAAGAGAATCGTGCTAGGCCATGTAAATCTTGCTTGGTTTGAATCTTGGTTGCAGCAATCTAATCTTCACTACTTTTGTGAAAATTGGAATGTGCCCTTTGCTCAGAGGAGTCTCTCAATACTTTTTAAGTGGATTTTCATCCCAAACATGTATAATTAGCAAATTTTGTATAAGAACAGATTCAAACTATGTTTTTTGAGTCTTAAATGGTGTTGTTATAACAATGAATGGAGGTTTCATCTATCATATTTGTAAAGGTTTGTTATGAGAAGACTAGACAATACCTTGCTAACAGTCTATATCTCTCAGTCTTTTTGGCCCAGAGAGTTTATGACAAGCTTTGTTTTTTTTTCCCACCTCATGTTTATGAAAGGGAATATGTATATGTAAGATCAAAGTAGGTGACTTAATATCTGTTATTTAAGAATAAGAAAATGTATCTATTTGAGATCTTGTTCTATATAAATGTAACACTGGCAGAGGTAAAACGTTTACATTGGGATTTTTAAATTATCATATGTATGTATTAGACTAAATTCATGGAGAATTTTATTTTCTTTTTGAAAACAGAAGTGTAGTTGGAGTAAGAAGTAAATAAGCTTATGAAACAGAAATGTAAAAGAGATTTGTGTGTAACAGATATTCAGTTATGATATTAACTTTAAGAGAACCTGTTGTGTTTTGCTTTAAGAGAATGAGATTTCAGCATGGAAACTTTATGTTTCATGGTAGGTTAAGAGTTATATATTCAATTTTAAAGAGGCAAAATGCTAAACTCAGAAGAATAGCATATAAGATATTGAGAAGTATTTCTTAACTTTAAGATACCCTTTTCAACAACATTGAACAAATGTGAGGGGCTTTGAAAAATATTTGGGAAATTGAAAAACTACATAACCTATAATTACGTAACTTGTTGACAATGAAGATTTTTAAAAAGTTACGTCGTTCTAATGCATTGTTGTTGGAGCTGTGAATTCATCCAACTTTTCTGGAGGACAATTTGGAATTACGCCTAAAGGGCAACAAAAATGTGCATACCCTTTGATCTAGAAAAACCACTACTGGGTCTATACCCTAAAGAGATGACGAAAAAGGGTAAAAACATCACTTGTACAAAAATATTCATAGCAGCCCTGTTTGTGGTGGCAAAGAATTGGAAATCAAGTAAATGGTCTTCAGTTAGGGAATGGCTTAACAATCTGTGGTATATGTATGTCATGGAACACTATTGTTCTATTAGAAACTAGGAGGGAAGGGAATTTAGGGAATCCTCGAGGGATTTGCATGAACTAATGCTGAGTGAGATGAGCAGAACAAGAAAAATATTGTATACCCTAAAAGAAACATGGGGGTGATGATCAGGCTTGATGGACTTGCTTGTTCCATCAGTGCAACAACCAGGGACAATTTGGGGCTGTCTGCAATAGAGAATACCATCTGTATTCAGATAAAGAACCGTGGAATTTGAACAAAGATCAAGGATTATTACCTTTAATTTAGAAAAAAAAACCTGATATCTTATTGTCTCATCTTGCTATCTCTTATACTTTATGTTTCTTACTGAAGGATACGATTTCTCTCTTATCACATTCAATTTGGATCAAGGCAAATTGCCTTCTGTGGGGGGTGGGGGTGAGGGAAGTAAGATTAGGGGTAAACTTGTAAAAATCAAAATAAATAAAATTTTCATAATTCCAAAAAAACTATCTAATGCTGATTAAGAAAGAGTAATGAATAAGTGCTTTATATTAGATAAAATTGTAAAACTGAAAATAAATAAAATCTTTTAAAAATGAAATAAAATAAAATAAAAAATAAAACTTCATATTCAACCTATATTTTCTTTCATTTTATTTTAACCCTATGTTTTTAATAATTATTGTTTAAATTGAAAAAAAATTACTGATCACCTCCTGAAAGAAGTCCCAAAATGAAAACTCCCAAAATTATTTTAGCCAAATTTAAGAACTCCCAGGTGAAAATGAAAATATTACAAGCATCTAGAAAAAAAATAATTCAAATATTATGGAGCCACAGTCAGGATCACAAAAGAGTAAGGGGCTTTCATGTTGAGGAGGAGAGTACTTGGAATTTGATATTTGAGAAGGCTAAAAGCTAGGATTACAATGCAGAATAAATTGTACAATAAATTGTATAATCATTTGGGAGTGAGAGAATGGACATTTGATGAAACTAAAAATTTTAGGTGTTCGTAAACACAAGACTGTAGAGAAGCATAAAAACAAATAGCAAAGAGAAATCATAAGGGACTCAAAAAGGATAAATTGTTTACATTCTTTTATGCGAAGATGATACATGTAACTCACAAGATCTTTATAATTACAAGGGCAGTTGGAGTCTATAGAGAGAGAGAGAGAAATCATGAGTATGAGCTGATTATGTTGGGATGATCTCAGAAAATAAATGAAGGAGTGTGAAGGAGGAGGGCACTGGGAGAGGGGAATGGGAGAGATGGAATGAGAAAATTTTACTTAAGACAAAGTAAAAGAGGAAAGCGATGCATTTATTTCCCAATTGATTTCTTCCTCAAGCAGCCAACCCATTATTCCACTTCAAGTCACACAGTGATATGTACTAGGAATTCTGGAAACAAAAAACCACCTCTGTATAGTGTGTTTGATTCATAGAATATTATCAGTGTTTGACATGTTGCCTGACAATGATGTTTTTGCCATACTCCTTAAGGTTTTGAGGTGAAAAAAGTCGTGATGCTCTTCATTTACAATGTTTGTTTTCTTTCCTTAGAAATCCATCTTTTCTAAACAGGAATTTGGTCTATCCTGTGAAACAAAGACATTTGCCAATAATGTTCATTTCTTCCAGTATAATTGTTCCAAGATTAAAAAAAAAGACTTTCTTTCTCAATCAACAGGAATCAACTGTTGATTTCTGCTAAAAATGCCTAAAATTGAATAAAATTTATTCACCCCCCCCAAAAGAAATCATTATTATATCATAAGACTGTAAGATTATATAAACTTGAAGAGTATTGAAAGGCACTTTCAAATCAAAATCAATCAAATTCTGCCAGTCCTTTATCCAGGAACCTATTCATCACTCCACTTCTTTTCATATAGGAGGAATCCTGAAATCGCTAAAATTAAAGCTCAATAATTTTTATCCATTTCTTTCATGTTAAGTAATCAGGACTTTGGTACATTGCCTGACGAAGATTCTTTTGCTATATTTCTCAAAATTCTGAGCAAATTCACAGTGATTCCACTCAATCAAAAGGATTAATTTGTTACCCTGGAAATTCCCTAGTCTTCCTTTGGGGAAGATTGAATTCTCATTCCTGTGAAAAAGGTATACACCTTGATATCTAGTACTTTATGGAAGTCAACTAAAAGGCATGAAACTGACCAGTCTTGTTTCTTTTCTGTTTGTACAGCTCTCAGTTGTTGGGAATAGGTCATTTCCATTATTTTAAAAATGACTTTTGGGGGCGGCTAGGTGGCGCAGTGGATAGAGCACCGGCGCTGGAGTCAGGAGTACCTGAGTTCAAATCCAGCCTCAGACACTTAATAATTACCAGCTGTGTGGCCTTGGGAAAGCCACTTGACCCCATTTGCCTTGAAAAAAAACCTTAAAAAATGACTTTTGGCCAAAGACAATAACATTTAACACTCATTCCATTTGTGGAGAATCTTCATCTAATATTCTGTGTAGAACTCTTGTACATGTCATGATGACATTTACATTGGAAATTTGGAACAATTCTTGTAATAAAGACATTGACTAATATTGTTCATTCTTTCTTCTAGCTGGATAGTTTGAGAAGTCAAACAAAGTTGACTTTCTCTCTCAATCAGTGTGAATCAAAATGTTGTTTTCTGTGGCAAAAACCACCCAGCACTGGATAAAAGTCATTTCAGCAAATGAAAACCATGATTCTCTCTACAGATCTAAAGAGTTTCTTTTAAGAATATATTGTGAAGGGGTGGCTAGGTGATGCAATGGATAGAGCACCAGCCCTGGAGTCAGGAGTACCTGAGTTCAAATCCGGCCTCAGACACTTAATAATTACCTAGCTGTGTGGCCCTGGGCAAGCCACTTAACCCCATTGTCTTGCAAAAACTAATATATATATATATATATACACACATATATATATATGTATATATATATACACATATATAATATTATATATATGTGTATATATATATATATATATATATATATATAGAGAGAGAGAGAGAGAGAGAGAGAGAGAGAGAGGCTTGTTGGATTTCTTTTTTGGATCCAATCTATCAATCTTTTAAAAATGGACATTTTCATCCACTGACATTCAGTGTTATGAGAATTAGGTTTATATTTATATTTATATTTACATTTTTATATCCCTCCCTTTGTCTTTAATATTGTTTTTTCCAAATTAAATTTTTTATTCCTTCTTATTCTCTTAACTATGTCACTTTAGATATTTTATTTTACTCTTTTTTTAGGTCAATCCTAGTCTCACCAGCTTTCTTTCCTTATTCTTCTACCCAATACAATTAGTTTTTCCTTTCCCTAATTCTGAGGTTTTACTTAATTCCTTTTATATTCTTTTTATCTAGTTATTTATTTCTTCTCCCTCTTTTAAGTAGTCAAGGAGAATTCCTCTTACTCTTCTCATAAAATTTTGTTACACTATTGTCTAAAATTTCATTTTTTGCATCACTTTATAAAAAGGAATTTGACCCTTCCTTTTCTTTATTATTTATATTCACTTTCTATTTATTCTAGATTATTATTCTTTGATTCTTGACCCTTATACTTATTTTTACATTCTTTAGTGTATTACTCATAAAAATAAAGTGTCTTAAGGTTCTACTTTGGATCACTTTGTCTAAACTGTATCTATAACACTGTCTTGTAGGTTTTAACACTAATTCCCCATATGGCACATGAGAGCTGCTTTGTGATCCTTGAAGTCCTTGTGGTCTGCATAGCATTCCTTAGGGTTCAGAGACTTTCATGGGACATTTGAATACTGGATCATGTATTGGAGGTAAGGACAGTTACTGACAACTGGCTTGGAGGAGTATGATAAATGACAGGTTTATTCCTTCTTCTGACTCAGGTCTTGTCCCCACAGTTGCTTTACAGGACTTCTTATCCATCCTATTCTTTAGTTAGCTTCACTATTAATAGCTCTCTCCTTCTCTCTCTCCCCCCCCCTTCTCTGTATAAATGTGTATGTATGTGTGTATACATATCTCCTGTAAATTTGAAACACCTAAGGGAATTAGGACTGTGGCCTCCTGTCTATTCAAAGTGGGAAGGAAGCCTTCTTACCCTCTTGACGAAGGGGTCATAATACAGAACTAATGAGGAGCTAGCATGAGAAACATCAGAATTCATGGTCTTTGTGGAAAGAGATCAGTCACCATGGAAACCAGTTTTTGAAACCAGCTGACAATACCTTCATACACAATGAATCAGAAGAGCAGGGCCCCTGCCTAGAATCCATGAAGGGACTCACCCCTTCTGCAGAGACTTGTCAGCATCCTGCTCCTTCCCATCCCCCATTCAGGGCAAAAAAAGAGAATCTATACAAAGGAGAATCCATATGAAATGAAAGAGAAACACAATAATCCTTTATGCAGTTCCTTAAGCACTCTTCCTCAACCATCTCTATATTCACTGGGAACAGATACTGGCCTTAAATTTCCTGCCTAGGGTTCGTATTGTGATCCTCTCAGTATGCCTTCTCCCCTCCTCCCACCTCCCTTCAACAATTGGTAGACAGATTCTTCCCACTTATTTTAGAAGAAAGACATATGAGTGGGTGGCCCTGAAGGTGAGCAGCATTCTGTCTGTGGTTATTCCTAGGTTAGGGACCCCAAACTTTGTAAAGACCCTATCCAGTTTACCTTCCATATTTTCTCCCCACACAGAATAAAAGTGATCAGTGTTGATTTAACCCAGAGCCAGAAGAAAAGGAGAGTCATGGGAGAAATTAGGCATGATTGATGCTTATTAGCTCTAAATCCATTATCAGAAACCTTTTCATTACCTCATAGTAAATGAGTAGAACTTACAGGTCAGTGGTAGATACTTAAGGATGTGAGAGGGCACTCTCTGTGTCCCAAAAATTATTCTTCATAGACAGACAGCTATTCTGCTTCCATCAAAAATAAGACTTGTAGGAAAGTTTCACTATTTTACATGTCAGTATTCTTCCAGTGTAAAAATACTTTCTCAGGAAATTAATAGATCATCAATTGACTCTGCCCCCAACCAGCCTGGGGAAATGAACACACCTGACCTGAGAATTTATGGAAGTCTTTTAGGTGTAGGGAGTCTGTCTGGTGGAAATCTGTGGGAATGGGCTGTGCTGAACCATCTCCACTGGCCATTGCAGCCATGGTGGTGTAATTGTGTGGCTCCAAGGGATGGAGTATGCACTCCTTACCCCTACCTTTTCCCAGTGGAACACTTTAATTACTGCCAGGAGGGGAAGTAGGAAGATAGAGCCAAGAGGAGCTTGGGCACTGCTCTCCTCAGAGAGAGGAACTAGGTTAAAATTATATATCTCTGCTCCCTTCAATACTTTTAGTCTATGGGACATGATAAATCTAACTTCAGATTTCTGCTTTATTACTGAAAGCAAAGTGGACTTCAGTCTTGATATCTTGATTTGCTCTCCTTTCCCATCACATACCATACCATGGAAAGACAAAGCACTTAGAAAAGAAAACCATCTGTGCCAATCATAGCAAAAGATAAATCAGAGGAAGTAGACACAGGAAACTACATACCAGACAATGTGGAACAAAGGAGCTCTGCCACTGGGAGCAAGGTAACAGCTAAGAGAGAGGGTTCTAGACCTCATCCAAGGGGAAGCTCTCCAAAATTTCTAGGGTGGAAGCAGGGGATGGGGACCTGATGGAGGCTGATAGTTCCTCTCATACAAGCTTCTCATCAGAACCTTGTTCTTTAGCAGTCTGAAGCGTAGTTGGTCTCTTCCATCTACCTTCTTGAAGTTATAAGCCAGAAGCATCTGAATCAACTACAAAGACTGAAGTGACTTGAGGAGTGAAGAGAATTCAAAGAAAATGGAAAAGAGTTAATCTCTCTTTCTCTTGTCAACTTTGTCCCATCCCTGATTCAGGGAAGGGCATTCCCCTGGACCAGTGAGGAGAGAGTTCTGTTCCAATGGACTTTGTGCCTAGGACCATGCCTAGAATTGGGTGAAAATAATTTCACCAAAGAAAAATCATGGTGGGCACTTTGGTACTGTGACAAAGAATTGGGAATCAAGGAGTTTCCAGGAATCAGATAAAAAATCTGGAACTTTCCACAGTCACTCTCTTTGAGTGTGTATTTTTCTCAATCTATGGAATAGATTAGGTCTGAGAAAGAAGCAAGATATTTGATTTCCATTCAGTTTTGTGAAGTCCTTTCTCCAATAGATTCTACTTCTAGATTTAGCATCCCTAGTGTGACACAGGGCTTCACTTTCCTCCTATGGATAATTTAGGGGCTGGACCAGATGACTTGGAATTTTCTTTTAGTTCTGGCTCTAGGATTGTGATCCTGTAGACCCATTTAGGACTGAAAGGAATGGTTTGGTGCAGAAGACATTGAAAGGACCATATATTTGAGAAGGGTGGCAATGATTGAAAAGATGGAGGAATAGTTTTGTTCAGAATAGAGTGTCACAAGTGGAAGGGGGAACACAAGGGAGAAGATCCAGATTAGAATCTCAGTTTGACAACTAACTTCAGTGATTACAGCAGTCATTTACTATCTGATTTTATATTCTCCAGGGATTTTGTGCTTTTTTTCCCCTATTATCCCTGGGCATATAGGCAAGCATTATTTAACTCTGTAATACTTAAGTCCTCTTTTTGATATTTATTTCATGAACTTCCTTCAAAGGAAGAGCAGGCATCTTCTTGTATTTATTTTTGCAAGGTTTTGCCCTAGTGAGTACACAAAATTCACTCTTTACCCAGAGATGAGGTACACTGTAGGATGAAGCTGCACGATACTCTTTTCACTCTTCTCTGGTCTTAACTTTCATAAATAATACTGTGATAGGATTAAGAGTAGAAAGAGTTTGTTTTAGTGGTGGTGATTTAGTTTGAATTCCAATTTATAGAAGGAATTCATTATTTAATTTTTACAGAAACCAAGGGTTTCATTTGGTTCCATTCTGCTTCTTGTAACAAGGTATGAGTTGGGACAGGTGCTTGAATCCAACAAAAATAGAATTTAGAATGGGTCAGAAATCAATAGTAGGCCTTGGATATGAGATAGACATAAGTCTGTGCTCTGCTCCACGTGGTGCATTACCATTTTGGACACAAGAATTCCTTGAATATTTTTCTAATTGGCAGTGAATTGGGTCAATAAGCATTTATTAAGCACCTACTATGTGCCAGGTCCCAGTCTGGGTGCTGGGGATACAAAGATAATCTTCAAATACCCTTTGCCTTCCAGGATCTTAAATTCAGTTGGGGGAGACAACATAGACATGTTGAGTAAAAAAAAATGCTCACCAACTGGTTTGGAGGAAGAGAGAACACTCTTACTTAAGGAGGAGGAGATGACCTGTTAGCTATTTTTTTAAGGTAACTGGATTCTAAGAGACAAAGGAATGGAAGGATGGATATTATTCCAGGCAGGAGTGACAGTCATTATAAAGGTTTGTAGACAGGAAATGAAATGTGTGAGGATCAAATGAGTTAACATATATAAAGTGATTTGCAAGCATTAAAATGCCATAGAAATGCAAGTTACTAGCATAATTGCCATCATCATCATCTTCATCATCTGTAGTAGAAATAGTGCTAGCAGCAGCAGCAGCAGCAGTAGTAGTAGTAGTAGTAGTAGTAGTAATCATTTTGCTTAACTTAAATAAGCCCTGTGAACAAATGCAAAGTGAGCTTCCAGCTTCCCATGAGGTGCTTATATTCCCAAACAGGGCTGGGTCTGCCTCTGATAGTATCCTTAAGGAGGGCACTACCACAATTTTTGCTCAAAAGAGACATGTTACAATCTGGAAACCATCCCTCCACTTCCTTACAAAAGGAAGAGGTTGGAGAAAAGAGAAATGACTGCCTGCTAATTTGAAATGGATGTCTCAAACTCAGCATGTTCAGAACATTTCACAAGAGAACTCATTATCTTTCCCCTGAAAACCATTCCTTTTCTGACCTTCCCAGTCATTGTCTGAAGCAGCATGAACCTTCCAGCAAATCACAGCTATAACCTCAAAGACATTCTCTGATGGCTGAGCTTAGAAGTGGAATCAAACTATCACCTTCCTTCACAGACCCCAATTCTAAATCATTTCCTCCATTGCTTCTTTCAAGATCTCTGAGTTGTGTTTTCTTCCCCAACTTGGAATATTAACCTATCTTAGCTCAGGCACTATTTTATTTGTTAGATTCAGCACTTGCCACAGCAACTGGCATCTATTAAGCATTCAATAAATGCCCTATTTCTTTTTTTCCCCCTTCTTTTTTTTTCTTTCTTTTCTTTTTTTAAGCCTTTTGCAAAGCAATGGGGTTAAGTGGCTTGCCCAAGACCACACAGCTAGGCAATTATTAAGTGTTTGAGGCCGGATTTGAGCTAAGGTGCTCTATCCACTGTGCCATCTAGCCACCCCTTTTTACTTTCTTTCTTAACTATTTATCAACTATGTCTGGATCTTAGAGCATATGAAGGGGAGTAATGCATGAAGACTCCATAGGTAGTTTTGATCAGATTATAAAAGCTTTTGAATGACAAAGAAGTCATAGTTAGAAGATACCTATCTAATTAGCTATTGATCTATCTATATGTCTACCCACTGGTATGCTGTTAAATTTTTAATAACCAGCTCTGTGAAAAAAAGTTGTATGACACATTTTTAAGTTTAATCTGTGTAATAAGAGTAATAAGAAGTCCATGAATGAAGAGGTCTACTTGTGAGGAGGTTCATATATTTCTAGGATTGTCATGTGTATGTGACTTAAAGGGAAGCAGAAGAGACATCTTTAGTCTTTTCTCCCCCACCCTTCTCTAAGAGAGACTTTCATTTCTGCCAGAGGGGGGAGCAGGGTTTTAGAGAAGAATTTCAATTTTGTTTCTTTTCAAAATTATTTAAAATGTTTATTTTATTTTATTTTTTGGTTTCTTAAGAGAATGTGGTACAGATTAGAAATATAAATATATTTTTAAATATTACTAAGAATCTAGATTCTTATCAACTTGCAATTTGGGAAGTGAACCCAACCTCTATATCCAGGCTTGAGAGAATACATAATGAACTTAACGAATCCTTAATGAACACATGGAGAACAGCTAAGAAATCCATGTATCCCAATCACAGCAAAACAGAATTCCTATAAAATACATATAGGATATATATATATATATATATATATATATATATATATATATATATATATATATATATATATCAGGCAATACAGAGTGGAGGAGAGCAACGAGAGAGAGGATATCCTGGATCTCATCCAAGGGGAAATTCCCTGAACTCTCTAGTGGAGGAAGTAAGAAATAGGGACATGATGGAGGCTGCTGAATCTTCTCAAGTCTTTCCAGAGTAATTTTCTCCATCAATTTAAAGGGAAGTTGGCCTCTCACCAACAAGCAAGACAAGGCATTCATCTCTACCAATAAGGAGATAGGTTCATAGCAATGGTCTTTGGAATAGGGATTATATCTGTTTTATTAATATTTTCACTTTCATAAATCTCAAAATCACCAAAACAATAGGCAGTGTTTGGTCAATTTCAAAGTATAAATGCTAAATAATACCCTATGCTGATTGGTTTTAGGTTTTTGCAAGGCAATGGGGTTAAGTGGCTTGCCCAAGGCCATCCAGCTAGGTTATTAAGTGTCTGGGGCTGAATTTGAACTCAGGTCCTCCTGAGTCCAGCTGATTTTTTAATGGATTCTATAAGTTTTGTTTTATTTTATATTTTATTTTTTATTTTATAGTGCAAAATGGTCAAAACACAAAGTAGAAGATCCCAAGAATTTGACCTCTAACCTTCACAAATTTTTATAAATGACTTTATATTAAATGATTTATCCTTATATTCCTGAAGCAGCAATACATGATAAATTATTTTGTTAGGCAAGTTATCTCTCACTTTCTTTTCAGTTTACTTGCAGCACTTTTATTTTTTTCTTATATAATGATGTTCTGGGTGTTACAATTCTCAACTCATAGTATGATTTACAAATTTTGGTATTCTACTGTCAAGTGAGAACATTAAGGCAAGTACAAAATTCTTACATGTAAATAAAGAACTAGATGTACAAATTTATAGGTTGCAAATGCAAACTTTATTGGCAACTCAAGGTTGAGTGGTGACTTAGTCCCATGACATTAGGGGAACAATGGGTTAAAAAAAAACTTGTTCCTAAGGTTTGGATTCAATATATATTCCTCCTAGGATGCTGGCAAGAGATAATCCACATTTCATAAACTCTTGCCAGCCTTAGGAGAGAAATTCAGCAAGTAAGTTCTGTTATATGCTGGAAATCTCAACTTTAGATACCCTACAATTCTGATGCTTTATAGAACTAAATTGCACATCTGTTGTATGCTAACCAGTCAGATACTATATGTTGTCAGGTCAGTATTGTATAGAAGTTAACTCTTAGTCTTTTCTGCCAAAATAAAGTGACTTGAATCAAGGTTTACATCAAAGATATGTACAAGGTGTGCTAAAATGTATAGCAAGCTGAGTTGTGAACTGATCCAAGTATTCTATAGAGCAATTTGGAATTATGCCCAAAGAGCAATAAAATTGGGTCTGTATCCGGGAGATCACAAAAAAGGGCAAAAACCTTACATGAACAAAAATATTTATAGCAACTTTTTTTTTATAGTGGCAAAGAATTGGAAATTGTAGGGATGCCCATCAACTGGGGAATGGCTGAACAAATTGTGGTATACAAATGTGATGGCATTCTATAAGAAATCATGAGGGATGGGATTTCAGAGTAGCTTCGAAAGACTTGCATGAACTGATGAGGACTAAAGTGAGCAGGTCTAGAAGAACATTATATACACAGCAACATGAGGTGATAATCAACTATGATGGATAATTCTAAAAGATTTGTAATGGAAAATAGTATTCCTATATAGAGAAGGAACTGTGGAATTTAAATCCAGATCAAGATTGACTATCTTCAATTTTTAAAAGTTGCTTTATGTATTGTGTATTTTTTCTCTCTAATGTTCTTTTCTTCCATTTAAATTTAATTAATCAGATAATCACATGATTAATGTGGATCTATATTTAACATGATTTTTCATGTAGAGCCCATATTAGATTGCTTTCTGTCAGGGAGAGGGAAGAGAGAAAGCGGGTGAGAGAGAGATAGAGAAAAAAATGTAAAAGTTAAAAGCTTTGAAAAAATGATTGCTGAAAACTACTATTGCATGTAGTCAGAAAAATAAATAAAATATTTTAGTTTAAAAAAATGCACACCATGGGAATAACTTAATTTGAATACAAAGTCAAATCAGTATTGGTTCAACAATGTAAAAAGTGCTAATATTTGTCTAATAGCAGATATAGATTTGTGAGGTGAATATTTGCCAAGACAAGTTATGTTTTTAGCATTGACTACCTGACTACAACCCAGTTTTTGCTATTTTAGTAAGTCTAGTTATGAGATGATGATTAAATCATAGGGGTCATTTCTCTGACACACAATAAATCTCTCCAGTGGAAAGTGTAAGAAATGAATTTTAGGTAATTAAGGCTCTGATCATATCCTTTATGTCCTTTGGCAGCTAGAAAGAAAGTGTATGAGGGGAAGAATGTGTAAATAAGACAATAATCAGGAATTATGCATCAGTGTTTTTATAAAAGCACCAGTAAAAATTTCCTATAAAAGATAGAGTAAGGCATGCACTTGAAAATAGATATGTTAGGGCAGTTAGGTGGAACAGTCTTGAAGACTGGAGTTCAAATCTGACCTTAAACATTTGATATTGTGTTGCCTTGGGCAAATCATTTAACCTAATTGCCCCACATATTAATTCATTAATTAATTAGTTAAATGAATACATGAGAGGTGCATACTTTTGCTGAAAGTGATGCAGGGAAAAGATGAAGAGAACTGTGAATGTAAAACTTGGGTAGAGATGTTTTTGACTGCCACCCAGTCTTGAGGTATAAATTGACTTGAAGTAGAGAATTATCATTGTGACAGAAACAATAGTAATTTTAAAAGGCTGCTCAGATTGGGTGGAGATCTCCATTACCATTGATTCATCCTTTAATGTAAAATTTGTATGCTGATCTCCTTAGGCTTTACACAGTCTATCAGTATAGGGGAAGGGAGTTCACCTTTTGCCCTGTGGATGAGAGGTAAAACATAAAAAATCTGGGCAGGACTTTGGCTGAGGGCCACAGTCTTCTTTGACAATGGCCCAGCCAGCACTGCTTGGCTCTTTTTTTCTCTTTCTCTCTGTGTGTCTGTGTGTCTGTGTGTCTCTCTCTGTCTCTCTGTCTCTGTCTGTCTCTGTCTCTGTCTGTCTCTCTGTCTCTGTCTGTCTCTGTCTCTCTGTCTGTCTCTCACCCTTCCTATGTCTTGTAACCTTTTGAATAAATCTTTGTTTCATTTGCAGCCATGCTTTCCTGAGGCTGAGTAATGATTCCTCATAGGAAGAACTGATGCCAGGGAGGCAGCGACTACAAAAGGAGGGGCTTTGAAAGGACTTCGGTAATTGTTTCATTTGGGAGACATTCTAATAATTATGATGCTATTAGTGAAATAATTGACATTCAATATTTCTATGTGCATCAGAGAGGTTTTAGGGGGACGAGTGAACTCTGGCGTTCTTGTAACAAATTCTGCATGCCAGAGACTGATGCCAGTGCATGCTTTTCCCTTTCCCCAGTCTCAGCCATGTGAGGACAGTTACAGACAGTAGGCCCCATCATAAGAGGGCAAAGGGCCAGTCTAACTCGCGATCGTTTCTCGGGGAAAGCAACGAGAACCTCCTTCTTCGTATGGCTGCTGGGCCAGGCCAGACTAGGGCAGCTGGGGTCAAGATCCCGTGGGGCGTCTGCTTCCCAGCCTCCTTGTCACATCACATCCACAGGGAATCTCTTGTGCTTGCACTCTAGAAGTGCTGGCCGTGGCGGCGGCGCCTGCATGGGGGGGGGGGACGCTGGCTGAAGGAACCCTCACGCCGCCTGTGCACCCCAAAGGGCCAAGCCTTTTCATGTGTGGGCTTGGCTGCTGCAGCGCACTGCACAAGGAGGTATCTTACCTTTAAGAACACTGAGCTAGGTTGTCAGGGTGAAACGCCTCCCCGGCGGGGGCGGGAAGAGGGAACGCGATTGAACGCTGATTGGTCGAGTCCCCGCGGGAAATGAGTGAACGAGGAGCGTGCGCGCTCATGTAGGTGGCTACGGTGGCAGCGAGCAGCGGCGGCAGCTCTGGGCAAGGAGGGGGGGAGGAGTGCTAAGATTGACGGCTTTTGTAGGGTGGCGGCAAGCAGCGGCGGCGCCTTCCTCTTTGGCTCGTGCTCTTTCTGTCGCGGGAGCCGGATGGAGAGTGACTGAGTGGCAGTGGGAGCGAAGGCAGCGGCTTTCTTCCGGACAGCGAAGTAAGGACGAGCCGCCGCCCCGACTCTTTCCCTTTCCCTCAGTCTTCCGCTCCTTGACTGCACTCCCCGGAAAAGTGGCAGCGGCGGCAGCCCCTCACCCCATCCTCTCCGCCGCCCCTAATGCTGAGAAGTCTGACTGCGATCCAGGTTTCTCTCCACCCACTGGATCGCTCGCTCTCTAAGCTGCCGCCGCGATCGCCCCCGCTGCCCCTGCCGCCATGTCCGCGCACGCCCAGATGCGTGCAATGCTGGACCAGCTGATGGGCACCTCCCGGGACGGAGACACTACCCGCCAGCGAATCAAATTCAGCGATGACAGAGTATGCAAAAGTCACCTTCTCAACTGCTGTCCTCATGATGTTCTTTCTGGAACCAGAATGGATCTGGGGGAGTGCCTGAAGGTCCACGACCTGGCTTTAAGAGCAGACTATGAAATCGCATCCAAGGAGCAAGACTTTTTCTTTGAGCTGGATGCAATGGATCATCTTCAGTCCTTCATTGCAGACTGTGACCGGAGGACAGAAGTGGCCAAGAAGAGATTAGCGGAGACTCAGGAAGAGATCAGTGCGGAAGTAGCCGCCAAAGCTGAACGGGTGCATGAACTGAATGAGGAAATTGGCAAATTACTAGCCAAAGTGGAACAATTGGGAGCTGAAGGTAATGTGGAGGAATCCCAGAAAGTGATGAACGAAGTGGAAAAGGCCAGAGCAAAGAAAAGGGAGGCCGAGGAAGTCTATCGCAACTCCATGCCAGCCTCCAGCTTCCAACAGCAGAAGCTTCGCGTCTGTGAGGTATGTTCTGCTTATTTGGGTCTTCATGACAACGACAGGCGCCTGGCTGACCATTTTGGGGGCAAACTACACCTGGGATTTATTGAAATAAGAGAAAAACTCCAAAAGTTAAAGAGAGTTGTGGCTGAGAAGCAAGAGAAAAGAAACAAGGAGCGTCTGAAGCGCAGAGAGGAAAGAGAGCGAGAAGAAAGGGAGAAGTTGAGAAGGTCCCGGTCACACAGCAAGAATCCTAAACGATCTAGGTCCGGAGAGCGTCGAAGACATCACTCTCGCTCTACTTCCCAAGAAGGAAAGAGGACGCGATCCAAGTCCTTCGAGAAACGCCATTGCCACAGGTCACGCTCCAGCAGTCGCAGCCACCAGAGAAGTCGACATAGCTCCAGAGACCGAAACAAAGAGCAATCCAAAAGAAGGTCCTCCAAACACAGGTCATCTGGAGACAAAGAGAGGTCCTTAAGAAGCCAAGACCTACCATCACAGGGGAAAGACAGGAGTTCAAGGTCCCCCCGTGACAGGGAGAAAAAATACAAGAAACGCTCTTATGAGAGCGCCAATGGCCGAAGCTCGGAAGAGACTGAAACTGCGGAGATTTAAACAAGCTGTGTGTTTCCTCGATCCTTACGCTTTCAATGGAGATACCTACCATTGCTTCATTTACAGCTCTTCAAGTCGATCTAGAAATTCCAGACACTGATCCACCAATATTTGAACAGTAACTAAAGTTTTGCTGTAACTCAAGCTGAACCGAACTTCTTTTCCTGTTTAAAGTCTAAAGGTACATCCATAATTTCTGGTGAACTTTAATGTCATTCTGAAAGGTCACTTTGTTTATGGGTACAGTTTTATGTAGTGAGATGCAGGTCTCAGTATATAATATTTCAGATTTTATTTATTTAGAATTTTACAGTTTTTCCCCTAATCTTACTTCCCTCCCCCTACCCCCCCCACAGAAGGCAATTTGCCAGTCTTTACATTGTGTCCATGGTATTCATTGATCCAAATTGAATGTGTATATAATATTTCAGTAGAAATTAAGAGTGAAAAAAAAATTGTGTTTCTTGCCTTGGACCTTCTTGAACATTTGGAAAATTCTTTTCTAGTCCAAATAGCAACAGCTATGGGAGCCTTATTTTGATTTCTCTCCCTGCCCTTCTACTGTACCACTATCATTTCAAATTGTAAAGTGGGGAGGGAAGTGAAGGGTCTTATAACTTGAGTTAGAAACTTCTTTTCTCACTGATAGTTTACTATTTGGTTACAATTCTGAACATTTATTCTTTTTTTGTTTGTTTTTGCAAGGCAATGGGTTAAGTGACTTGTCCAAGGTCACACAGTTAAGTAATTATTGTCTGAGGCTGGATTTGAACTCAGGTTCTCCAGATTTTAGGGTCCATGCTATATCCATTGCACCACCTAGTTGCTCCAATTCTGAGCATGTATTGCAGGAGTATGTATTCTGCAGAAAATTGAAATGTTTGTTTCTTTTTTACCTTTTTTTAAAAAAAAAAAGTACCTGTTTAGACTTGCAATTTGAACACCTGTTGCATCACATCTTTACATTTTAATTGAAATTTTAAAATTAAACCTTTTCTTGATTTTTTTTTGTTATATTGAATTGCTAGTTTAAGTTTTTTGGGGAAATTTTTCTTAAATACCATTGCCTTTTTTCTTGAGGAGTGTAAAGGTTACATCTTCAAATTGTTTTTTAAAAAAAGATGACAGTAAAATGAAAGCAGTAATCACCACTACTTCACCATTAAACATCCTGCATTTTTTTTCTTAAAGAATGCTTGGTTATTTCATCTGAGAGGGTTTCAAGTAGTTACTCTAACCCCAGCTGGTTACTGTATAATAAATATTTGAGGACTTCAGGGCCTCATCATGGAGTATCAACTATATGATTTATAAAGGACATGCAGTGGAGAGAAGTTGTGAAGCTAGGAAGAACACTTGGCTACAGATTGGCTATATGGAGTGAGTACCAGTGAGGAACTGAGAGTGGTGGCACCAAGGTGGAGAGCCTGTGCCACTGGGAACATGGGATTGCCCTGACTAGTAAAAGGCAAGTTGACAAGAGGGAACATTTCTTTTGGTTATGGTAAAATGGAGAACTCTAGGGCTCCTCAGTTTTCAGAAGTCTAATCTCTTGGGGATGTGAGAGAAGACAATAGGGCTGGAAAAACAGGAGAATCATGTGCATCAAGGTGGCAATTGTACTCAAGGAAATTGCCTTCTTTCCTAACAGCAACTCTTAGCCGAAGATTACAAAGACCTGTAAGTATGCCACTTGTGTTCTCCACACCTGAACATGCTTTTTCCTGGAATCTGTATATACTGGAGGGACTTTGTGTTATAGAGTGGGAGGGTAGGGTGGGGATTGAGTAAAATATTTTTAACAACTCTTCAAGTATGCTACCATAAACTTTCCAAAAACTAAACAATTGAGGCTAATTGATACTAAGTCGATCATCGTGGTGGGAGGGAAGAAGCACTCAGCTGAGGGGTCTTGAGCTCAGTAGCCTTAGAATAATATTCCTCAACACATTGAGGCTAGGCTATAAGGGAATGAAGCAGCTAGGCTCTTTGGATCCAACTCCTCAGGAGTTGGGAAAGTAGCCCCAGGAAGCTGACCACTAATCTCCAGACCTTAGCATAGTGCCTGATGAACAGAAAGAGCTTCATCAATACATCTTGACTCAATGGAAAAGTTCAGGAAACCAGTCACTGAAAGGACCATTACTGAAGGGGAACACATTCACTGGACCTACAGCAGACTTTCAAGATTCCAGGGCAGGAGATTGTTCCAGGAGAGTAAGAAGATTTCAGTGCAGTATTTCATCCATGCTCAAAACTGGGGATATAGGGATAGCTTCAGTAGCAGAATTCAAAGCAAGCCTACTGCAGTGCCCTGACTATTGGGACAAAAGACCTAGGACTGATACCACAGCCTTCTGTGACCTTCTCTTTGGATTGGTTGGATATGATTTGGTTTTGCTTTGCTTCTCTCTAGTTGCTGTAATGTAGAGCCTTTACCTCTTTTTAATACCATGGGTCCCTGGGGATTTCTGTTGAAGTCTGGGAGTCCTCTTGTCAAAGTGATGTTGTGAACTGCATCAGATAAAATGTACAAGACTTCCAAAGGAAAACTATTTCATTGCAAGAAAGATGTAAATTACTTTCTTTTTCTTTTTTTTAAGTAAGTTTATATTGATATTGTCTGTATCATCATAGGTTTCTCCAGTAACTTTCCTCCTTCCCCTTCCAAAGAGCCATGCCATATATCAAATAGTATTATTTTAAGGAAGAAAAAATAACAAAACTGATGGAAACATTAAAAAAGTCCAAAAACCTGTACAATGAATAATATCTGTGTACCTCCCATATATACAACAGGATAGGTAGATATATATCTCTTCAAGTTATGCTCAATCTTTATAATTTTTAGTTTTAATTTTAATCCTTTTGGAGTGTAAGTTTTTTCCATTTACATTGTTGTACTTATTGTGTGTGTATATATACTGACATATATATATACATATATATATATGTATATATATATATATATATATAGTTCTGATTATGTAGGTCTTTCCCTGCTTCTCTGAAGGTAATTTTACATTGTTTTACAGTACAGTAATTTTTCATTATATTTGTATATCACAATTTTAACCATTCTTCAGTGGATGGACATTTACTCTGCTGTCACTTTGTTACTATCTCAGAATTGCTAATATAAAGATTTTGCTGTATATGAAGACTTTCGTATTTTATGGTTTCCCTGGGGTGTTGTTGTTCTTCAGTTGTTTCTATATGTCTGACTCTTTGTGACCCCAGTAGAGGTTTTCTTGGCAAAGATTCTAGAGTGATTTGCCATTTCCTTTTTCAGCTCATTTTACAGATGAGGAAACTGAAGCAAGCAGGGTGAAGTGACTTGACCAAGGTCACACAGCTATTACGTGTCTGAGGCCAGATTTGAATTCAGAAAGATAAGTCTCCCTGACTTCAATTCCATCACTCTATCCACTGTACCACTTTGCTTCCCTTTCCCTGGGGTATTATCCCAGTATTGGGCTCTCTGGTTCAAAGGTTATAGACATTTTGGGGGCAGCTATGTGGTTAGAGCACCGGCCCTGGAGTCAGGAGCACCTGAGTTCAAATCCAGCTAGCTACCTAGCTGTGTGGCTTAGCGAGTCACTTAAACCCATTGTCTTGTAATAAAAGTCAACTCTCCCCCCAAAGTTATGAACATTTTAAGTCACTTTTTTTACATAATTCCAAATTACATTTAGAAGCTTCAACAACAATATGTTAGTATGTCTATCCTTGGAACAACCCCTTCCACATTGACTGTTGCCATTCTTTGATATATTTTTTTTATTTGCAGGCTATGAGGTCCTCAAGGTCCTTTTTATTTGCATTGTTCTTTTGATTAGTGAATTTCAACATTCGTTCGTATGGTTATGAATATTTTGAAATTCCTTGATAACTGTTCATATTCTTTGTGCATTTACCTATTGGAGGACTATTATATATATGATATTTATATATATTAATATGTATTGCATTTTCTATATGTGTTTGTATGTGTATATGTACATGTGTATGAATAAATGTATGTATATATACTACACACACATAAAAAATACCAAACCCTATCAAAGAAATTTGATACCAAGATTTTTTTCCCATTCAGTCATTTCTCTTGTTACCCTAGGTGCATTCATTTTGTCTGCATAGAAACTTTTCAGTTTCATGTAATCAAAGTTATCTGTTTCAATTTTGTAATTACCTCTGTCTCTTCTTTGGTTCAGAAAACATCTATCTATAGCTGTGAGATATATATGATCTATTTGATGTTAATATATAATAGTTTTATCATTGTCATTTTACAATAATAAATGCATATCTTAAAATTTTATCAGGTTTCATTTCTAATATAATAAATATCCACTGCTCTAGCCCACATTTAAAAAAAGCATTATGTGTCCTACCATAATTTTTTTAAAGTGTAAAGGAGTTGTGAGAACAAACACTGCAACAAATACTTCTCTAAGAGGACATCCATGTTTGTGAGTGATACATGTTAAATAACAGAGTACTAGCCCCTTAACTGTTCTTATGCCAAGGAAGTGGACTCATATTCACGGAACACACTGGCATAAGACCAAAACTGTAGTGACTAGCTGGAAGGGAGGTAAAAGCCTAGAAGGGAACCCCATGCCTACATCTAAAGAACTGCTCCTGTGCAGTCACCCTGGAAACAACAGTTGAGGAAAAGGCCCTGCTGACTGAAGATTCTAGGGTCAACTCTTCCCCTAATCTGCACTCCTCTTCATTGTCCCCAGGCTCAACCCTTAGCCTTCAGTGAGGGGTTGGTCTAGAGGACCATAGGAAGTAAGATAGTCTTTGGTCCTCCTCAATGTTGGCCAAAGTGCTAGCAGACAGGCAGCATGGGGCAGAGGGGAACCAACTTGGCCCCACCCTTGAAGCAGGGCATGGGCCACGGGAGCTGGGGGACCTCAGGCCCTTACTTGCCCTGGACAAGGGGAAAAGGATGAGGTCAGACTAGGGAAGCCTTTTCTCCCTGAGCACTGTGAGCACAGATACCTGGACTCAGGATCAAGCCAGAATGGGCAAATTCCAGGTTGGTCCCCTGGTGCAAACCAGGAAGTTCCCCCTGGGCATTCAAACCTGCCCTACCTGATGGGACTAGCATCATCTGGGAAAGCCCATAGGACCAGCTGGTCCAGGTCATTGTCTCTTCTTCACAAACCTGTCTCACTGGATGTCTGTGTCCAAGTAAGTCCGCAGCTCCCTGTTCCACATCACTACTGTGGACAGCACCTCAGCATGGGCACACCCTCAGGAGACAGTCATTGTTCCAGGGCCTCATCAGGGCTCTGTTTCAACTTCTACATCCACCTCAGCTCACACACCCCCCTTGAGCCTCTTCTTTTAAGGCAAGCAGTCACCACCCTTCTCCCTAGAGCAGTAATGGGAGAAGCTAGAGCTTTCTGATCACTAGTAGCAGTTCTCAGGACTCTACCTCACTGTCCCTTCTCAGTATCCTTTCTCATCATTCAGGCCTTATCTCAGTGGCAGCTACATCTTCTGGGTCTGAAACTACAGATTGGGTTCCAGGCTGGGGTCTGTCAGTCCTACGCCCATCAGGAGAGATCCCATAACCATCTTAGCATTGGATGCCCTGTGGTTTTTATTATATGATCCCTGCAAACCAAGTGCTCTGTGTCTAGAACCTTGTCCAACCCCCTTTTACTTTCAGGTTTATTATGCTGACTCTTCCACTGGGAATGCTGGCTATTCCAGCAGGAAATGGTGGAGTTGATACAGTCTCCCTGTCTACTTCTCTCCCAGAGAAAGGACTCCCTATATGTGATCAGCAGGCTCTTATGACCACGTATCACCCTTGCATGTATTTTCTACATTCCTCCCACTCCCAACTCAACCATAATGTTAACATTAAGACTGTCTCCTCTCATCCCAATTACAAGTCTCAAATGGGTGGTTCTAATTCCAGTATCATGTTATTTTATAGGTAGAGATGAAATGAAACACTGGAGTCATTTAATAGTTAACAAAAGGAGGTTTATGTTGCTCTTACAGGCAGGGATATGGAACAAGAATATAGTTCCACAAAGTTTCTCTGGTTGTGGCCTTCTCTGTTTTATGGAAATGTGTCTGGTCACCCAGCTATGGAACAGTGACTCTGGTAGTCTTCAGAAATCTACCAAGTTAGAGATGCAACCAAGATAAGATGGCAGAGTAGAGGTAGCTTTCAATCCTAACCCTCCGAACATGTCCTTCTAAACAACTTCTGGAGTGGGATAGCAAAAAAGCGAGTCCTTTTGTCCCAACCCAAGACAACTAAGGACATCAGAAGGAGAAATTTGTGACACTGGGGTAGAAATTGACTTGGAATATAGCATAGTGACAACACAAACTCTGGACTTGGGAGGCAGCAGCATTCTGAGGGACTCCCACTACCCAATCAGTATTGGTAAGTGGTAGGGCAAATGGTCAGAGAGAAAACATAGGGGACCCCTGTGCTGGAACTGGGTGTAGGTTGAGGCTCTGTTTGGTGATTCCATTGCCTATTGCTATGATTTTGAGTTGCAATTCCAGGGCAGAGAGGAGTGGTGGCATTTGTGATCATAAAGGGAATTGTGTCTCCACTTTGGCAAGGACCAGAGCACAGACCAGGAGAGCAGGGATCGCACTTCTTCCTGGTTCATATCATCTTGAAATCATTGAAAATTTAAGAGACACCTAGAATTAGTTGTGAAAACAATAGTGCAAAAAAGTCTGACAGTTGGGACAGTGTACCCCCCTCCTATTTCTTAAAGTTCAAAGATAAGAAAAAGCAGGGGGCAACTACATGGCACAGTGGAGGCAGGAGGCCCTGAGTTCAAGTCTAGCCTCAGACACTTAATAATGACCTAGCTGTGTGACCTTGGGCAAGTCATTTAATCCCATTGCCTTAAATAAACTTTTTGAAAATTTAAATATAAGAAAAATGAGCAAACAATAACAAAAAAGAACTTGACTATAAAAAGCAGCTGTGATGTCAGGGGAGACCAAGACAAACTCAGAAGAAAACAATGTGAAAACAAATACAACCATAGCCTCAAAAATGAATTCCTAAAATGGTTCAAGAAAGACATAAGAATGGTGGAAGAAAAATGAATAAAAGAAATGAGTTATGAAAAAGAATTAACAACTGGGGTTTAAAAAAAGTCATGGGGCAGCTAGGTGGCGCAGTCGCTAGAGCACCGGCCCTGGAGTCAGGAGGACCTGAGTTCAAATCCAGCCTCAGACACTTAATAATTACCTAGCTGTGTGGCCTTGGACAAGCCACTTAATCCCATTTGCCTTGCAAAAATCTTTAAAAAAAGTCACAAAAATACAGAAGATAGCACCTTAAAAAAAAGAATTAGACACATAATAAATGAGGCACAAACATTCATGAAGAAAAGAACTCCTTTAAAAAGCAAAATTGGCCAAGTACAAAAGGACGTTCAAAAGGTCATTGAAGGGGCGGCTAGGTGGCATAGTGGGGGCGGCTAGGTGCTGCAGTGGATAAAGCACCCCTTGGAGTCAGGAGTACCTGGGTTCAAATCCAATCTCAGACACTTAATATACTTCCTTTAAAACCAGAATTCCTAGGATTTGTTATATGTGATAAAGGTTTTTAAATTTTATCATTATAAGAGCAGTTAAAAGAGTCTACATAGACAACACGAGTGTGAATTGATAAAATCTTGAAAAAATGAAGGGGTAAGAAAGAGGGATTCACTAGGAAAAGGTGGAAGAGACATTTTCTTACATACAAAAGGTGTAGTGGAAAGGAAATGGGAGGTGGAGTGGCAGGCAATACTTGAACCTGACTCATCAAAATTGGTTCAAATAGGGACATAGGAGGGAAAGGGGTTAATGGATATGGAAAGAATGATAAAGCAGATCAAAGGAGGCAACAGTCAGAAGAAAAACAGACATTTGAAGAGGGACAATATAAAAAGAGAGAAGGATGAAGAAAATAGAATAAAAGAAAATGCACAGTAATCATAAGCATGAATGTGAATGGGATGAAATCACTCATAAAACAGAAACATATTAGCAGAATGGAATAGAAATAATCCAACAATATGTTGTTTAGAAGAGGGCCTCTCACTCTCACACAGTTAAAATACAGGACTGGACAAGAATCTAATGTTTCAGCTGAAGTAAAAAAATAAAAAAGGAGGGGAAGCAATCATGATTTCAGACAAAGCAAAAGGAAAAATAGACCTAATTAAAAGAGATAATCAGAGAAACATTTTACTAAAAGCTACCATAGACAATAAAGTAATAAAAAAATTTTATAGGAAGTTTCTTGGATAAAAGCCTCATTTCTCAAATATGTGGAGAATTGAGCAAAATTTATAAACATAAGAACCATTCTCCAATTTATAAATGTCCAAAAAAAAATATGAACAGGCACTTTTCAGAAGAAAAAAATCAGTTACATATATTCATATTGTAAAAAAAAGCTCTAAATTATTCTTGCTTAGAGAAATGCAAATTAAATCAATTCTGAGGCATCACCTCATACCTAATAAGAAATGACAAATTCTAGAGGCAATGAATAAAAATAGATATCCTAATAAACTATTGGTGGAGTTATGAACTGGTCTAATCATTCTGGAGAACAACTTGTGCACCCAGTAAAACCACTACAAGGTCTCAATCCCAAAAAGACTTTTAAAAAGGGAAGAGGCCAATATATACATATGTACATACATACATAATTATGCATATAAACACATATATACACACACACATATGATTTTCTAGAAGATCATTTTTTAGTGGCAAAGAGGTGGACATTGAGGGGATTCTCATTAGTTGGGGAAGAGTTTAACAATTGTGGCATATGATGATAAAAAGTGATTTCAGGGGGAATATAGCAGGACCTATATAAATTGATAAAATTGAAGTAAAAAAAGAACAAGAGCATCGATGACAGTAACAGCAATGTTGTAATGATGATCTCCTGTGAAAGATTTAACTACCCTGATTAACTACCCATTGTGCCAGACAATGAAAAAGTATTATCCATCTCCAGCGAAAAATTGATGAATTCTGAGTCCAAACTGAAGTATAATGTTATAAATGAATGAAAAGAAAAACCTGCTAAGAGTGAGAGCAAATTGTACATTTTATTCACGAACCTTGCAAGATACATCTTACAAGATATGGGTACCTCACTTAGGTGTGAAGCACGAATTAGTCTTCAAAGTCAGGCAATTTATGGTCTTCAGAAACTCTTTCCCCTCACTCTTGGATTTTCATGGGCTCTCAGAGTTTAAGTTACAATCTAAGAGATCCACCCATTCCATGACATGCCCCTAATTTGATCCCCCCCCCACATCATCCGAAGCATGATTATGCTAAAGAACTCCGATTGTCACAGGGGGCGTGTGGGTTAATTTTCAATTACCTAATTGTGAAAACTCAATAGCATTAGGTCAAGATCTCTAGGTCACTCTTGACCAGCTGAGAACCCGTTTGGGGTCTAGTATCCCTGGAATGGGATTAGGAAGACTCTTCCAGCCTTGTGATTGGCTGGGCCATTCCCCCTTTGTAATGGATTCCGTAAGGGCTCCCCTCCACACCCCGTGAAGCCCAACACCCTACATTCCTCACAAATCCTCCCTTTTCTTTTTAATAACAACTTGGTGTTCACACTTCACCACCAGTTTCTTCCTCAAATTAATTCACAATCCTCATCCTAGATAGGACTACTGACTTTCCCTATCAATATCTTTACCTCTTCCTTATTAGAGCCATACACCAGTCCTAATTTGCTGATAAAATCTTGTACTATTTGAGTTATTAACTGGATCATACATGGGAGACACACACGGCTAATAGGATCCTCCCACTTAGAGCCAGTAGTAAGATACCCAGTAACTGTTTCCACCATGAACCAGTAAACCAATTCATTCAAGAGGTACTAAATGGGCTTGTCCAGATTTGGACTGGAACATGTGCCAACTTTCTAATATCCCCAGTTATCTTCCTTACCACCTGCCCATTGTGATCTATCTTTAGGCAGCAGATTGACAAGTTCAGTTTACCACAGCCTCCTCCTTCCTCGGCCAACAGGTAGTCCAGTACCAATCTATGTTGAATACTCGCCTCTCTTGTATGGTCAGCCAGCAAGTCCAAGGCCCTAGCTGTGTGAAGGGTAATTTTTCCACTACAACTTGGAGTCTTTTTTGTTTAGGTGGTTTTTTTTTGCAAGGCAATGGGGTTAAGTGGCTTGCCCAAGGCCACACATATAGGTAATTATTAAGTGTCTGAAGCTGATTTTGAACTCAGGTACTCCTGACTCCAGGGCCGGTGCTCTATCCACTGCACCACCTAGCTGCCCCTTACAACTTGGAGTTTTAATAGGCTATTCAGGATAAACTGGAGTTCCATAGCCCCAACTCCCATTCTGTGCCCAGGCAGTAGGCCCTTAAGTCTACATAACTCCCTGGCCAACTCTTTGAATAACTGGGTCTAGGCATTAGTCCTACAAATCCAATAATGTCCCTCTAGTGCTAGTTGGTCTTCCAGGAATAGTTTCCATCAAATGGATAACACTGTTCCTCCTCTTTACTTCCAAGGGGCCCTCTTAAATAGGCCATATAATCATCATGATAATAGGTGCATTTCCAAAGGTTCTGTACCTTCTTCCATTGCAAGTTTTTATACCAATGTCTTTAGAAAAGCCTTTCTGGCTCCAAAATCCAAACTAAATTCATGATTTTGTGCCATTGGATAAACCCCAAGAATAGCTAATATACCTGGTGATGTTCCTTAAATTATCTTTCTTGCAAATGGCCATTTCCGCACTTTCCTTGCAAGTCCACGCTAACTCAAAATCAGTTTCCCTTAACAAATGCCCCAGTTTGTGCATCTTTACAAGGGATCCAGTTACCATCATTCATCTCACATGAGTCTGAGGCCACCTATCTCTAAGTTGTTGAGTCCTGAATATATGTGCCCTGCTTCTGGACATGTCCAAACATTTGCTACTCCCCAGGCAAATATCATGGCCAGTCACTTATAAACAGTAGTCACCCTGAACTGACTCAGTCACATGCCACTGGTGTCTCTCTCCTCTGGATCAGAATCCTGTGCCACTGTGTACCTCTGACCAAGGACTGAGAATCTAGGCCAGATTCAGGGTACCCAACTCGAATTCTCTAACTGCTGTGAACTATGGCAAGTCAAATAGCCACACCAAAAGACTGGGCATTGACTTCTGCCAGCTAGACTCTCCTTCTACCTTTACTAACAACCTGTTGTCTAAATCAGAGATAGTACTCATTACCTATACAGACTCACACAGCTATAATAATGCCACCCAATAATATCCCTCTTTCTTTCTCAATGGGGAACATTTTCACCCTGCCTCCCCTCCTTTCAGTAAGGAGAAGGGCATGAATTGGGGTGTCACACTTACAGAGTCAAGGGGAAGTTACAGATAAACAATGTACACATAGGTGAGAGATGGTGGAGACAAACTGGTCCAGTGTCTCTCCTCTCTTCTCTTCTCTTCTGCCTTGGAGGCATCCAATATCCTTCAGCATCTTCTGAATCTGTTCCAAAAAGTCCTCTCCAGCTCTGACTCCTTGAGACCTTGTCTTCTGGTAGAGAAACTGCTTAACATCTTATTCAGATCAAAACACATGTTTCCATCACAAAACAATGAGATTCTGGAGCTTATTACAATTTACATTTTGCCTTATTGCCATATTGACACACAAAGTTCACTTTTAACACAAACTTCCATTTGTATTTTACTACATGAGCAAACTCACAAGCTTGAGTCAATGTGATCATTCTCTTTGGGAGATTGCTCCATACACATACATTCAACAGTCGTCTTTGTTCTAAGAGTACCCAGCATCTGGCTTAAAATAAAACAATTTTAACCTTTGCTCTTATTACAACAATGATTCTTTAACCATATCCTTAACCAAAATGAATTTCTTTTCCTCAGATATTCCCATATTTTGCTTTTCCTGGTATACTTATCTAACACACTTGTTTCCTTAAATTAGAACTTGAAACTGTAATTATCCTAAGAACTTCCCATTCTTCTTACCTAAATATCCCCTCTAATACAAAAACTAAGGAAACCTAATTCCTATCTTAGCATGTAGCTGATAGCAGGAGTCAGAGCCAGACACCTAACCCATCTCTGGGTATTAGATCTAATTTACCTAAAACTTTCCAGGACATTAAAGGAAAATTCCTTCATGAGTATTGAATGTCAGTCTCCAGGCAGAGGTCACATATTTTAGGCCAGATTTATTCTTCCAGGTGAGATATTATCCAAATGTCATTTTGGGGAAGTCAAGTCAGAGGGGTCCAACCTCAGCCATATTGAGAAGCCTCCCATTCAGCTGCCCATCCCAGTTACCTGATATCCTTGGCCCATTGGCTTCCTTGGCTCCAACAACATAACATTTACCCAGCAGCATTTCTTTTTGTTGACCATCCTGGTATCTGACATAAGAGAAAATTAAAAGTCCCGTGATCTAAAATAGTTGTTTTACCTAATTAGAACTCCCAGTGAATTCAATTCACTAAATTCCAATTATAATCTTAATGTAGTCCCAATTTATGAAACCCCTACCTAAAGCTTGGATTATCCTTCCTGGGTCTTTGCCTAAAACCTGGTATTCTAACTATGACTGGCCCTACAGGCCAGAGACATCCCTTTGTCTGAAATCATATCTACTCCATCTCTATATAATGATGACATATCAGATTCCCCTTAGCTAGAGAAACCTCCTTCTAGCCTATTGTATCTGACAACAAATGAATGCCTCCTTTGTCCAGGAGATTGCACAGAGCAATCTCAAATGATCTTGTGTTTATCTTTCCTGTATTATACAGTGCTTTTACTTCAAAGCAAACAATCACTGCTGTGTAAAATACATATATAGATCCAAAATATTCCCAATTCACACAGACATAGCTAGAAACTTCTATACATAAACCTGCTTACATACTAGCCATCCTCAACATACAAATGGTTATTTTTTCCCCAGGCAATTGTGTTAAGTGAATTGTCTAAGGTCACACAGCTAAGCAATCACCAAGTATCCAAGGCCTGACCTGAACCCAGGTCACCTGACTCCAGGGCTGGTGCTCTATCCACGGAGCCACTTAGCCACCCCCTAACACACAAATTACTTTTCAGAATTCTTTAAAACCATTAAAACATCTTAGGTAGCCTTACATTTCCAACATGCGTTATTAATTTCATTATAACAGAACAGCAATAAGAGTAACAGAGTAACACACAAATCCTTCCATTATTACATTATTCATGCACCCACAGATCTATCCCAGAAAGGGTCATTTTTTTTTCACATTTTCCTTATTGCCCTTCAAAGCAATCACCTTATTCCCAGGCTTCAACAATACAGTATTTAAATAGCATATTCACAATAGATAGCTAAATATTGCAAATATCTCTCCTGGGTCCAACTCCCATTCATCCCTCCTTTCAAGAACATCACATAACTGATAAAAACATCTTATTCATCAATAAGTTACCTTACAATAGGGCCCACAATGGCAATTTCTTCAGATCCGCCCCCCATTAGCTGCCTGCAGTTACCAAGAGAGAAGTCCACATTCTTGAATTCTTTAAAATTAAACATGCATTGTTAATATACATTAAACATTAAGATTCTTACTTAAACTCTCATTTCCCTTTGAACAAGAGCAGAATGAATATCCCATGTTCTTTACACTTCTGTCTCTTTACCCAAATTCTCAGAATCCAAGCTCATACGTGACACATGTAAAACCCCAATGTAATTACAACTCAACTAGCTTCCCAACAGTTTAGTTTGATAAAAATTTTAGAGTACCTTATACTGAGAATCCAGCACTCACATTCGCAAAGGTCTATCCAAAATAAAAATACAATTGTTAGTATTATTAAACTTAACATTAAAACCAATTAGAGCTTTTTCCCAAAAGACATCATTACACATCCCTGGTAACCTAGGTATTTCTCTTCTTAGTTAACCCAATACCACTTTTATTTAACCCAAAGGTGTTACAATAAAGTTTAAAATCCCAAACCACATAGATCCTTGCAAAAGTTACAATAATGTTAAAATAGTTTAATCCCAAACTAATTTAACAATATAGGTTTATTTAATTCCTCCCATTCTGTACAAATTTTGTCAGAATGTTACAACACTAGTATCCCTCTTTTAAAACCCTTGGGATGCTCCCAAAACTCTAGTTCAGAAACTTCAAAAACAATGAGTCATCACTCAGGCCACGTGGCCAGCAGATACTCATTAAAAGTGATTTCTTTCAATAAACAAGTCTCTTAACTCCTGGATCTTAGATATTTTTTTTTTCTTTCCCAATCACATATCCCACCTGTGGAGGAATCTCTTTCCCTTTAAGGCTTAAGCTCTTGAGCTCTCCTGTCTATCTCCCCCTCCCTCCATGGGTGGGTGGGGCACTTAGGTAGACTCAGTGTAGGGTTCAAGTCTTAACAAGATGGTGGATGGGATCAAGACCACCAGTGTCCATCGCACCACCCTTACCCCAGCCCAGGGAGAAAGCATGGGATCTTTCCCAGACACTCATAAGTATAAAAATTTTCCCTCCTTGAACTTCTCACTTTTTCCCTTACAGGTTCTTTCTTCTCTTAAACTCTTCTAAACTCTCCCCAAACCTCAGCTTTTTATCTTTACAAATCCTCCCTTCCCTTAACTCTACAAACCTTGCACAGCTAGATATCACTGGCTCTGTGAGGGAGGGGCTGATTTTCTTGTGGGGGCCACTGCACACTACTTCCTTCTCTCCCACCTTAATAAACTCCTTGGCCCAACTCCCATTCATCCCTCCTTTAATACTTAAGCTGGGTTCTCAGAACCAGAAATGCCTAAAAGAGACATGTACACAAGACAGGACATAGAACAAACACACACACTGCCGTGGGAACATTCAAATTTCCTCACACAGCATTGGATCCAATTGGCTTCCTTAATTTAGAAAGAATTTCTTTTTCTCCTCTCTCCAGACTTTCCCTTTCCTCCTGGGCCTCGCTGTTAGCCTCCTCTCTAGGAGCAGCCAGAAGATCTCATCTATGTTTTTTTAACTTTTTCTAACTTGCTTAGACATAATTTAGCATCCCCAATTATCCAGCATGCTGCATATTCCACCTCTTCTTTATTTAAAGGTACCTTATGTTTCACTGTTCATCAGACCCAAGTCTTGGCCACCAGACCACCTTGGGAATTTGTGGCCATTTAGAATAGCAGTATCTGATGAACTTACTTTTCTCTTGACCTTGGACAGCATCCGCACTGTTCCAGCTAGCTCATTTCCTACCCAAAGGCCTCTCCTCGGGTATTGGATGGGGGGGGGTCTCTTCCTCCCCTTCCTGAGGTGCCTTTTAGACCCCTGGCCTCCCATCTAGGACTTTCTTTCCTGGAATTGTCTATAATTGGTCTCGAAAAATAAAAAAAAAAACAAAGTTTCCCTACCTTTCTGGGTAGTTTCCACAATTTTCCATCACTCTCCTCATCAATGGCAGGGTTTCAGGTCCATTCAGAGATCCACCTGAGGGAACCCCAGAAAAGAAACAGGGATCAGGCTTGAAATCAGGCTATGAGTGCTCCTTCCTCTGGTCTCTTCTGGGGCTTCCTCAAGGAGTTCTAAAGATCCTGGCTTGAGCCCCCAAATTATTATAAATGAATGAAAAGAAAAATCTGCTAGAGAGAAAAATTCTACATTTTATTCATGAACCTTGCAAGATACATCTTACAAGATATGGGTACTTCACTTAGGGGTGAAGCACAAATTAGTTTTCAAAGTCAGGTAATTTATGGTCTTCAGAATCTCTTTCCCCTCCCTCTTGGATTTTCATAGGCTCTCAGAGTTTGAGTTACAATCTAATAGGTTCACTCATTCCATGACATGCCCCTAATTTGATCCCCCCCACACATCATCCGAAACATGATATGCTAAAGAATCCCAATTGTCACAGGTGGTGTGTGGGTTAATATTCAATTACCTATTTTCAAAAAACTCAATAGCATTAGGTCAAGATCTCTAGGTCGCTCTTGACCAGTTGAGAACAGGTTTGGGGTTTGGTATCCCTGGAATGGGATTAGGAAGACTCTTCCAGTCTTGTGATTGGCTGGGCCATTGCCCCTTGGTAATGGATTCCTTAAGGGCTCCCCTCCACACCCTGTGAAGACCAACACCCTACATTTCTCTCATATAATTTCCTCAATTTTTTGCTCTTTTTGCCATATTACTAATGTGAAAATATATTTTGAATGATTTCTCATGTATAATTGATTACATTTCATTTGCCTTATTAGTGGGCAGAAAAGGGTTGGGAAATATTTGTAACTCAAAAATTTAAAAGAAAGGAATGTTAAAAATAAATAAGGAATTCATTTTTCTAAAAGAACTTTTGGATTACCTGGAAAACCACAATTTAACAATAAACCTAGGCATCATTTTTCACATAATATCTCCCACATAACAACAAAGGGCAAAATAGAAATGGAAAAAATCCAGCAATCACCTCCTAAAAAGAGATCCCAAAATAAGCATATTATATAGCCAGGATTATTATAGCCAAATTCCAGAACTTCCAAATCAAAGAGAAAATATTATAAGCAACATTCAAATGTTCTAGAGTCACAGTCAGAATAGCATAAGATTTAGCACCTTCTAGATTAAAGTTACAGAGAGGTGGGAATAAGATATTTTGGAGAGCACACGTCCTAGGATTACATCAAGAAGAACCTACCCAGCAAAACTAAGTTTTCTCCTTTGTGGGAGGGGGGGGATAATAAACATTTAATGAAACAGAGAATTGTCAGTCAGGTATTCCTGCTGAGAAGACCAGAGGTGAATAGAATATTTGATGTTCAAACATAAGACTCAAGAGAAACAAAAAGGTAAACAGGAGAGAAACCATTAGGGCTTAAAACAAGGTTAAATTGTTAACAACCTTAAATGGGATGTGGTCCATTAACTCCTGTGATCTTTATCATCATTATTAGAACATTAAGAATGAGTCTAGGGGCAACTAGGTGGCACAGCGAACAGAGCACTGGCTCTGGAGGCAGGAGGACCTGCGTTCAAATGTGGCCTCAGACACTTAATAATACCTAGCTGTGAGACCTTGGACAAGTCACTTAACACCATTGCCTTGCAAAAAAGTGAAAAAAAAGAATGAGTCCACATAGACAGAGGCCATGGGTGTTAGTCAATTATAGTGTGGTGGTCTTAAGACAATAAGGTTGGAGAAAAAAGAATGCACTGGGAGAGAGAAAAGGGAGAAAAGTGGAAAAATTTATCTTACATAAAAGATATGCAAGGAAGAGCTTTTACAGTGGAGTAGAATATGGGAGGGATGGGAGTAGGAATAGTGGACAATGCTTGAACCTCACTCTCATTGTAACTTTCAAAGAAGAATGAGTACACACACATACACACACATATATGTACATCTATATATACACATACACATACATATATGTAGTTAGAGTTATATAAATACAAAGAAATCTGAAGAGAATGCATTAACAATAATGGGGGTTCACATAAATGGTTATTGAAGTGAGATGCAATAGGATTCTTGTGAGCTGACAGAAGAGGATGGATACAGAAGGTATTATTGGGGGGCATGTTGAAATTGACAAGGCTTGGGAACTGAAAGTAGAGAGTACTGGAGAGGTTGAGACAACAATATTTATGATGTTGTGAACTCAGATGACTTGAAATTAGGCCAGAATTAGTTAATTGTCAATTGAAACAAAATAAAAGGTAATAAGAAATAAATTCTTCCCCTCTTCCTTCTCTTCTCCCCCATTAGAATTCATGTTCTTTCAGTACAAGAGCTATTTTTTCATCTGAATTGATATTCCTATTGTTGCACATTTTGATTCAATTATATATCTATCAGCCACTTTTTTCCAATACTTCTTAGTCATTCTTCTTGGCAAACAAGAGAACAGTTAAGTAGTTTTGACCACTGGACTTTTAATTAGACGAAACTTGGGTTCATATTTTTCCTCTGATCCCTTTCTGCTGTAGATATGGCCCAGGGCAATTCATTTGACTTCTAGAAAAGTTAGTACCTGTAGTAGTACCCGGTGTGAGAGTTTGCCAACCCCATTTCAGGGCTACTCACTCACCTTTGGTGTTCACCTGGCATCCAACTCTCACCTGTGGCTTCAAGGTACTGTATCATGTGCAGGAGCCACACCCTGCTAGAACCATATCAGCAGACAAGCTCAACCTTGTTCAGACATTGAAGGCACCAAAGTCATCCACTGCATCCTGGGCCATCATCAGTTATCTTTACTTTTGTCTTGCCCTTGGACTTTAATGAATCTGGAAGAGAGAGTGAGACTGAAGATTTTGTACGCTTCTGCCTCACTTAAATCCAATTCACACTCTAGTCAAGACATCACCCATGATGTCACAATTCCTCTTCAAAAATAGACAAAGAAGTTAGATATAAATAGATGATTAGATAGAGACAAACGTTAATAAATGCATATATATATATATATATATATATATATATATATATATATATATACTCAGACACCCAGTAAATTATTTATGGAAATCATATTACTCAATAGGGAAGGAGGAGGGGAGGGGATACAAGGAAGGGGGGACTACAAAAGGGAGGATCTATCAAGGCAAACAGTGGTCTGAAGCAAAACAGATTTTTAAGGAGTGACAGGGTAAAAAAGAAAGATAAGAATACATAGAAGAAAAGAGGAAAGAGGAAAATACACAGCTAATAATCATAATTGTGGATTTGAAAGGGATTACATTTATAAAATGTAAGTGAAATGGATTAGAAACTAGGATTGGAGCAGATTCTATTTTGCTTTAGCTGAGGTTAAAAAAGGCAATCCTGATCTCAGTTAAAACAAAAGCAAAAACATACTTCATTAAAAGAAATAATCAGGGAAACTACATCTTGCTAAATATACCATAGACAATGAATTAATATCATTACTAAATATATATGTAAATAGGAGATCATCCAAATCTTAAAGCAAAAATTAAATTATAGGAGGAAAAATTCAGCACTATACTAGAGTGAGATCTCAACTTTGTCCTCTAAGAATTAATAAATCTAATCATAAAATCCATTTAAACAAAGTAAGGAGTTGAATTGAATTCAAGAAAAGTTAGAAATGATAGACCACAGGAGAAAATTGAATGGGATTAGACAGCAATATACCTTTTCCTCAACTGCACATGACACTTTTACAAAATTTGACTTTGCATTAGGGCATCCAAACTTCACAAATAAATGCAGAAAAGAAGAAATATTAAAGGCACCTTTTTTGACAATCATGAAGTAAAAATTACAGTCATTAAAGGAAATTGGAAGCATACATTAAATTATCGGGGCAGCTAGGTGATGCAGTGGACAGAGCACTTGTCCTGGAGTCAGGAGGACATGAGTTCAAATCCAATTTCAGACACTTAATAATTGCCTAGCTGGGTGACCTTGGGAAAGTAAATCTTAGCCCCATTGCCCTAAATAAATAAAATTTTAAAAAGAGAAAAAAAAAGAAGAAAAGAGAATTAAATTATCTAATGCTAAAGAATGAGTCAAAGAACAAATCAGAAATAATAATTTCATTAATATGACAATGATATAACAAAATTTATTTAGATATTTAATGGTTTTGAAGATATTCTCTTACTTTTGTCATCTCAACTTTGTTAGCATTTATTTATTTATAATAGATTCTAATTACTTTTCTTCCTTGTTTGTTGTGATTTCACCTTGTTTTTCCTATTTTGTTGAGTTGATTTTCTACCCTCTTCTTTTTCATTAGATTAGCCAAAGGTTTGTAAAATTTACTGATTTTTTCAAAAAACTAGCCTTTAGTTTTATCATTTCTATCGGATTTTTGCTTTCATTTAATTTCTTCTCTACATTTGAATATCTGCTCTTTATTTCTATTTGGTTTGATTGGTTTCTATTTTTTCCAATAAATATTCAAGTCATTAGTCTTTTTTTTTGTAAATACATGCTCTTAGGTACATGATTTTTCCCTGGAGGACAGATTTATCTGCACCACAGAAATACTGGTATGTTGTTTTATCAATATCACTTCACATAATTATTGTTTCTATGACATGTTATATGAGACATTGTTGTCATAGTTTCAATCTCTATCTCTTATTTATGATCCTTGAACTGATTATTATTTTTATTTTATTATGGTATATAAAGGATCTATATAGTATTTCTGCCTTTTTACATCTATTGGCAATATCTCTGTAAAACATGTCACATTTTTGTAGAACTCTCATGTCATGGAGATAGCTTTTTTAGCTGTCCCTTTAGAAGACACCATAACTCTTTTAGCTGTTATTTCTCTAGCAATTTGTCCATTTCTATATTTTGATTTTTGTTTATCTTTCTTTTTAATTTATCTAAAGCTAGAGGATGCTGACGTTCCCTGTCATTATTGTGCTACTCTCTTTATATTCTTGTAGTTCAGTTAGTTTTCTTTATAAATTTAGCTAAGGAGTATAGAAGTTTAATATTAGCTTGCTGTCTCTGTTTCTTTTCAGTCTTTTGTACATAAAAAACTTTTAATGTTTAATTTATTTGTTTTTGCTTTGTCACACAGCATGATTGTACTAGTTTTTATTAATTCACTTGATGCATAGCAAATGTTTGTCCATCCCCTTTTGTTTATTTTTGTGAATGTCTTATATTTTAATGGTTCTTAAGCAACAGATTGTGGAGTTTTGTTTTCTTGTCCAAACTGCCATTCTTCTTTAATTGATTTTTTTAAATACATACTCTTTTAAAATTATAAGTCAGATTTGCATTTTTCTCTATACTGTTTCTAATTTGTTTTCAGATTAGATTTTTCCATCTTACTCTTTAAATACAGAACTCTTATTATTTTAGCTAAATCTTTGTTTAAGGCAATCCAATTTTCACTAATTTTCTTTCCTTCGCCCTCTCCCCTCCCCCAAGTTTGTTTTCCCTTTCCATAGTTTTAGAATTTTGTTTATCTGTTCCTTTTTTATTCTTTTTATCTAGTTATTAAATTCTTCCCATTTTATTTCTCTCAGCTAAACAATCAAATAAAAATCCCTTTTCCTCCCCTCTTCAACATTTTTATTCATGAGTTTTAAAATTTAAATTACTAGAAAGAATTTTATTCCTTCATTTTCTTCATTTTTTCTGGACTTTTATTCTGTGATTCATGGTCTTAAAGATTCTCTATATTTCTCATGGAGTTCAAGTATCTCAGGTACTAATCTAAGCTATTTCTATGTCACTGCCTTGGATCTTTTCTCTTGTTCCCCATGTAGCAGGTGACAGGTGCTCTGTGATCCTCAAAGCTCTTAGAAGACTTAGGGATGTCAGTGTGGGCACTTTTTGTGTCCCTAAAATTATCCTTCATAGACAGACAGCAATTCTGCCTGCATTAAAGGTCAGAGTTATGGACATGTTTCACTGTTTTCCTATATCAGTATCCCTCTCATGTTAAAGCACTTAGTTTCTCAGGAAATTAATAGCTTATCAATTGACTCTGCTCCCAAATAGCCTGTAGGAATGAATATACCAGGCCTGAAAATATATAATTCCTTCAACCCAAGAGCAGTTCATGGACTCTGTCTTGTGGAAAATGTGTGGAGATGGACTGTACAGAGGTGCTCCCCTTGCTATCTCAGGCCCTGCTTTAGGCCAGTGGGCTACATTTCTGTAATGCTTTCTCAGAGGTATAGGTCAAATATATGTGCTTCCTAATACTCTGTATTCACTAAAAGGAAGGATAATCTGGTTGAAGAAGAAACTCAAAAAACATTATAAAACCACAATAAATGCTCATTATGGAAGTAAAACATATTGATCTCCAAGACAAGATATATAGAGGTATCCTAAGGAGCATTATCCTCCCAGAAGACAATGTAATAGAAATAAAACAAGAGACTTCATCAAGATGGTGAAATAAGCAGAAAATTGCTTTCACTCTTCTATATTTACCTCCAAATAACTAAAAAATAACATCTCAAATCAAATTTTGTAATAGCAGAACCAGCAAAAAGACAATCTTGTGTGGGACGAAAGCCACTTAAATAAATTTTGGAGATCTCTCTAGGTATGAAGAGAAAGTTTTATTCACTTCTCCAGGAACAGGCCCCAATCATAACAGAGACTGAGACCAAAAGACCTAAGAATCACATCTATCCTAAAGGGATTCCCCACCTCCACCCCCTGCCACTGACCCACCCTCATTAATGAGGAATGTGGTCTTCACAATCTAGACTTCTAAATTCATCTAAGGAAAAGAGCATGTAATTCAAATCCAAACAGGATTATCCCTTCAGCCTTAGGAATTGAATGGACATCTGGACTTCAACAGATAAGATGGGGTCAGTTGACTCTTCACCAATATCCTAGAAGTTGCTTTGTCAAGGGAGGAGGGGCACATAGTTCAACTATTTTCTAATCTATGATAGTCTACTGAAGGAATCTCAGACTTTATCCCATTCAATCTTCTAGCCTAAGAAACTTGGAATGTCAACAAGAAAAATTTTCTCACTCTGGTAAAAGGAGAGCACAGTCCAGGGCAGGAACTGTCCCAGCAAACCAGCAGCAAATCCTAGTTCAGGAAGACAATGGAAGATTTTGAGCCCCAGTACAGTACAATCAGGCAAATAGTAACACCAGCTCCTCCCACATACCCTAGTATAACTTAGTGAATGGCCAAAAATCAGTACCAGGACCTTCCATGTGCCTCATCATAGCCTTGGGTAAACAGGAAGCTGTCAGTGCCTTAGGGCAATTTAGTGGAATGCACAGATATCAATGCTAGGACCCCCCCACATGCTTCAGTGTATCACCAGGTAAGATGCCAGACTCCCACAGCCTCCAGCAACACCAGTTATCCCTCAATACTGTATCCCTCAACTCAAAACAATAACAACAGCCCAGTCCTTGGCACAAGAATCTTTTTATCCCAGGAACAGAGATCAAATTTAAAAGTAAGGAAAATGCTGGAAAAGATAGGGAAAATAGGCAAATAAACCAGAATCTGACCACAGAAAGATATGATGACCAGAAAGATCAAGATACAAACTCAGAAGAAGACAACGATGTCAAAATACCTATGGGAAAGTCCCTCCAAAGAAAAATGGAGATTGGTCTAAGGCCTAGAAAGAACTATGGAAAATCTCAAAGGAGTTTAAAAATCAAATGAGAGCAGGAGAAGAAAATATAGGAAAAGAAATGGGGGCTGCAAGAGCATCATGAAAAAAAAAGAGTCAGTTGCTTGGAAAAAAGAAAATAACCCTTTAAAAAGTAGAATTGCCCCAATGGAAAAGGAGATTAAAAAAACTGACTGAGAAAAAGAATTCCCTCAAAATTAGAACTGGGCAATAGAAGCTAGTAACACATAAGACATCAAGAACTAATCAAACAAAATCAAAGGGGTGAAAAAAATAGAAGAAAATGTAAAATATCTCATTATAAAAATAACTGACCAGGAAAACAGAGCCAGGAAAGACAATTCCAGGATCATTGGACAACACAAAAACCATAATCAAAAGGAGGGAGTAAACATCGTACTTCAGGAAATTATCAAGGAAAACTGATTCAATACCTTAGAACAAAGAACAAAATAGTCATTGAAAAAAACCATAGGGGCAGCTAGGGGGTAAAGTGGATAGAGCTCAAGCCCCGGAGTCAAGAGGACCTAAGTTCAAATCTGGCCTCAGATACTTAATAATTGTCTAGCTGTCTGACCTTGGGCAAGTCACTTAAACACATTGCCTTAAATAAATAATTTTTTTTGAATTATAAAGATTATATTTATTTTGAGTTTTACAATTTTTCCCTTAATCTTACTTGCCTCCCCCAAAACATCATAGAAGACAATTTTCCAGTCTTTATAGTGTTTCCATGTATACATTGTTGATCCTTTAATGTTCATGCAGCCAGGTCATGCATAATCTTTACACTAACTCCCTGGTATCTAAATTGCTTCTTTCTGGCTACTTGCATGATTATCTCTTTAATCTGATAGTTCTGGATTTTGGCCACAACATTCCTTGGTGTTTTCATTTTAGGATCTCTTTCCAGAGGGAATCAATGTATTCTTTTTTTTTTAGATTTTTAGAAGGCAAACAGAGTTAAGTGGCTTGCCCAAGGCCACACAGGTAGGTAGTTATTAAGTGTCTGAGACCGGATTTGAACCCAGGTACCCTGACTCCAAGGACAGTGCTTTATCCACCACACTACCTAGCCGCCCCCAATGTATTCTTTTAGTAACTAGTTTGCCCTCTTGTTACAAGATATCAGGGCAATTTTCCATCACTAAATACTGTAATATTAAGGCCCAGCTTTTTTTTCTCTTCAAAATTTTCAGGAAGCCCAGTGATTATCAGGTTGTCCCTCCTCTACCTATTCTCGAAGTCAGTGGTTTTGCTGGTGAGGTATTTTACATTTTCTTCTATTTTTTTCTATGTTTTTGGTTTTCTTTAACAGGCTCTTGCTGTCTCATGAAGTCATTCATTTGCACAGACTCCATTGGTTTTTTTTTTAGAGAAGAATTTTCTTCATTTACCTTTTACAACTCCTTTTCCAATTGGTCAATTCTATTTTTGAAATAGTTTTCCATTTGATCAATTGAGGTTTTGAGAGAATTATTTTCTTTTTGCATTTGTCCAATTGAGGATCTAAGAGAATTATTCTCATTTTGTATTTGTCCAATTGTATTTTCCAATGTTTTGTTTTCTTGTTGAAAGGTGTTAATATTCTCTTGGGTTTCTTTTCCCAAATTTTCCAATTGATTTTTAAAGTCCTTCCTTATTTCTTCAAGGAAGTCTTTCTTTGCTGGGGACCAGATCATATTCTCCTCAGAGGTTCTCGGTCTCTCTGAGTTAGGGTCTTTTCCTTCCAAGAAATTTTCTATGGACCCTCCTTTTTGCTGTTCTTTCATCATTTTACTAAGACCTTGAGTTGAGGAGGGGCTGGTTCACAGAGGTTTGGTGTTTACATCCAAGAACCTTTGCTTACTGAGTGTAATATCTCCAGCTGGACAGTAGGGGTTGCTAGTTTCTTTCTCTGTCATGTCTGTGACCTTGATTGAGGCCTTCTCCCTTGGCCTGGAGAGAGTGATTGAAGCTGTTAAATATTTTTTTCTTTGATCAATGGTCAGCTATACCCTGGGGTGAGGTGATCACTCTCCCTATTGACAGCTGAGGTGGTTCTGCTATTTGGCCTTAGCCTGGGGTAGAGGTAGTCTGTACTTGTGTTTGTTCTGAGAAGAGGGTTCACCTGAAATGGAGGCGTGGACTCAGATTTCCTCTGGATCAGAGAAGCCCAGTGACGACTGTCTGCATCTCTCTAGCACCAGAACTCTCCCTCTAGCCCTACTGGCAAGCTCCAGAGGGTCACAGCCAACACCAATGCTTCTGCTCCCTAGTTGAAGCAAGCCCCAGTGGTCAACCAGGCTGTAGCCCCACTGCTGATCAAGTGGGTCTGGTTCTTGGGCCCTCAGGCTCCTGGGCTAGGGCCCTGACACTAATCAGGCTAATCCACTGCTAATCCAGGCTCCGTGGCTCTCAGCTCCTGTGTTCCCAGCAGAGTCTGCCCTCTGTGTCCTGACTCACCCAGGATCTTGGAAGGCGCATGTTCTTCTCCTGGCTTTTCTTTCTGCGTTTTGTTTTAGTTTTTCTTTTTCTTTTGCAAGGAAATGGAGTTAAGTGGCTTACCCAAGGCCACACAGCTAGGAAATTATTAAGTGTCTGAGTCCAGATTTGAACTCAGGTACTCCTGACTCCAGGGACAGTGCTTTATCCACTGTGCCACCTAGCCGTCCCGTCTTTCTGGGTTTTGTTGATTGGATTTCTGTTAAGAGGTCTGTTTCGTATCATATATGGGGGGAGATCAGGAGATTTTAGAACTGTGCCTGTCTTCACTCTGCCATCTTGGCCAGGAAGTCCTAAATAAATTTTTTTAAAAAATAAAGTATGCATAAATCACCTCTGGAAAAATTCCCATGAAAATTCCAAGGAACATTATGAACAAATTCCAGAGCTACCAGGTAAAGGGAAAGAAATTGCAAGGAGTCAGCAAGAAACAACTCAAATATTGAGGAGCCATAATCAGGATTTCAAAAGCCTGAGTAACAGCAACATTAAAAACTGCAGACCATGGAACATTACATCTGGAAAGCAAAGGAACCAGGACTATATCCAAGTATCATTGACCCAGCAAAATTGAATATAATCCTTCAACGAAAAAAAATGTTCCTTCAATGAAATAGAAAGATTTCAAGCTTTCATAAGGAGAAGACCAGAGCTGAACAAATATTAGATTTTAAACATCAAGACTCAAAAGAAGCAATAAAAAGGTTAAAAAGGAACGAGAAAATATCAGGGTTTTTATAACACTAAACTGTTTACATCCCAACATGGGAAGATGATACTTCTAATTCTTAAGAACTGTATCAGTAATAGTGCAGTTGGAAGGAGTATATACAGGCAGTGAGTACAGGATAAGGTGAATTTGAGGGAATGGCATTAAAAAAACCAATTAGAGGATGAGAAAGAGCATTGCACTGGTAACAGAAGGGAGAAATTATTTCACAGGAAGAGGCAGGAAAGACCTATTACAATCGAGGAGGAAATGGGAGTGTGAATGGTGATTATTGCTTAAATGTTACTCTCATTGGAATTGGTTCAAAGCGGGAATCATGTACACATCAATTGAGTAAAGCAATATGTTTTACCCCATAGAGAAGTAGGAAGGAAGGGCACTAAATAAGGAAGCGGGAGTGGGGGAAAGCTGACAGAAGTCACCTTTCAAATGTCTAAGTAGAAAAAACAGCCTTATCTGATTCTTCGTGATAACATTTGAAGTTTTCTTGGCAAAAATAGTGGAGTGGTTTGACATTTCTCCAGTTTATTTTACAGAGGAAGAAACTGAGGCAAACATGGTGTAGTGACTTGCCCAGGATTATGCATCCAGTACGTGTCTGAGGTCAAATTTGAACTCAGGAAGATGAGTCTTCTTGACTTGAGAAGCAAATTGCTGGAGAAACTACAATTAAAAAATTAATGAAATCTTCTAAAAGGGAGTGTGAGAGAGAATGAATTACACATTTTAACAATTAGAAAACAAAACAGACTTTCCAATAAGAATATTAGAATCTTAAAAGAAAAGGTAAGAGTTTAGACATAATAATCTGCAGAATTTGAAGTATAAAACACTAAATTCTGAGGAAGAAGCAGCCCTGTTACAGAAGCTGCATAGAGCTTTTCTAGAAATGAACAATGAGGCTTCACCATTATTTCAGATTCCAATTTCATTTGTGTGATTTAAAAAAAAAAATGGATCTAGCACCACTTTTCCCATAATTTTACATAACCAGAGCTCAAACTGTAACTCTTCAGCTGATAAAAAGAAACTCATTTTTGTGCACATTCACTCATACCAAGGTAAGGGATCCCCTGAAGCTTAGCAATACAGAAGGTTCTGGGCTGGATGGCATGGGGTACTGGATATAGAAGAAGATTGATCCAGAAAAAGGATATATATTAATTAGTATTTTAAACATGTCACATAAATATAACTATTTCCTGAAGGAAAGAAAGCTCTCTAGGACCATTTTATTCTACGAGAAATGTGAGCAAGCAGCCCAGTGGCAGGAGGAGGAGCTTTGAGACCCAGGAGCCCTGCTGCAGAAGTTCTTGTGAAGGCAGTTGTTTCTCCTCCCGCCACAGTCAGTGCCTGGGAGAGGGAGCTGATCCACACTGACAGCCAAGATGTCCAAGAGGAAGAAGGTCAACTCTTCAGAAGGGGAAGTAAGGGAGGAGCAGAAGGGGAGGTCAGTCAGATTATCTGCTAAAACAGTCCTCAAATCAAAGATTGAATTTAAGCCCCAAAAGACAGCTGGAAAAGATAAATCAGAAGACAAAAATGTTCACACAAAAGGGAAAAAGAAACAAAAGAAAAACAAACAGAAGATACTAATGAAGACAATAAAGATGATGTACCTGGAGAAAATAAAAAGGTTCCAAATATAAAGAAACCAAATCCCAATAGCATCTTATACTCAGTCTTTTAACAATTGTCCCTGTTCCCTCCTTTGTTGTACAATTTGGAGGAATGTTTTATCAATTATATTATAAATGTCAGTTTTTTAGTAGCTGTAGAAACACAGTTTTAAGGTGGTAGCAAACCCACCTCCTCACATTAACTTTTTAAAACATTTAGATAAGTGAAAGCCAATCTAAAGTGGCTCTAAAGAGGTAAGATCATGTGCTGGTTGTCAGTTTGGTTTTTTCTTTGTTTTTAATATGGTCAGAATTCCATAAGCAGTTTATATAAATGAAGCATAGATAGCAATTTGGATGTGTGACCATGAATTTTAAAGATTTTATTTTTTTGCTGTTTTTTTCCCAAGGCAATGGGGTTAAGTGACTATGCCAAGGTTACACAGCTAGATAATTATTAAGTGTCTGATTTGACCAGATTTGAAGGCCACATTTGAACTCAGTTTCTCCTGACTTCAGGGCTGGTGCTCTGTCTACTGTGCCACCTAACTGACCCTCTAAAGACTTTATTTTAATTAAATTATATCCATCTTGTCTTTCACAGAACAATTGTTTTCTAAATAAAACTGCTCCCTAGTGTTGGATCTCCCATTCAAAATTGTGTGCTATCAGTGACATTGTTATCTTTGATAGCAGTGGTACAATTACTTTCCAATAACTTTGTTAATGTGCCGTAAAGACTGAAAAATGTGTATAATGATTATAGTTTTATCAAATACAGAATTAGTGTAACTTTGCTTTGTAAAAGAGCTAATACCTTATCCATATTCAGGATGATGGTATTTGATGACCACATTTTAGGGAGAGCTATCTCCAAACAAAGTAAGAAAGTCACTGGAATAAAAATTTAGATAAGGGTTACAGCTACATAATTTTTAGACTTAGCATTTTTAAATAAACTAATCACCAAGCAAACTAATAAAATCTTGATCAAGAAAGGAAAAAAAGAAATCCGATGAGAATTTATCTTCTAAAAGACTTATTGTGAAATATGGTGTGAGCCTTTGGTCTACTCCTAATTTCTCCCTATCTCCTTTCTAGTATACCAGAGAGTTTGTTCCTAAGTAATGTAAATTTTGAAGTTTATCAAATATACCTTTATGGAGTTCCATCATTTCTAATTCTCACTGTAAGTAGCACACATGTAATTCTATTCATTCTGAACTTTTTAATTCTTTCCCTTGATATTATAGATCTTTTGTTTCTCCCAATAAGTTTTAGTATTATTTTAATGAGCTCTGAAAAGTATTCTTATGATTCTGCTATTAATATACCATTCAGTCAGTTACCTAATCCTGGGAGAAGAATCATTTTTATGATGTCAGTATGACATCATTTATTTTGTTTTTCCAATCACCTGCTATGAAAATGTTTCAATGTTTATGTACTTTCATATTTATAAGTTAACATTTTGCTAACACCCTCCCTTCTTACCCGCTCCTCTCAGTGACAGTCTAGTAAAAGTTGTACATTTGTGTTTAACATTTATACATATTAGTCATTTTGTGTATGAAGGATCAGGACTAAGGTAAAAAGAGCATTGCGGGATAGGATGGAAAAACATAAGAGAAGTTTTTAAAAAAGTGAACATAGCATCCATTCAGATTCCGTTGTTTTTTATTTGAATGATTTTGTTTTCCTCTGAATGAGGATGGTGTTGTCCATAACAGGTCTCCCAGGGTTGTCCTAGAGCTCTGAACTGCTTAGATGAGCTGCATCTATCATAGTTGGTCAATTCACATTGTTGTTGGTTAATATGTAAAATGTTTTCTCGGTTCTGCTTCCTTCACTCAGCATCAGTTCCTATAATTCTTTTCATACTTCTCTAAAGTTCGAACATTTGTGATTTTTTTATAGAGCAATAGTATTCCATAACATTCATATACCACAATTTGTTCAGTCATTCCCCAATTAATAGGCATTTCCTCAATTTCCAATTCTTTGCCAATATAAAATGAGCTGCTATAAATATTTTTGAACATGTGGGACTTTTCCCATTTTTTAATTTCTTTTGGATGTAGACCTAGTAATGATATTTCTGGAGTATGATCAGTTTCATTGCTCTTTGTGTATAGTTCCATATTAATCTCCAGAATTGTTGGATTAGGGGCTGGCTAGGTGGCACAGTGGATAGAGCACTGGCCCTGAAGTCAGGAGTTCCTGAGTTCAAATCCAGCCTCAGACATTTAATAATTACCTAGTTGTGTGGCCTTGGGCAAGCCACTTAACCCCTTTGCCTTGAAAAAACCTAAAAAACAAAACAAAACAAAACAAAAAAACCCAGAAAGATTGGATTAGTTCACATCTCCACCAACAATGCATTAATGTCCCAACAACCATCCTACAACCTCTCCAAAATTGACATTTTCCCTTTTAGTCAACTTAGTCAATCTGATAGGCATGCAGTAGTACCTCATAATTGTTTTAGTTTGCATTTCTCTAATAAATAATGATTTGGAACATTTTCTCATATGATTATATAAAGCTTTAATTTCTTCATTTGAAATTTTCCTGTTCATATATTTTGACTATTTTTCAATTGGTTAAATTTCAACTATCTTGTAACCCTATAAATTTGATTCTATTCTTTATTGGATTCCCTAGCTGTGAAAATTGCTTCCCATTTTTCTGTTTTCCTTCTAATCTTGGCTGCATTAATTTTATTAGTGCAAACACTTTTTAATTTCATATAGTCAACATCATCCATTTTGTTTAATTTTATAATGATTTATCACATATTTTATGATTTTATTTTATATTAAACATAATATACATTTAAATTTATAATTATATAACCATTATATTATATGAATATTTGCATATATAAACATACTATACATACTCATATTTATCAGTTCTTTCTCTCTAGGTGGATAGCATCTTCCTTTGTAGGTCCTTTGTACTTGCCTTGAGTATACTAGCTCAAATAATTTAGTCATTCACAATTGTTCTTTGAACAGTATTGCAGTTATCATATACAATGTTTTCTTGGTTCTTCTTTATTTCTTATGAACCATTACATGTTTTTTCTAAATCAATCAGTTCATTATTACTTATAGCACAGTAGTATTTTATTACAATCATATGCCACAACTTGTTTAACCATTTGCTAATGGATAGGCATCTCCTCAATTGCCAGAATTTTTTTAATATCAGAAAAATATGCAGCAATATTTTAGAACATATAAATTATTTTTCTTTTTCCTTGATCATCTAGGAAAATGGGCCTAATATTAGTATTGCTGAGTGAAAGGGTATGTACATAGCGTTATAACTCTGGGCATAATTCCAGTTTACTTTCCAGTTCGCAGTTCTACCAACTGTGAATTAGTGTCCTTATTTTTCCACATCCCTTCCAACATTTGTCATTTTTACATTTTCTCATTTTAGTAAATCTGACCAATATGAGATATCTTAGTTATTTTAATTTATATTTCTCTAATCAGGAATGATTTATTACATTCTTCATATGACTAGATTTGATTTCTTTATCTAAAATCTGCCCATTCCTATCCTTTCACTATTTATCAATTACGGAATGACTCATATTCTCTAAATTTTACAAAGTTCTCCATTATATTTGGGATGTGAGATCTTTATCTGAAAAACTGCCTATAAAATCCCCCCCCCAATTTTCTGCTTTCCTTCTAATCCTGCCTACATTTTGGGTTTTTTTTTAGTACAAAACCTTTTTAATTTCATGTAATAAAAATTATCCATTTTATATCTCACAATTTTCTCTATTGCTTGTTTATTCATAAATCTTTCTCTTAAGTCTGGAAGGTAATATTTTTTATGTTCTTCTAATTTTCTTATGTTATTTCCCTTTATATATAGGTTATAAGTCTATTTTGACATATTTTGGTAATTGGTGTAAGTCTGATTTTCAGTTTTCCCAACAATTGTTTCTTGCTAAATAATGCATTTTTATCCCCAAAATTAAGTCTTTACATTTGTCAAACACAAGGTTATTATAAATCATATACTATTGTGTTTTGTATGTCTATTGATCCACTGTTATATTTCTTGCATGTCTATTGATCCACCTTTATATTTTTTTTAGATTTTTATTTGCAAGACAAGGGTTAAGTGGCTTGCTCAAGGGCCACATGGCTAGGTAATTATTAAGTGTCTGATGCTGGATTTGAACTCAGCTACTCTTGTCTCCAGAGCCGCTGCTCTATGCACTGCACCACCTAGCCGCCCCAACATTTATATTTCTTAACCAGTACCAGATAGTTTTGATAATTACTGTCTTTTAATAGTTTAAGATCTGGTACTGCTAAACTTCCTCCCTTTATATTTTTTATTAATTCTTTCGATATTCCTTACCTTTTGCTCTTTCAAATAAATTTCATCATTTTTCTAGCTCATTAAACAATTTTTTGGAAATGTAATTGAAATGGCATTAAATAAGTAGATTAGTTTACGTAGAATTATCGTTTTTATTATATTGACTCTCACTACCCATGAACAATTTTATTTCTCCAATTATTGAAATCTGACTTTATTTGTAGCAATATGTTTTAAATATTTTGGGGTTAATCTAGGTCAGTATACTACCAGATATTTCATACAGTCAACAGTTATTTTAAATGGGATATCGCTTATTATCACTTCTTGCGAAGATTTGTTAGTAATAGGATTCATTGCTTGGTTCTTAGCCTTCATTACCTAAGAAACCCAAAATGACAACACTATGTTAGAGACAAATCACAATGTGTCCAAATGTGGTTGATCAGATCGATACTAGCTCAGAATGCTCTTTCACAGGTTGGGCACAAATAGTCCATGTAAACACCTGGGGTGCTTATTCCAAGCTTATGTATGTCACATTTCCCTTGAGCTGCTTCAATACCGCCCTTCTCAAATGTATTACTTTCTATTCTCATTCAATTCTCTCCAGATATCTATCATTTCTAAGCTTATCTAAGATTTTCATTTCCTTTACTTCTTTCTTACTTATTTTTATATTAGATTCATCTAATTGTGAAAGTGGAAGTTTGAAGTCGACCACGTGATCGTGTTTTTTTCCTATATATTTCTACCTGTAATTTTTTTAGATTTTCATTTGATATTACATCATTATTTATGGTACCTTTATCATAATGTAGTTTCCCTGTTTATTTCTCTTAATTAAATCTATTTTAGCTATAACAATGTCTGAGATCATGATTGCTATCCCTGCTGTTTTTGAATCAGCTGAAGCATAATAAATTCTACTCTGGACTATATATTTATTCTGTGTATCTCTCATTTTAAACTCTGATTCTTGTAATCAACATATTGACAGATTCTCATTTTTAATCCATTATGCTATCCATTTCCTTTTTTTCCCATTCACCTTCCAATTATAATCACTAGTTGTATATTTCCCAGCAATTATAATCACTAGTTGTATATTTCCCAGCAAGGTCTTAGCATATTTTTCCTCACTTTTTATCTTTCTCTCTTTTTTATAACCCTATTTTTCCTCAAATGCCTAATTTACCTTTAACACCTACCTCCCTAATCCACACCTCTTCTAAGAATTCCTTCCTAATCCTCATATTTTACCTCTTGTACCTTATTTTTTTTGTTTTTGTTTATCCTTTTTTCTCTAAGAAGACCATGATATCAGAGAGTTGATACAATGACATACAAGTGACTTGGATTTAAGTGAGGGGATGCTATGTAAAGTCACCAGTCTCACTTTCTCCTCTTGAACCATCTGATTTCAGTGACTAGATATGGATCAGGACCACTGGAGATGACTCTGGATGCAGTTGGAGACCCCATGACATTTTAAAGTAAGATCTTTACAAGGTCACAATTTGATTGAGGAAATTCCCATTCTGTCATGAAAGCTAGATAAAATAGAAATGAGGCAAAGAGACCAAGAATGATCACTTCCAAAAAAGGAAGGAAAAAAAATTCCTTAAATTACCCACACTTCTAAAGGTCCCTCCTTGTTCCCTTTCCCTTATAGTTATTTCTAAATAAAGAATTTTATCTCTTTCTGGATATAAATGTTATTCTCTTGTTAAGACAATTTTGATGAGACCAGAGTGAGCTCATCTGATTCACATTCAGAGTTATGATTGTTAACTATGTATTTTCTTCTATACTATTGTCTTCTAATTTTCCTACTCTTTTTTCCCCTGTTCTGAATTTGAGTGTTTTACTTTAGACTAACGGCTCCTTTACTCCACCCATCTTCTTCTTCTCCATTTTTCCTTCCTAATAACCTGTTGGAAAAGATATATTTCTGTACCCAACTCTGTGTATTTACCGTTTTATCTTATTTTAATCAGATCTGATGAGAATGAGATTCAATCCTCATCGTGTTCTACCCAGAGTCCAGTCCATGTTGTATAAAGGTGACCTTTTTGGTCTCAGGAAGAGAAAGCAATACAGTACAGTGTGTGGGGAGGGGAGGGGAAAATTTTGAAAAGTTTAGGGCAGGGAGGAAAGAGGCCTTATATTCGGGGGGGGGGGTGTAAATTTACTGATTAATGCACCTATGCCTGAAAAGAGAAGGTAAAGGCAAATGAAGACACCTGAATCTTCTTCTCATCAGACTTGGCTTAAAGTCAACCTACATATACTCAGTTAACTTATAAAACATCTAAACTTTCAAGTATTAAAAGGGGAAAAGGGGAGGGGGGATGGAGAAAAGGAAGGGGAGTGGGGGAAAAGGGGGAAATAATAAAAGAAGGGAAGGGAAAAGGGAAAAGGGAAATGGGAAAGAAAGGGGAGGGTGTGATATAGGAGGACAAACACACTGAAGGAGGTGGTTTTCAGAAACAAAAGACTGGGGAATTTGGATAAAAGTGGGGGGGAAAGGGGGAAAATACAAACAGAGGGAAGATAGCACGGAGGGCAATAAAAAATTAGTAATCATAACCTTAAATGTGAATGGGATGAACTCACCCTTAAAATGTAAGCAAATAGCAGAGTGGATTAAAAACCAGAATCCTACAATATTCTGCTTACAAGAAACTCATTTGAAGCAGAGAGATACATAGAGAGTAAAGGTAAAAGCTTGAAGCAAAATATATTTTGCTTCAGCTGAAGTAAAAAAAAGCAGGGATAGCAATCTTTATCTCAGACAAAGCAGCAGCAAAAATAAATAGCATTAAAAGAGATAAGGAAGGAAACTATATCCTCCTAAATGGTACCATAGACAATAAAGTCATTTCAATATTGAATATATATGCACCCAGTGGGACAGCACCCAAATTCTTAGAGGAGAAGCTGAAAGAATTACAGGAAGACATAGACAGCAAAACTCTACTAGTGGGAGACCTCAACTTCCCACTATCAAATCTAGATAAATCGAATCATAAAACAAACAAGAAAGAAATTAGGGAGGTAAATAGATTGTTAGAAAAATTAAATATGGTAGATTTATGGAGGAAACTGAATGAGGATAGAAAGGAATATACCTTTTTCTCTGCAGTACATGGAACTTATGCAAAAATTGACCATGTACTAGGACATAAAAATCTAATTATCAACTGCAGAAAGGCAGAAATAATGAATACATCTTTCTCAGATCACAATGCAATAAAAGTCATATGCAATAATGGGCCAAGGAGATATAGACCCAGAACAAACTAGAAACTGAATAACCTCATTTTAAAAAATGAGTGGACCAAAAAACAAATTATAGAAAGAATTAACTATTTTATCATAGATAATGATAATAATGAAACAACATACCAAAACGTATGGGATTCATTCAAAGCAACTCTCAGGGGATATATTATAGCTCTAAATGCTTATATGAATAAATTGGAGAAAGAGGAAATCAATGAACTAAACATTTAAATAAATACATTAGAGAAAGAAGAAATCAAAAATCCCCAATTAAGTACCAAATTATAAATTCTAAAAATTAAAGGAGAAATTAATAAAATTGAAAGCAAAAAAACTATTAAATTAATAAATAAAACCAAAGGTTGGTATCATGAAAAAACCAATAAAATTGATAAACCTCTGGTCAATTTGATTAAAAAAAAGAAAGAAGAAAACCAAATAGCTAGTATCATAAATGAAAAAGGTGAACTCACCACCAATGAGGAGGAAATTAAAGTAATAATTTGAAATTATTTTGCCCAACTCTATGCCAATAAATATGATAATCTAAGTGAAATGGATGAATATTTACAAAAATATAAGTTGCCCAGGTTAAATGAAGAAGAGTTTAAATACCTGAACAACCCTATCTCAGAAAAAGAAATTCAACAAGCCATTACTGAACTCCCTAAAAAAAATCTCCAAGGCCTGATGGATTCACAAGTGAATTCTACCAAACATTTAAGGAACAATTGCTTCCAATCCTCTATAAACTCTTTGGAAAAATAGGGAAAGATGGAACTCTGCCTAACTCTTTCAGTCTAGCACCAGATCAGGGCAGGACATGTGAGTGTCTGTAACCCTTTAGAAAAACAACAGACCTGGAAAAGCAATGCAGGAGACATTATTTAAGAAATATGGGAATACCTGAAAGCCATGATCATAAAGAGACTTAGACTTCTTTCAAGATATTAATGAGGAAAACAGCAGCTAGGTGGCACAGTAGATAAAGCACTGGCCCTGGAGTCAGGAGTACCTGGGTTCAAATCCGGCCTCAGACACTTAATAATTAGCTAGCTGTGTGGCCTTGAGCAAGCCGCTTAACCCCATTTGCCTTGCAAAAACCTAAAAAAAATATGTGTAGTGTAACATAATTTGATAAAGATATGAATTTGAGAAACTTCATTTTATTTGGGATCATTAAAAAGAAGTTTTTGGACTATTTTTCCATTTTATATTTCTTTTCATGCTGGAATTTTAAGGGTTTTTGAATTATAAAAAATAATTTAGAACTATAGCTCTCCAATCTCCATGTGTTTCCTGGCCTTTCATGATCATTCTTTTACTCCTTATAGTTCAACTTATTTCTATTCATAATATGGTTTCCAAATTGTGATCTTCATGTATAATATATAGTCCTTTTCCTCTACAACTATTTACTCTTTTCTTAGGTTTTTGCAAGGCAATTGGTGTTAAGTGGCTTGTGAAAGGCCACACATCTAGGTAATTATTTAGTGTCTGAGACCGAATTTTAACCCAGGTACTCCTGAGACCAAGGCTGGTGCTTTATCCACTATGCCACCTAGATGCCCCTATTAACTCTTTTTTAAAAAAATTATTTTGGTTTTTGCAAGGCAGTGCGGTTCAGTGACTTGTCCAATGTCACACAGCTAGGTAATTCTTAAGTGTCATTTTCTCAAAGGCCTCACTGCTCAAATATATAGAAAACTGATTAAATTTATAGGAATAAAAGGTATTCCCCAATTGAGAATGTTCAAAGGATATGAATAGGCAGTTTTCCAAAGATGAAGTGTAAACTATCTATTACCACCTGAAAAAATGCTCTAAATCACTGAATACAGAAATGCAAATTTAAATATCTCTGAAGAACCACTTCACACCTATAAGACTGACTAATGGAACAGAAAAAGAAAATGACAAATATTGGAAGGAATGCAGGAAGACTGGCAGAGTGAAGCACTGGTGGTGGAGTTCTTTAATTTTTATTGTTTTTTGAATTTTACAATTTTCCCCCATTCTCGCTCCCCTCCTCCAACCCTTGCCTACACAGAGAAGACAGTCTGATAGTCTTTATAATTTTCTGTGCTATACATTGATCAAAATTAATGTATTGACAATGAAATCATATCCTTAAAGAAAAAATATATGAGATAGCAAAATTACTAAAGATACCATTTTTTAAAAAAATTAAATTCCATAATTCTTTCTTTGTATATAGATGGTATTCTCCATCACAGGTACCCTAAAATTGTCCCTGATTGTTGCACTGATGAAATGAGTAAGTCCTTTAAGTTTGATCATCACCACTCATGTAGCTGTTGGGGTGTACAATGGTCTTCTCATTCTGCTCATCTCGCTTAGCATGAGTTCGTGTAAATCCTTCCAGGCTTTTTCTGAATTCCCATCCCTCCTGGTTTCTAATAGAACAATAGTGCTCCATAACATACATATAGTACAATTTGTTCAGCCATTCCCCAATTGATGGACATTCATTCAATATCTAATTTTTTTTCCCACCACTTACGAATATTTATGTAAAAGTGATGTTTTTACGTTTTACAATGATCTTATCAGGGTACAGAAACATTAGAGGTATTACTGGTTCAAAGGGTATACATATTTGCATATTTTTATTGCCCTTTAGGAGTAATTCCAAATTGCTCTCCAGAAATGTTGGATGAGTTCACAGCTCCACCAAGAGTGTATAAGTGTCCCTTCCAAAACTGATCATTGTCCTTTCTGGTCATATTGGCCAGTCTGAGAAGTGTGAAGTGGTATTTTACAGATGCTTTAATTTGCATTTCCCTAATCAGTAATGATTTAGATCAATTTTTCATATGACTATGGATCACTTTGATTTCCTTATCTGTAAATGGCCTCTACATATCCTTTGACCATTTGTTAATTGAGGACGAGCTTGTTTTTTTATAAATTTGCCTCAGGTCTTCCTATATTTTAGAAGTGCCTGAGACTGGATTTGAACTCATTTCCTCTTTAGGGTTATTGTTTTTCCACTGCACCACTTAGCTTCCCTGGTGTCATTGAATTGGGAACTGAGGGGACGTCCATCAACAGGGTGAACAAGTGGTGGTATATCATTGTGATGGAATACTAATATGGTATAAGAAATAAGAAGGATGCTCTCAGAAAATCCTGTAAAGACTTACATGAAATGCAAAATGAAGTGAGCAGAAACAGGAGACTTGTGTACACAGGAACCGCAATATTGTACAATGACCAACTGTGAATGACTTAGCTATTCCAAGCAATTCTATGATGGAAAACAATTCTGAAGAATTTTTTATGAAAAATGCTACACACCTCCAGAGAAAGGACTAAAAGAGTCTGAATGTAGATTGTAGCATACTTTTTTTAAACTTCCTTTGTTCTTCTTGGGTTTTGTTTTGATTTGTTTTTTAGTCTTGTTGTTTCTTTCACAACATGATTAATATGGAAATGTGTTTTGCATTATTGTATATGTATAATTTATTATCAAAATATTTCCCATTTCAAGAAGGGACAGGGAAGGGTGGGAGGGAATCTGGAACTCACAGTTTTCAAAATATGAATGTTAAAACATAACTTTTACATCTAATTTAAAAAGGAAATATTTCTAAAAGAAATGATTTATGCATGCCTACCCCTTGGCCTAGCAGATCCACAGTTAGATCTAGAAATCTCAGAAGAGATGAAATAAGGGAAGAAATCACATGTATAGGGATATTTATAATAGCTCTTTTCTGATGATGGGGAGCTGGAGATTGAGGGGATGTTCATCACTTGGAGAATCAGTTGGAGTATGTGATTGAGATGAAATGTTATTCTGTTATGGGAAATCATTATCAGGATGCTCTCAGTAAAAAACTCATATGAGCAGATGCATTGGGAAATGTGCTGTATATTGATGAACCACAGGAAGTGAGATGGAGACCAATCTATGAATTTTGGGGAGTGCATTTTATTACCAATGACTATGTGGGGATACCCTCTCAAAGTACATAGCACTGTGTGTCCAGAAAAGAAGGTTTTTTTATAGTATTGGGGGAATATCGTGAGCAAGCAGGACACAGAAGCAGAGCTAGCAGTTAGCTATTTTTCCTTTTCAGACAGATAATTACTAACATAGAAAGAATCCCACACTCCCAGGCCTCTTACAGGCTTAGGACTTGTGGAATGTGATGTTCTATAGATCTAGCTACATCTGCGGAAAGGGGAGATAGTCTTGGGAGGAGTCAGGAATCTGTAGGCATAGCAAACGGATCAGATAAACAAGAACAATTTGTCAGTCCAAGAAAGGTTCTATGACAACCCCCCCCATCTATGCCATCTATGCCTTATCAGTATGTTTCCAGACCTAAAGGTGCCTAGTCCAATTCATATTTCCAAGAAGAATCCAAGAAAATGTGAAGGACCCTTTTTCCATGAATATTAATGTTTTACTTCAGTATAAAGACAGCAATATTGTTGGATGATCAGCTGTGAATGACCCAAATTTTCTCAGTAATGCTGTGACCCAAGAGAACTCTGAAGAATTTATGACAGAGAAGAGTATTCATTCAAAAGAAAGAACTAATGGTGTAGGAATACAGATTGAAGCATACTCTTCTTTTCACTTAAAATAAGAAATGTTATAGCAATGAATAAAGAAAACCACAGAAAGACCAGTATGAACTGATGCAGAGTCAAGTCAGCAGAGATAATAAGACAACATACTCAGGAACTACAACATAATAAATGGAAAGAATAATGGCATACAAAATAATCCCAGTTGAATGTTACAAAATTATAAAGATCAAATGGGACTTGAATGAGGAGAGTCCCCTCCCCCCTACTCGCCTTTGTGGAGGCGGCAGCTTCACAGCATTAGGTGTAGCATATTGTCCAACTTTTTCTATGTAGTGATAAGTTGTCTTTTTTTTCCTCCTCTAAAAAGACGCTATTTGTCTTATGAGATGATAGTCTGAAAGGGAGATGGAAGGGTTGTAATATATAAATACACACACACAGACAAACACACGAACATACACACACAAACATACAAACACACAAACATACACACACACAAACACACAGAAACAAAGGCAAAAACACACAATAACACTGCCTAGTTCATTGCCGGCCTTGACCTCTTGCAAGGTCCTACCCGAAGTTTCAGGCTTCTGGTTCCGGAGCCTCCTGACATTAAGAAGGCCACATCCAACTTAACCAGTGTTCTCCTTATGCTAAGTTGGGTTCTGTGGGGGAGGGCTATGGTTAAGACAGAGGGCTGGGGATCTGAAGGACGTCATCCCTCACCCCGTGTTCCTGATGTCCAGGGCCCACTCTTTTCTTCTTCCTGGGCACCTGCAGTCCAGCAAAGAAGGGAGGGAGTTGTCCCTGCTTCCTAGTGGGGCATCACAGCCCCCCAATCCACCCAGTTTAGGGAGGGACTAGTTCTGTGAAAGACACCATGCTGCAGCTTGAGAACCGGATCCGCCTTCGCCTTACCTGAACCCCAGATTTCCAATTTCTGTGTAGGCGTGTGTGGCAAACCAAGCCCTGGATCATCTTTTCCATTCTAAACTCTCCTCACTCCTGGGGTTCCCTCCTCTTTGTCCTTTCCCCTCCCTAGACTCCGAAGTCTGGGTGGGGCATCAGGGAAGCAGACTGCACCTAGAAAGTGAGTCTCGTTCTCTCTCTCTCTCTCTCTCTCTCTCTCTCTCTCTCTCTCTCCCTTTCTCTCTCTCTCTCTCTCTCTCTGTCTCTCTCTTCCTTCCTTCCTTCCTTCCCATCTTTTTATCTTTGTTCCCTTCCAATATGACTGCCAGGCAGGAGTCCTGCCCTTCAGAATAATTCAGTGTCCATGACGGTGATGTCAACTGGTCACAATTGCTGGTTACCATGGTGACTGATCTATTTCCAAGGAAACCCCCAATCCTGCTGACCCTCATGCCAGCTCTTATGCAGACCAGTATGATGCCTTTAGGAGAGGCCCTTTCCTCTCCACTATGACCAGTCAGGATGCCATAGCGCTATCCATTGTAGGTGCTGCAAAACACCAGAAGACATGCACACAGCCATATTTTGTTGCCATAATAGAGAGAGAGACTGAGGCAGAGTGGGAAATGGAGACTGTCAGAGATAGATTATTAATACAGAGGCTGACTGTAGAACAGGGCTTCTGGAATGCAGCTGAGAGAACCAGATCCGAAATCAAAAGAGCAATGAAATCTGCCATCCATCATGCCAGTGAAAATATTCACTGATAGCCACACAGCCAGTGATCAGTACATCTGATTTTTCTCAAATACCTGCTACAGTATGCAAATAATGCATGAAACTCTGCAGATCACAAGAGTTTAAAGGATCACAGACTACCTGTCACATGCTACATGCAGAGAACAAGGAACAAGATCCACAAGTCGCACAGAAGTGCTGTAGAAGAAGGAACACCAAAGAAGTACCTGAGAAACTTTAGTTCCATGAAGAATACAGAGAATAAAAAGAAATTCTATTGTCAAATACCTCTTTTGCTAGAGATGCAGTGAACTTCGACTGCAGAATGAGCCTTACATTTTTGGATGTGGTCAATCTGGGTATTTGCTTTGCATGACTATAGTGAATAGTCAGTTAATGAACATGAAATGAGGAAAATATCGTGTTGACTGAAGACTCTGGAGTCAACTCTGCACTCCTCTGGTTCAAAAGTTATGAACATTTTAAGTTACTTCTTTTACATAATTCAAAATTACTTTCCAAAGTGGTGGTATCATTTCACAGCTCCAACAACAGTAAATTAGTGTGTCTATCCTTGAGCAACACCTTCAACATTAATTGTTGCCATTCTTTGATATATTTTTCTTTCATTTGCAGGTAAAGAGGTCCTCAAGGTCCTTCTTATTTACATTATTCTTTTGATTAGGGATTTCAAACATTCGTTTGTATGGTTATGATTATTTTGAAATTCTTAGACAACTGATGATGGTCTTTGTGTATTTCCCTATTGCAAGACTAGTATATATGAGATATATATATATATATATATGTGTGTATATATATACATATATATATGTATATAAACACATATTTCATTTTCTATATGTGTTCTATGTGTATATATGTACATGTGTATGAACACATGTATGTATATATACTAAACACACAAACAAAATACCAAACCCTTACCAAAAAAATTTGATACCACGATTTTTTGTCCCATTCATCCATTTTTCTTTTGACCCTAGGTGCATTCATTTTGTCTGCATAGAAACTTTTCAATTTCATGTAATCAAAGTTATCTGTTTTAATTTTGTAATTATCTCTTTTCTCTTCTATTTCAGTAGATATCTGTCTATAGCTGTGAGATATATATATATATATATATATATGATCTATTTGATGTTAATATATAATAGTTTTATCATTGTCATTTTGCAATAATAAATGCATATCTTAAAATTTTATCAGGTTTCATTTCTAATATCCATTGCTCTAGCCCACATTAAAAAAAAGCATTATGTGCCCTACCATAATTTTTAAAAGTGTAAAGGAGCTATGAGAACAAATACTGCAAGAAATACTTCTCTAAGAGGACATCCATGTTTGCGAGTAATACATCTTAGAGAACAGAGTACTAGCACCTTAACTGTTCTTATGCCAAGAAAGTGGACTCATATTCACGGAACACACTGGTGTAAGACCAAAACTGTAGTGACAAGCTGGAATGAAGATAAAAGCCTAGAGGGGAACCACATGCCTACATCTAAAGAACTCCTCCTGTGCAGTCACCCTGGAAACAACAATTGAGGAAAAGGCCCTACTGACTGAAGATTCTAGGGTCAGCTCTGCCCCTCCTCTGTACTCTGCTTCACAGGCCCAAGGCTCAACCCTTAGCCTTCACTGAGGGATTGACTAGAGGACCCTAGGAAGGAAGACAGTCTTTGGTCCTCCTCAGTGTTGGCCAAAGTGCTAACAGATAGGCAGAATGGGGCAGAGGGGAACCAACTTGGCCCCACCCTTGAAGCAGGGCATGGGCCATGCGAGCTGGGGGACCTCAGGCCCTTACTTGCCTAGGACAAGTGTAGAAGAATGAGGTCAGACTAGGGAAGCCTTTTCTCCCTAAACACTGTGAGCACAGATACCAGGGAAACCTGGGCTCAGGATCAAGCCAGAATGGGCAAATTCCAGGTTGGTCCCCTGGTACAAACCAGGAAGTTTCCCCTGGGCATTCAAACCTGCCCTACCCAATGGGACTAGCACCATCTGGGAAAGCCCATAGGACCAGCTGGTCCAGGTCATTGCCTCTTCTTCACAAACCTGTCTCACTGGATGTCTGTGTCCAAGTAAGTCCACAGCTCCCTGTTCCACATCACTCAACTGTGGAGAGCACCTCAGCATGGGCACATCCTCAGGAGCCATTCATTGCTCCAGGGCCTAATAAGGGCTCTGTTTCAACTTCTAGATCCACCCCAGCTCACTACCCCCCTTCCTCCTTTTAGGCAAGCAGTCTCCACCCTTCTCCCTGGAGAAGTAATGGGAGAAGCTAGAGCTTTCTCATCACTAGTAGCAGTTCTCAGAACTCTACCTCACTGTCCCCTCTCAATATCCTTTCTCATAATTGAACCCTTATCTCAGAGGCAGCTATATCTTCTGGGTCTGAAACCAAAGAAGGGGTTCCAGCCTGGGGTCTGTCAGTCCCTCACTCATCAGAAGCGATCCCTTAATTTCCTCACCCCTCAGTTGCATTAAATGCCCTATGGCTTTCATTACAATCTGACTCTCCCACTGTGAATGCTGGCTCTTCCAGCAGAAAGTGATGGACTTGATAAACTCTCCCTGGTAAACTTTGACACTGTTAATGACCCTTTTCTCTTACCTACTTCTCCTTCTACCTATCTGACCATCTGCCTGTGCATTCTAAGTCTCTTTTACTGGATCCTCATCTTGATCATGACCTCTAATGGTAGATGTGCCACAAGGATTTCATTAGCATCTCTATGGTGATGACTTTCAAATCTACCTATCCTTCCCTAACCTCTCTGCTGAACTCCAATCTTCCATCTCCAACTGTCTTTCAGACTTCTTGAACTGGATATCTAGAATACTTCTTACACTCAATATGTCTAATACAAAAACTCATTCTCTCTGCCCTGAAACCGTGCGATCCCTCTTACCTTCCTTGTTACTGTAGAGGGCAATTCCATTTTCTCATCCCTCAGGCTTGCACCCTAGAAGTTAACTCCTCACTATCTCTCACCCACCATATACAAATCTTTTGCAAAGGCCTACCTATTTTGCCTTTGTAATAATCTCTCATATATTCCCCCTTCTCCTCTTCATACTGTCACCACTCTGGTGCTGTCCCCTATCTGGGCCTGTTGTCTTGTCATTTGGTGTGTCTGCTTGCCTCAAATTTCTCTCTGCTCTAACCCATCCTCCATTGAGCCACTAAGTGTTTTTCCTAATGTGCAGGTCTTTACATCACCTCCTTAATTCAATGAATTCCAATGTCACCCTATCACCTTTCAGATTAATTACAAAATTGTCTTTGGCATTGAAACCTTTATAATCCAATGCCATCTCATTTTCTTTCAAGTCTTTTTGCAGTTTATTCATTGCTGAGTACTCTGTGATCCAGTGTTCCTGTCCTTGCTGGTCCAGGAAGAAGGCCCTCCATCTCTCAACTCTGAGCATTTTCTCTGGCTGTCTGTCTTTCATGTAAACTCTCCCTCATCATCCTTACCTCCATTGCTTCCCTAGCATCTGTTAGTTCTCAATAAATATTCTACCTTGTATTTCACCTTTCTCAACTATTATTAATTATAATTGTGTTGCTGTTCAGTCATTTCACTTGAATCTGATTCTACAATATTATTTAGGGTTTTCTTGGCAAAGGTAATGGAGTGGTTTTCTTATTCCTTCTCCAGTTAATTTTAGAGAACTGAGGCAAACACGTTTATGTGACTTGCCCAGGAGCACACAGCTAAGCAATGACAAATGGTGAATAGAGCATTGACCTTGGAGTCAGGAAAGGAGTTTGAATACAGCCCCAGACACTTGATAGTAATTACCAGTGTGACCTTGGGCAAGTCATTTAACCCTGATTGCCTCCAGTCCAGGGCCATCTCCAGTCACCCTGATTCATATCTGCCCACTGGATCCAGATGGCTGCAGAGGAGAAAGTGAGGTTGGTGACTTAGTACAGCCCATCCCCTACTCAAATCCCATTCATGTACTTGTCATGGCATTACCTCCCTGATGTCATGGTCTTCTTTAATAATGAACAAACATTATGATCAAATCTGAACTCAGAAAGAGGAATGTTCTTGACTTTAAGTCTGGTAGTCTTTTCACTCTGCTCTGTAGCTGCCATTTAGTTATAATACTTTCCCTTATTTTTCCTGTATATCCATTGTTTGTGCATATTTGATTACTTGTTCCTCCCATTAGATTATGAACTCCTTGAGGACAGGGATGGTTTTTAAACCTCTTTTTGTATACTAGCACCTATCACAATGCCTGGCACATAATGTGCTATTGTGCACTGTTTGTGACCCCATAAGAGGTTTTCTTGGCAAAGCTACCAGAATAGTTCACCATTTCCATTTTCAGCTCATTTTATAGGTGAGGAAACTCAGCCAAATAGGGTGAAATGACTTGCTTGAGGTCATTGAGCTAGTAAATGTCTGAGGTCAAATTTGAATTCAGGTCTTCTTAAAAACTGACCTAGCACTTACAGAGGATCTGACACATAATAGGAGCTTAATAAAGTTATATGATAAATTAATTATCATTTAAAATATAACACATTCTTTTCGTGACTTCTATTACTCAGAATCAAAAGACTAGCAATAAGTAAAGTTTTCTGGCTGACTCATATGTTTTATGTTTATCTCATATAATATCTGAAGTCAGGTTTGAATTATAGGCTCAGTGTTCCCGCTATCCACTGAGTCACCTATTGGCCAGTTGGAAGTACAGAAACCATATTTCAGTTATGACTCAATTACAAGTAATACAGCAATAGCCTCACTTATTAGTTTGACATTGTTCATGGTCATTATTTATTTATTTTACTACACAACACTGGTAAAGTTACAGATGAGTACTGTGCTAGTAAACACGTAGCAGTTGGTTCTCTGAAAAAAACACATGATTAATGTGTACATGGGTAGGTATGTTTGTAAGAATATATGTGTGTGTGTCTTTGTGTATGATTGCAATCAGTTTTATTTATACCAATAATTGTAACACACAATCGATAAGTACCAATAATAATATAATACTCTTTGTCATAAAATTCTTATCCCCAGTTGATTCTTTTAGAATATTTTCACTGAATTTTGAGAAACTCTTCTATCTATAAGCAACATATAGCTGCAATTAACTCATAACTGCTGATATGGAATTGCATTACAATCTGTTCTTTTCTCAAGAGATTTATCATCACTAAATCTGTTATATAATCTATTGTTAAACTATTTCTTATGCTCATAAAAATTATATTTGTTAATTAGGAACCTTTTACAGTTTCATTTATAATGAAAGTAATGGTGCTAAACAATCATTTTAGACTTTTGTATAGTATCACAGTTTAAATAATTCCTGGATTCTCCTTAATTATCTACAAATATCCCCCAAATATTTTTAACCAATTACATGTCTTAAAAATTCATTTCAATGAGACTTTTTTTTCACCATCTATCTGTAATCAAATGTAGTATTGACAAGGTAAAGCAGATGGTGCTAATAAATCAAATGAACTTATTTCATCATTTCTTCTGTGCAATTAAAGATGTAAGTTCATAGGTTGCAATAATATTTTCTAGTTATATATTCCCAGAAAAGGCATTAAGAAGATGGCAGAAAGAGGAGAGGCATTGTGCTAAGGTCTCCTGATCTTCCCTCATTTATTGTATGAAACAAACCTCTTAACAGGAATTCAATCGACAAAGTCTAGAAAAAGAAACTGAGAAGAACAGAAATTCACTCAACAAAACCCAGAAAAAGAATCAAAGAGAAGAACATCTACCTCAAGGTTGGTCTTCCAGGATCATGGGTAAGCCAGGAGCCTGGAGACATGAGTCAGCTGGGGAGCAGAGGCATTGGCTGTGGGACTGACAGTCTGGGGATTACCAGCAAGGCTGGAGAGCAAGTTGCAGTGCAGGAGAGTTGCAGAGATTGATCCTAGGGCTCCTCTGGTCCTGGGAAACTCAGAATCCACACATTCATTTCAGCTGACGCCTCTTCCCAGAGCAAACACAATTATAGCCCATCCCCCCCCCCCCCCCCCATGGCTCAGGAGTGAGCAGCAGAAATCCCTCAACTGTGGATAGGGAGAATAATTACCTTGTTGCAGGACATAGCCCATCATTGTTCAAAGATAAAAGTATTCACCAGCTTCAACCACCCCTTCTAGGCTTAGGGAAAGGGCCTCAAATCAAGGTCACACACACTCCAGAGAAAGCAACCAGCAACCCCTGCTGGCCAGTCCAGTTGCAGTTACTAAACCTAGTGAGTAAAGCATCTAGGGATCTCAATACCAATGTTCTATGAACCAGCCCCTCCCCCAACACAAGATCCTAGGAAAATGAAGAAAGGCCATCATAAAGGAGGGTCTATAGAAAAATTCCTAGGAGAATTAGACCCTAATTCAGAGAGATCTAGACATCTGAGAAGAGTATTATTTGATCTCCAGCCGAGAAAGACTTCCTTGAAGAAATCAGGAAGGATTTTGACAAGCAATTGGAAAATGTGGGAGAGAAAATTAGCACTTTGCAACACGAAAACAAATACTTACAAAACACAACAGGACAAATGCAAAAAAAAAATATTTTCTTAAAACCTTAAATGGTCAAATGGAAAACTCTTACAAAAATAGAACTAACAAATTGGAAAAGTAGTTGCAAAAGGTAAATGAAGAAAGGTCTCTCAAAAAAGAACTGAGGACATAGAAACTTATGACTTTATGAGACAATAAGAGTCAGTTAGACAAACCCAAAAAATTGCAAAAATAGAAGAAAATGTAAAAGACCTTATCACCAAAACCAGTGACCTCCAGAACACATCATGAAGAGAATTAAATATGGGAAGAAATCACATGTATAGGAATATTTATAATAGCTCTTTTCTGATGGTGGGGAGCTGGAGATTGAGGGGATGTTCATCAGTTGGAGAATGGCTGAACAAATTGTAGTATTTGATTGAGATGAAATGTTATTCTGTTATGGAAAATCATCAACAGGATACTCTCAGTAAAAAACTTGTATGAGCAGACGCATTGGGAAATGTGCTGTATATTGCTGAACCACAAGAAGTGAGATGGAGACGAAACTATGAATTTTGGGGAGTACATTTTATTACCAATGACTATGTGGGGATACCCTCTCAAAGTACATAGCACTGAGTGTCCAGAGAATAAGGTTTTTTATAGTATTGGGGGAATATTGTGAGCAAGCAGGATACAGAAGCAGAGCTAGCAGTTAGCTATTTTTCCTTTTCAGACAGATAATTACTAACATAGAAAGAATCCCACACTCCCAGTCCTCTTACAGGCTTAGGACATGTGGAATGTGATGTTCTATAGATATGGCTCCATCTGAGGAAAGGGGAGATAGTCTTGGGAGGAGTCACGAATCTGTAGGCATAGCAAAAGGATCAGATAAACAAGAACATTTTGTAAGTCCAAGATATGTTCTATGACAACCCCCCCACGCACATCTATGCCATCTATGCCTTATCAGTATGTTTCCAGACCTAAAGGTGCCTAGTCAAATTCATATTTCTAAAGAGAATTCAAAAAATGTCAAGGACACTTTTTACATCAATATTAATGTTGTACTTCAACCTAAAGACAGCAATATTGCTGCATTATCAGCTGTGAATGACCTAAATTTTCTCAGTATTGCTGTGACCCAATAGAACTCTGAAGAATTTATGCAAAAGAAGATTATTTATTCCACAGAAAGAACTAATGGTGTATGAATACATATTGAAGCATACTTTTCTTTTCACTTAAAATAAGCAATGTTATGGCAATGAATATAGAAAACTACAGAAAGACCAATATGAACTAATGCAGGGTCAAGTCAGCAGAGAGAATAAAACAACATACTCAGGAACTACAACATAATAAACAGAAGGAATAATGGCATAAGAAAAATCACAGTTGTATGTCACAAAATTTTAAAGATCAAATCGGACTTGAATGAGGAGAGTCCCCTCCCCCCCACTAGCCTTTGTGGAGGTGGCAGCTTCACAGCATTAGGTGTAGCATGTTGTCCAACGTTTTCTATGTATTTATAAGTTGTTTTTTTTCCCCTCCTCTAAAAAGACACTATTTGCCTTATGAGATGATACTCTGAAAGGGAGATGGAAGGGTTGTAATATATAAATGCACACAAACACACACACGGACAAACACACACAGAGACACACAAACATACACACATACAGACACACATTGACACAATAACATTCCCTAGCTCACTACCAGCCCTTGCCTCTTGCTAGGTCCTCCTCAAAGTTTTGGTCTTCTGCTTCCATAGCCTCCTGACATTAACAAGGCCAGATCCAATTTAACCGGTCTCCTCCTCATGCTAAGTTTGGTTGAGTGAGGGAGGGCTATGGTAAGACACAGGGTTGGGCATCTGAAGGACGTCATCCCTCACCCCGTGTTCCTGATGCCACAGGGCCCCGCCCTTTTCTTCTTTCTGGAAACCTGCAGTCCTGCAAAGAAGGGAGGGAGTAGGCTCTGCTTCCTGAGGGGCCTCATAGCCCCCCAATCCACCCAATTTAGGGAGCAACTAGTTCTGTGAAAGGCACCATTCTGCAGCTTGAGAACCGGAACCGCCTTCACCTTACTTGCCCCCCAGATGTCCAGTTTCTGTGTAGGAGTGTGTGGTAAACCAAGCCCTGGATCATCTTATCCATTCCAACCTCCCCTTACTCCTGGGGTTCCTTCCTCTTTTATCTTTCCCCTCCCTAGACTCTGAAGTCTGGGTGGCACATCAGGGAAGTGGACTGCACTTACAAAATGAGTCTTGTTTTCTCTCTCTCTCTCTCTCTCTCTCTCTCTCTCTCTCTCTCTCTCTCCCCCTTCCTTCCTTCCTTCCTTCCTTCCTTCCTTCCTTCCTTCCTTCCTTCCTTCCTTCCTTCCTTCCCCTCCTTCCATCTTTGTTCCCTACCAGTATGACTTCCAGGCAGCAGTCCTGCCCTTCAGAATAATTCACTCTGCATGAAGGTGCTGTCAACTGGTCTCAATTTCTGGTTACCATGGTGACTCCTCTATTTCCAAGGAAACCCCCAATCCTGCTGACCCTCATGCCAGCTCCTAATCAGACCCATATCATGCCTGGAGGAGAGGTCCCTTCCTCTCCAATTTGACCAGTCAGGATGCCATAGCGCTATCTACCGTAGGTGCTGCAAAACATCAGGAGACATGCACACAGCCATATCTCTCTGCCTGCAGAGGGAGAGAGAGACTGAGGCAGAGTGAGAAACAGAGACTGTCAGAGATATATTATTAATAGAAAGGCTGACTGTAGAATAGGGATTCTGGAAAGCAGCTAAGAGAACCAGACCTGGAGTCCAAAGAAAGATGAAGTCTGCCATCCATCATGCCAGGCAAAAGATTCACTGATGGCCTCCCAGCCAGTGATCAGTAAGTCTGATTTATCTCAACTACCTGCTACACTATGGAAATAATGCATGAAACTCTGCAGATCACAAGAGCTTTAAGGATCACAGACTACCTGTCATATACTACATGCAGAACAAGGAACAAGATCCACAAGTCCCACAGAACTGGTGTAGAAGAAGGAACACCAAAGAAGTTCCTGAGAAACTTTAATTCCATGAAGAATACAGAGAATAAAAAGAAATTCTATTGTCAGATACCTCTTTTGCTAGAGATGCAGTGTACTTAGACTCCAGAATGAGCATTACATTTTTGGATGTGGTCAATTTGGGTATTTGCTTTGCATGACTATACTGACTAGTCAGTTAATGAACATCAAATGAGGAACATATCATGCTGACTGAAGATTCTAGAGTCAACTCTGCACTCCTCTTCTCTGGTTCAAAATTTATAAACATTTTAAGTTACTTCTTTTACATAATTTCAAATTACTTTCCAAAGTGGTGGTATCATTACACAACTCCAACAACAATACATTAGTGTGTCTATCCTTGAGTAACACCTTCAACATTAACTGTTGCTGTTCTTTGATAGATTTTTTTTTAATTTACAGGGAATGAGTTCCTAAAGGTCCGTTTTATTTGCATTATTCTTTTGATTTATGATTTCCAATATTCATTCGTATGGTTATCAACATTTTGAAATTCTTTGATTACTGATCATATTCTTTGTGCATTTACCTATTGGAGGTTTATTATATATGATATTTATATATATATAGATAGATACATGTTGAATTTTCTATATGTGTTCTATGTGTATATATGTACATGTGTATGAACATATGTATGTATATACACTACACACACCTACAAAATACCAAACCCTTATCTAAGCAATTTGATACCAAGATTTTTTCCCATTCAACCATTTTTCTTGTTACCCTGGTGGCATTCATTTTGTCTGCATTGAAACTTTTCAGTTTCATGTAATCAAAGTTATCTGTTATAATTTTGTAATTATCTCTTATCTCTTCCTTGGTTCAGAAAACATCTATCTATAGCTGTAAGATATATATTATCAATTTGCTGTTAATATATAATAGTTTTATCATTGTCATTTTATAATAATAAATGCATATCTTAAAATTTTATCAGGTTTCATTTCTAATAGCCATTGCTCTAGCCCACATTTTTAAAAAAAGCATTATGTGTTCTACTATAAGTTTTTAACGTGTAAAGGAGTTGTGAGAACAAACACTGCAAGAAATACTTCTCTAAGAGGACATCCATGTTTGTGAGTGATACATCTTAGAGAACAGAGTATTAGCACCTTAACTGTTCTTATGCCAAGGAAGTGGACTCATATTCACAGAACACACTGGCATAAGACCAAAACTGTAGTGACAAGCTGGAAGGGAGATAAAAGCCTAGAAGGGAACCACATGCCTACATCTAAAGAACTGTTCCTGTGCAGTCACCCTGGAAACAACACTTGAGGAAAAGGCCCTGCTGATGGAGGATTCTAGGGTCAACTCTGCCCCTCCTCTGCACTATGCTTCATAGTCCCCAGGCTCATCCCTTAGCCTTCACTGAGGGGTTGGCTAGAGGACCCTAGGAAGGAAGATAGTCTTTGGTCCTCCTCAGTATTGGCCAAAGTGCTAGCAGACCGGCAGCATGGGGCAGAGGGGAACCAACTTGGCCCCACCCTTGAAGCAGGGCATGGGCCATGGGATCTGGGGGACCTAAGGCTAAGGAGAAGGGCTGTAATTGTGTTTGTTCTGGGAAGAGGCTTCAACTGAAATGAATGTGTGGATTCTGAGTTTCCCAGGACCAGAAGAGTCCAGAAGGTTCTGTGCTGGATGGCATGGGGTACTGGATACAGAAGAAGAAGATTGATCCAGGCAAAGAATACATATTAATTAGTATTTTAAACATGTCCCATAAATATATTTCCTGAAGGAAAGGAAGCTCTATAGAACCATTTTATTCTACGAGAAATGTGAGCAAGCAGCCCAGTGGCAGGAGGAGGAGCTTTGAGACCCAGAAGCCCTACTGCAGAAGTTCTTGTGAAGGCAGTTGTTTCCCTCCCACCCCAGTCAATGGCAGGGAGAGGGAGCTGATCCACATTGACAGCCAAGATGTCCAAGAGGAAGAAGGTCAACTCTTCAGAAGGGGAAGTAAGGGGGGAGCAGAAGGGGAGGTCAGTCAGATTATCTGCTAAAACAGTCCTCAAATCAAAGATTGAACTTAAGCCCCAAAAGACATCTGGAAAAGGTAAATCAGAAGACAAAAAAGGTCACACAAAAGGGAAAAAAGGAACAAAAGAAAAACAAACAGAAGATACATTAGTATTAGAGAATAAAGATGATTTACCTGGAGAAAATGAAAAGGTTCAACATACAAAGAAATCAAATCCCAGTAACATCTTATACTCAGTCTTTTAACAATTGTCCCTGTTCCCTCCGTTGTTGTACAATTTGGAGGAATGCTTTATCAATTATGTTGTAAATGTCAGTTTTTTAGTAGCTGTAGAAACACAGTTGTAAGGAGGTAGCAAACCCACCTCATCACATTAACTTTTTAAAACATTTAGATAAGTGTAAGCCAATCTAAAGTAGCTTTAAAGAGGTAAGATCATGTGCTGGTTGTCAGTTTGGTTTTTCTTTATTTTTAATATGGTCAGAATTCCATAAGCAGTTTATATAAATGAGGCATAGATAGCAGTTTGGATGTGTGACCATGAATTTTAAAGTTTTTATTTTTTATTTTTTATTTTTGCAAGGCAATGGGGTTAAGTGACTAGGCCAAGGTCATACAGCGAGGTAATTATTAAGTGTCTGATTTGATCAGATGTGAAGGAAACATTTGAACTCAGTTTCTCCTGACTTCAGGGCTGGTGCTCTATCCACTGTGCCACCTAAGTGCACCTCTAAAGATTTTATTTTAATTAAACTGTATCCATCTTGGCTTTCATGGTACAATTGCTTTCTAAATAAAACTGCTCCCTAGTGCTGGATCTCCTTTTCAAAATTGTGTGCTATCAGTGACATTGGTATCTTTGGTAGAAGTGGTACAATTATTTTTCAATAACTTTGTTAATGTGCCGTAAAGACTGAAAAAATGTGTATAATGAGTATAGTTTTATCAAATACAGAATTAGTGTAACTTTACTTTGTAAACGAACTAATCCCTTATCCATATTCAGGATGCTGGTTTTTGATGACCACATGTTACGGAGAGCTGTCTCCAAGCAAAGTAAGAAAGACACTGGAATAAAAGTTTAGATAAGGGTTACAACTACATAACTTTTAGACTTAGCATTTTTAAATAAACTAATCACCAAGCAAACTAATAAAATCTTGATCAAGAAAGGATAAAAAGAAATGTGATGTGAAGTTATCTTCTGAAAGACTTATTGTGAAATATGGTGAGTTGTTTGTCTAGGCCTAATTTCTCCCTATCTCCTTTCTAGTATACCAGAGAGTATGGTCCTAAGTAATGTACATTTTGAAGTTTATCAAATATAGCTTTATGGACTTCCATCGTTTATAATTTTCACTGTAAGTAGTACACATGTAATTCTATTTATTCTGAACTTTTTAATTCTTTCCCTTGATATTATAGATCTTTTGTTTCTCCCAATATGTTTTACTATTATTTTAATGAGCTCTGAAAAGTATTCTTATGATTCTGCTATTAATATACCATTCAGGCAGTTACCTAATCCTAGGAGAAGTATCATTTTTATGATGTCAGTATGACATCATTCATTTTGTTTTTCCAATCACCTGCTATGAAAGTGTTTCAATATTTATGTACTTTCATATTTATAAGTTAACATTTTGCTACCATCCTCCCTTCTTACCCCCTCCTCTCAGTGACAGTCTAGTAAAAGTTGCACATTTGTGTTTAACATTTTTACATATTAGTCATTTTGTGTCTGACGGATGAGGACTAAGAAAAAAGAGCATCGCGGGATAGGATGGAAAAACATAAGAGAAATTTGTTTAAAAAAGTGAACATAGTATCCATTCAGTTTCTGTTGTTTTTTATTTGATTGTTTTTTTTGTTTTCCTCTGAATGAGGATGGTGTTTTCCATAACAGGTCTCCCAGGGTTGTCCTAGAGCTCTGAACTGCTTAGATGAGCTGCATCTATCATAGTTGGTCAATTCACATAGTTGTTGGTTAATATATACAATGTTCTCTTGGTTCTGCTTCCTTCACTCAGCATCAGTTTCTATAATTCTTTTCATACTTCTCTAAAGTTCGACCATTCATGATTTCTTATGGAGCAATAGTATTCTATAACATTCAGATACCACAACTTGTTCAGTCATTCCCCAGTTAATAGGCATTCCCTCAATTTCCAATGCTTTGCCAATATAAAAAGAGCTGCTATATTTTTGAACATGTGGGACTTTTCCCATTTTTTAATTTCTTTTGGATGTAGACCTAGTAAAGATATTTATGGAGTATGATCAGTTTCATTGCTCTTTGAGTATAGTTCCATATTACTCAACAGAATGGTTGGATTAGGGGGAGGCTAGGTTGCACAATGGATAGCACCAGCCCTGGAGTCAGGAGTACCTGAGTTCAAATCTGGCCTCAGACACTTAATAATTACCATGCTGTGTGGCCTTGGGAAAGTCATTTAACCCCTTTGCCTTGCAAAAACCTAAAAAAGCAAAACAATACAACACAAAACAAAACAAAAAAACCCAGAATGGTTGGATTAGTTAACATCTCCACCAACAATGCATTAATGTCCCAACAACCATCCTACAACCTCTCCAAAATTGACATTTTCCCTTTTAGTCAACTTAGTCAATCTGATAGGCATGAAGTAGTACCTCATAGTTGTTTTAATTTGAATTTCTAAAATAAATAATGATTTGGAACATTTTCTCATATGATTATATAAAGCTTTAATTTCTTCATTTGAAATTTTCCTGTTCATATCTTTTGACCATTTTTCAGTTGGTCAAATTTCAGTTAAGTTGTAACCCTATAAATTTGATTCTATTCTTTATCAGAATCCCCAGCAGCAAAAATTGCTTCCCATTTTTCTGTTTTCCTTCTAATCTTGGCTGTATTAATTTTATTAATGGAAACACTTTTTAATTTAATATAAACATAATCATCCATTTTGTATAATTTTATAATGATTTATCACATATTTTATGATTTCATTTTATATTAAACATAATATACATTTAAATTTATAATTATATAATCAGTATATTATATACATATTTGCATATATAAACATACTATACATACTCATATTTATCAGTTCTTTCTCTCTAGGTAGATAGCATCTTCCTTTGTAGGTCCTCTGTACTTGCCTTGAGTATAATACTTCAAATAATTTAGTCATTCACAGTTGTTCGTTGAACAATATTGCAGTTATCATATACAATGTTTTCTTGGTTCTTCATTATTTCTTACAAACCATTACATTTTTTTTAAAAAATCAATCAGTTCATTATTTTTTATAGCACAGTAGTACTTTATTACAATCATATGCCACAACTTGTTTAACCATTTCCCAATGGATAGGCATCTCCTCAATTGCCAGAATTTTTTTAATATCAGAGAAATATGCAGCAATATTTCAGAACAATTGAATTATTTTTCTTTTTCCTTCATCATCTTGGAAAATGGGCCTAATAGTAGTATTGCTGAGTGAAAGGATATGTACATAGCTTTATAACTCTTTGGGCATAATTCCCATTTGCTTTGCAGTTCACAGTTCTACCAACTGTGAATTAGTGTCCTTATTATCCCACATCCCTTCCAACATTTCTCATTTTCACATTTTATCATTTTAGTAAATATGATCGATTTGAGATATCTTAGTTATTTTAATTTTTATTTCTCTAATCAGGAATGATTTATTGAATTCTTCATATGACTAACTTTGATTTCTCTATCCAAAAACTGCCCATTCCTGTCCTTTCACTATTTATCAATTAGAGAATGACTCATATTCTCTAAATTGTACAAAGTTCTCTATTATATTTGGGATGTGAGATCTTTATCTGAAAAACTGCCTATAAAATCCCCCCACAATTTTCTGCTTTCCTTCTAATCCTGGCTACATTTTGGGGTTTTTTTGGTAAAAATATTTTTTAATTTCATGTAATCAAAATTATCCATTTTATATCTCACAATTTTCTCTATCTGTTGTTTATTCATAAATCCTTCACTTAAGTCTGGGAGGTAATATTTTTCATGTTCTTCTAATTTTCTTATGCTATCTCCCTTTATATAGAGGTCATAAGTCTATTTTGACCATATTTTGGTAAATGGTATAAGTCTGCTTTTCAGTTTTCCCAACAATTTTTTTTTGCTAAATAATGAATTTTTAATCCCAAAATCTTAAGTCTTTACATTTGTCAAACACAAGGATATTATAAATCATATACTATTGTGTTTTGTATGTCTATTGATCCACATTTATATTTCTTGCATGTCTCTTGATCCACCTTTATATTTCTTTTTTTTAGGTTTTATTTTTTTTGCAAGACAGGGGTTAAGTGGCTTGCCCAAGGCCACACAGATAGGTAATTACTAAGTGTATGAGGCTGGATTTGAACTCAGGTCCTCCTGACTCCAGGGCCGCTGCTCTATCCACTGCACCAGCTAGCTGCCCCAACCTTTATATTTCTTAACCAGTACCAGATAGTGTTGATAATTACTGTCTTTTAATAGTTTAAGTTCAGGTACTGCTAAACTTCCTTTACATTTTTTTATTAATTCCTTTGATAATCTTGACCTTTTTTTCTTTCAAATAAATTTTATTAGTTTTCTAGCTCATTAAACAATTTTTCGGAAATGTAATTAAGATAGCATTAAATAAGTAGATTAGTTTACATAGAATTATTGTTTTTATTATATTGACTCTCCCTACCCATGAACAATTTTATTTCTCCAATTATTAAAATCTGACGTTATTTGTAGCAAAATGTTTTATATATTTTGGGCTTAATCTAGGCCGGTATACTACCAGATATTTCATACAGTCAACAGTTATTTTAAATGGGATATCTCTTATTATCACTTCTTGCCGAGATTTTTAGTGATAGTATTCATTGCTTGGTTCTTATCCTTCATTACCTAAGACACCCAAAATGACAACACTATGTTAGAGACAAATCACAATGTGTGCAAATGTGGTTGATCAGATCGATACTAGCTCAGAATGCTCTTGCACAGGTTGGGCACAAGTAGTCCATGTAAACAGCTGGGGTGCTTACTCCAAGCTTATGTATGTCACATTTCCCTTGAGCTGCTTCAATTCTGCCCTTCTCAAATGTATTACTTTCTATTCTCATTCAATTCTCTCCAGATATCTATCATTTCTAAGCTTATCTAAGATTTTCATTTCCTTTAGTTCTTTCTTACCTATTTTTATTAGAGTAATCTAATTGTGAAAGTGGAAGTTTGAAGTCCACCACATGATAGTGTTTTTTTCTATATATTTCTACCTGAAATTTGTTTAGATTTTCATTTGATATTACATCAGTATTTATGGTACCTTTATCATAATGTAGTTTCCCTGTTTATTTCTCTTAATTAAATCTATTTTAGCTATAACAATGTCTGAGATCATGATTGCTACCCCTGCTGTTTTTGAATCAGCTGAAGCATAATAAATTCTACTCTGGACTTTATATTTACTCTTTGTTTATCTTATTTTATACTCTGATTCTTGTAAACAACATATTGACAGATTCTGTTTTTTAATTCATTATGCTATGCATTTCCTTTTTATCCCATTCACCTTCTAATTATAATCACTAGTTGTGTATTTCCCTGCAATTTATTTTTCCTCACTTTTTATCCTTCTCTCTTTTTTATAACCCTATTTTTCCTCAAATGCCTAATTTACCTTTAACACCTACCTCCCTAATCCACACCCCTTCTAAGAATTCCTTCCTAATCCTCATATTTGACCCTCTTGTACCTTAATTTTTTTTGTTTTTGTTAATGCTTTGTTCTCTAAGAAGACCATGATATCAGAGAGGTGATGCAATGATATGCAAGTGACTTGGATTTAAGTTATGGAATGCTGTGTAAAGTCACCAGTCTCACTTTCTCCTCTTGAACCATCTGCTTTCAATGACTAGACATAGATCAGGACCACTGGAGATGACTCTGGATGCAGGTGGAGCCCCCATGACTTTTTAAAGATAGATCTTTACCAGGTTACAGTTTGACTTAGGCAATTCCCATTCTGTCATGAAGGCTAGATAAAATAGAAATGAGGCAAAGAGACCAAAATGACCACTTCCAAAAAAGGAAGGAAAAAAATTCCTTAATTTACCTACACTTGTAAAGGTCCCTCCTTGTTCCCTTGCCCTTCCAGTTCTTTCTAAATAAAGAATTTTATCTCTCTCTTTTTTTTTTAGGATTTTTCAAGGCATTGGGGTTAATTGGCTTGCCCAAGGCCACACAGCTAGGTAATTATTAAGTGTCTGAGACTGGATTTGAACCCAGGTACTCCTGACTCTAGGGCCGGTGCTTTATCCACTACGCCACCTAGCCACCCCAGAATTTTATCTCTTTCTGGGCATAAATGTTATTCGGTTGTTAACAGAATTCTGATGAGACCAGAATGAGCTCATGTGATTCACATTCACAGTTATGATTGTTAACTATGTGTTTTCTTCTATCCTATTCTCTTCCCATTTTCCTACTCTTTTTTCCCTGTTCTGAATTTGAGTATTTTACTTTACACTAAAGCTTCCTTTACTCCACCCACCTTCTTCTTCTCCCTTTTTTCCTTACACTTTTTTTTCCTTCCTAATAACCTGTAGGAAAAGATCTATTTCTGTACCCAACTCTGTGTATTTAGAATTTTTCTTACTTTAACCAGATCAGATGAGAATGAGATTCAAGCCTCATGCTGTTCTACCCAGAATCCAGTCCATGTTGTATGAAGGTGATCTTTTTGTTCTCAGGAAGAGAAACCAATACAGTACAGTGTGTGGGGAGGGGAGGGAAAATTTTGAAAAGTTTAGGGCAGGGAGGAAAGAGGCCTTATATTTGGGGGGGATGGAATTTTACTAATTAATGCACCTTTGGGTGAAAAGAGGAGGTAAAGGCAAATGAAGACTTACACTGAATGAGACACTGGGGGCAACTGGCACCTAGAAGAATGAGAGACCATGAACACTTGGATATGTTCAGTCAAATATAGAAGAGAAGGTCAATGAGAGAGTCTAGATCAGTTGTAGGCTGAAAAATCAAGTACATGCTGGGGAGGAACACTATCATGCGGCAGTGTTCTTTCTGACACTGGCAATAATTGTTTTGGTAATTGAGGATACCATAAAAAGGGGGATACATGGGGCAAGGGTAGAGATGGGAACCCTTAGATAATGGATAACTTAGAAACTTCAATTGAATAAAGAATACAGAGAAAAGAGAGAGAGAGACCAGATAATTATAGGGTTCAGGAATCAGAAAATGAAGATTGAGAATAGAGAGAAGAGGATAATTAATTTAGAAAGTGAAAGAAATTCTTTTTGGAAAGAGATACCAAGAAAATGAAATTTTAAAGAAGGACCAGGACTATCTGAATGAGAGATAAAAGAGAGGGAATGTTGAATAACAAGAGTGGATCAAGGTTGAGACTAAGAGAACCCTTGAGAATAGGGACACTTTAAAAAAGATTCAAGTAAAGCAAAAGAATATTATATTGTGTTTATAAGAGAAAAGTGAAGTTGAATCTGAAAAGGTTTTGCACAGACATTAGGCATCTGGGATAAGGAGTAAAGAGCACTAAAACAAACAAAAACTCCTTACATCTATTTCTCTGATAAAGTGTTGGTATGACAGATATATAAATCGTAATAATAAATAATATATGATAAATAATAGAATATACCATTTATAGTATCTCCATTACTTAACACACACACACGCACACACAAACACACACACACACACACACACACACATATATATATATATATATATATATATGTATATATAAAACTAATAGCCTTTCCCCAATAGATAAATGGTTGAAAGATAGGTACAAACAATTCTCAAAAGAATTTTAAAATACTGATTACATGAAAAAGGGTCTGAAGGGACAAATAAGGGAAATACAAATCAAAATGACTTTATATCCTGCAAATTGGCAAAAATAGCAAAAATTAACAATAATCAATGATGGCCACACCTAAACCTTTGTTGGTGGAGCTAATGGCACAGTCATTATGGAAAGCAATTTGAAATTCTACAAATAAAAGGACTAAAATTCCCATATCCTTTACACCAGATAATCCATTACTTGGTTTATATCGCAAGGAAACTATTTCCAAGAACAAACATTGCTATATTCTCCAAATATTTTTCACAGCATTTTTTGTAACAGCAAAGAATGGGACCAAGATTAGTGCCCACTAACTGAGGGATGACTAAGCAAATTGTGATGTCAATGTAAAGTGGAAACAAGAACAATAATTACAGCACTGTGTTGTAAGAGATGATGTCTGGAAGGTGGAGCCAAGATTGCAGAGTAAAGCTAGGAACTCCACTGAGCTTTCCCAAATTCCCCTCCAAAAAACTTTAAAATATTGCCCTAAAACAAATTCTGGAATTGTAGAAGCAACAAAATAATGGAGGAAACCAATGCTCCAACACAAGACAACTAAGAAGGTTGGCAGGAAAGGTCTCTCTCACTGGGGTGAGGGTGAAGTGCAGTGCAGTATAATGAATCAAAGAGTCTAGCAGCAGATCAGGGCAGGACATGTGAGTGTCTGTAACCCTACAGAAAAACAACAGACCTGGAGAAGCAATCCAGGAGACATAATTGAAGAAATATTGGAATACCTGAAAGCCATGATCATAAAGAGACTTAGCCTTCTTTCAAGAAATTATCAAGGAAAACTGCCTGATATTTTAGAATGAGAGCATAAAATAGAAATTGAAGGAACCCACTGGGCACCTCTTGAAATAAATCCCCAAATGCAAATTCCTAGGAATGTCATACTGAAATTCAAGGCTTCCAGGTCAAGGAGATATCATTGCAAGCAGTCAGAAGAAAAAATTCCCGGTTAGGATAACACAAGATTTAGCAGTTTCTAAGTTAAAGAATCTTGAATTAAATATTCCAAAGGGCAAAAGAAGTTAAGACTACAACCAAGTTTTACATACCCAGAAAATTGAATATACTCCTTCAGAGGAAGAAATGAATATTCTGGAAAATAAAAAAAAAAATTTCAAGCATTCCTGATGTAAAGACCAGAGCTTAAGAGAAAATTGTGCTTTCAAATACAAGTCTCAAGAGAAGCATAAAAAGGTAAAATGGAAAGAGAAATCCAAAGGGATTCAATAAGATTAACAATATTCTTTATATTCCTTCGTGAGTCTGTGATACTTGTAACTCCTAAGGACTTTCTCAATATTAGGTCATTCAGAAGAGACAGAGGGAATGCGTGTGGGTTAAATATGATTGAATGATATCTTAAAAAATAAAATCAGAGGGGAGACAGGAATGTGCTGAGAGAACAGGAAAAGAAGAGGTAGCATAGGGTAAATTATCTAACTTAAAAGAGGAAAGAAAGAAGGAGCTTTTATAGAGGAGGAGAAGATAGGGGAGATGAAGGGGGAACATGTGAACCCTGTCATCAGATTTGGCTCAAAGAGGGAAAAATGTATAAACTCAGTAGGTTATAAGAATGTACCTTATTGATTAGGTAAGTAGGCAGGAAAGGGATAAAAGAAGATGGGTTAAGCTGATAGAAGGAAATGGAGATTAAAGCAGGTGATGGTCAAAAGGAAAACACTTTTGAGGAAGGACAGGGTAAAAGAGAATAGCATAAATAAGAAGAACATAGGATGGAGGAAATGCAATGAGCAATCATAACTGAAAAGAAGTTTGAGAGTTTCTTTCATAAAGGCCTCATTTCTGAAAAAAATATAAGGAAATGAGTCAAAATTTCAAAAATAAAAGCCATTGCCCAAGTGACAAAATGGTCAAATGATACAAACAGGAAGTGTTTGGATGAAGTAAATAAAGCTAGAAATAACTGCATGAAAATGTTATAAATCACCATTGATTGGAGAAATATATATTCAAACAATTCTGAGTTATTACTTTATATGTATTAGATTGTCTATTATGACAGAAAAGTAAAATGATAAATACTGGTGGGGATGTGGGAAAATTGGTGGAGTTAGTTAGGAATCCACCAAACCATTCTGGACAGCAATTGGAACTATGGCTAAAGGAGTATAAAACCATGTATACTCTTTGACCTAGTAATGTCACTGCTAGTTCTGTATCCCAAAGAGATAAAAAAAAAACAAAAAGAAAAACGATTTAAGGACAAAAATATTTACAGCAGGATTTTTTTGTGGTGGAAATGAATTAGAAACTGAGATTGTGGCATATGATTGTGATGGAATAGTATTGTGTTATAAGAAGGAGAATGTTTTCAGAAAAACTTTGAAACTGAAGGGATGTCCATCAATTGGGGAAAGGCTAAGCTTGAACTTATGCAAAGTGAAACAGACAAAAGAGGAGAACATTGTATACACTAACAGTAATAGTGTGTGCTGATCCACTGTGAATGACTTAGGTATTCTCAGCAACAAAATCCTACAACTCCAAGAGTTGTGATGAAAAAATGCTATCATCCCCAGAGAAAGACGCTAGTGAATCTGAATGCAGATTTAAAGCATACTTTTTAAAACATTACTTTTCTTGGGTGGTTTGGTCTATGTATTCTCTGACATCATGACTTATATGGAAATATGTTTTGCATGACTCTACACATCTAAACTATATCAAATAACTTACTTTCTCAATGAGGGAGGAGGAAAGAAAGGAAGAGAATTTGGAACTCAACATTTTTCAAAACGCATTATGACTGTGGCTATTGTTGGGTCAGCGGTATGCGAAGGTTCTGTCCCACACCCTTCCTCATCACCAGCGTTCTGGTGGGGCTGCTGGCCTTCAGTCTCGCCCCCTCCCACCTAGAATCTCCCTCCCTTTCTCCCCCCCCCACCCCGCCCCCACTCCCAGACTCCCAGCTGGCCCAGGGGGATCCATTTCCCGGAGCTCAATGGCTTCTCTTTCTGATTCTCTCCTGGGACAATCTCCAGAGCCAGGAACCAGGGCCGTGATGAAGCACTTACCTTATTTCTGCCGCGGTCAGGTAGTGAGGGGCTTTGGACGAGGCTCCCAGCAACTGGGCATCCCGACAGCTAACTTTCCTGAGGAAGTCGTGGATAATCTTCCAAGCGATTTCTCTAGCGGAATTTACTATGGTTGGGCCTCTGTTGGAAATGGAGATGTACATAAGATGGTTGTAAGCATTGGGTGGAATCCATACTACAAGGGAACTAAGAAATCAGTGGAAACTCACATTATGCATACCTTCAAAGAGGACTTTTATGGGAAAATTCTTAGTATAGTCATCACTGGCTTCCTCAGACCAGAGAAAAACTTTAGTTCAATCGAAGCCCTTATTTCAGCGATTCAAGATGATATGGAAGAAGCTCAGCAACAACTGGATTTACCAGAACATCTGAAATTCAAAGAAGATAATTTCTTCCATATACCAGAAAGCAAAACAATGAGTGACCGCTGATGAAGGCATTTTAACTTGTTCATTTATTCCCATTGTAGTCCACTACTCTTGATCTTGGTTTGGCTTGCATAAGAAAACTTTCCTCATATCTGTGATAATTCAGTATGATGTTAATACAATGTGATGTTAGTTTCCACTTAATGCTTAACTTAATGTTACATTAAAGCCATCATGGAGCAGTATTAAAATGGTCATTTAAAATCAAGATTTGTTTTTGAGCATGGTACTGATAGCAGGGCAGTTGAAGGGACTGTTCTTGAAAAGAGGGTGTGAATCTAAATGGTTATAATGTGAGAATGATTGTGGCTCCTGAGAATTGTACTTCTATCAGGACAGTTGAAAGGAGTATCCTTTGATAGAGGAAGGGAGTACAAGAAAGCTATAAAATAGTACGTGTGAATAGAAAAAGGAATATGCTGGGATAAGAAGGCAGAGGCATTAGAGTACAAATAACATATGAAGAGGGAGAAAGGGCCTAATAGAGGGGACAAAGAAAGACTGAACACTGATAAAAATCTTTCAACAGATTTGATTCAAAGTCCTATCCTACAGGGAAGAAGAAGGGGAAGGGGGAAGAAAAGGGAAGAAGAGGGTGATGAAAAGGCAGAAAAAGACAAAGTCAAAGTAAAGGAAAAAGGAATAAAAGAGGAAAGGGAAAAGAAAAGGAAGCTGGATCTATAAAAGGGAGGGTAGATTGACAGAAACATCAGGAAAGAGCAAGACCCTGATCAGGAAAAAGGGGAAGCAAAACAGAAAAGGTTTTTAAAAAGTTTGAACTATACAGAAATTTCATGAAAAACCACAGTAAAAGCAGAGAACAAAATAGCAAACCTGACTGAATTAGCTGGAGATGAGAAAAGAAGTCATTCTATTTTGTTTAAATCCTTCTAACTACCAACTACTGCTACTAGACCTAGATACCATGGAGAAGTAAAACTTTCCAGTGTGTAAAGCTTTCACAGTCATACTCAAAGGAAGAAAGGATAAAATTTCTCTTTCATATGTATAGTGTAGGGGCGGCTAGGTGGCTCAGTGGATAAAGCACTGACCCTTGGAGTCAGGAGTACCTGAGTTCAAATTCGATCTCAGGTACTCAATAATTAACGCCCTCTGTGTCCTTGGGCAAGCCACTTAACCCCATTTGTCTTGCAAAAACCTAAAAAAATATTTGTAGTGCAACATAATTTGATAAAGATATGAATTTGTGAAACTTCATTTAATTTGGGATCATTAAAAAAGTAGTTTTTGCACTATTTTTCCCTTTTATTTTTCTTTTCATGCCCGTAATTTTAAGGGTTTTTGAATTATAAAAAATAATTTAAAACCATAGCTCTCCAATCTCCATGTGTTTCCTGGCCTTTCATAATCACTCTTTTTCTCCTTATACTTCAGCTTATTTCTATTCATAAAATGGTTTCCGATTTATGATCTTTATGTATAATATATAGTCCTTTTCCTCTATTACTATTAACTCTTTTTTTTAGGTTTTTGCAAGGCAAATGGGGTTAAGTGGCTTGCCCAAGGCCACAAAGCTAGGTAATTATTTAGTGTCTGAGACCTGATTTGAACCCAGGTACTCCTGACTCCAAGGCCGGTGCTTTATCCACTACGCCACCTAGCTGCCCCTATTAACTCGTTTTTAAAAATATTTTTGATTTTTGCAAGGCAGTGGGGTTAAGTGACTTGCCCAATGTCACACAGCCAGGTAATTCTTAAGTGACTGAGGCCGAACTTGAACTCAGGTCCTCCTGACTCGAGGGCCAGGGCTCTATCCACTGTACCACCTAGCTGCCCCTTACTATTAACTCTTAACAATAATATATATATATATATATATAATATAACAATATAATATATATATATAATATAACAATAATAAATATATATACAAATTTTATTGCATTCCACTTCAGAAAAACAAACCTTTAAATACTGTAATAACCCATATTTAAAGTAATTCATTAAAGTGATGAGTAAATTGTAAGAATTAAGCAATTGGATAGAAAAAGCCGTAGTTCAGCTAATTTTTCCAAGAGGGAAAACATTTAAGGGCCAAATACATTAGAGAATATACTTCTAAGCCATTTAACTTATTTTAACTTATTTTAAATATAATTATGGATGTTATGTAGGTGTAAGCTCTGCTGTAGTTGTGTACTTACTGACTGATAAATGAAACTTGAAAATCATTTTGGAAGGTTTAAAAGTTGAAATTTTCTTTAAAACTTTCCCCTTTAATCCTATGTACTTTTCTTCTTCCTAGATAAATACTTGACTTTTGAAAAAAAGCATTCTTAAAAATTGTTTGTCCATGTAATTGGGAAAAAGGTAAAATATTAAATCAATATTTTCTTTAAAAATACAAACGAAAAGAAAAACAATTCACCTGGAAAATAGATTGAAGAGAGATAACTTAAGAATTATGGAACTACTTGAAAGTTGTGATTAAAAAAGAACCTTAAATCATATTTCAAGCGATTATTAAGGAAAATTGCTTAGATATCCTAGAACCAGGAGGCAAAATAAAAACTGAAAATAGCCTCCAAGTAGTCGTGAAGTTAGACAACCACTCTGGAGAGTAGTTTGGAACAATGCTCAAAGAGCTATACCAATGCTGTCTATATCTCAAAGAGACAAAGAAAAAAAGGTAAAAGGGCCTTTTGGTACAAAAATATTTGTAGCAATTCTTTCTTGGTGCCTAAGAATTGGAAATTGAAGGAATGCCCATCAATTGGAGAATGGCTGAATAATCTATGGTGTATGAGTGTGATAGAATATTATTCTGCTATAAGAAATGACAAGCAAGATGAATTCAGAACAACATGGAAAGACATATGAGTTATTGCAAAGTAAAGTAAACAAAACCAAGAGAACACTGTATACAGTATCAGCAATATTGCGGGACGAACTGTTATTTAGCTATTATCAGCAAAATAATGATCCAAGACAATTCCAAAGGATTCGTGATAGAGTATGCTATTCACCCTCAGAGAAATAACTGATATTATCTGAATACAGAATGAAGCATGCCATTTCTCATTTTTTCTTTCTTTCTTTCCTTCTTTCTTTTTTGTTCAAGTCTTCTTCTACAAAATTACTCAATATGGAAATGTTTTACATGAGTCCACAAAGATAACCTATTTCAGATTGCTTACCATCAGGGAGGGAAGAGGTGAGGAAGAAAACTAAGGATAGATGGAACTCAACACTAAAAACAGATGCTAAACAATTATTTTAATACGTGATTGAGGAAAAAACATTATTTTTTTAAAAGAAAGTGTCTACCAATCACCTCCTGAAAGAGATCCCTAAATGAAACCTCCCAGGCATATTATAACCAAATTCCAGAGCTCAGATGGAAGGATATCCAGTAGTAATACATTAGTAATTTCTCAAAGGCCTCACTGCTCAAATACATAGAAAACTGAGTAAATTTTTAAGAATACAAGGTATTCCCCAATTGAAAAAGGTCAAAGGATATGAATAGGCAGTTTTCCAAAGATGAAATGTAAACTATCTATTATCACCTGAACAAATGCTCTAAATCACTGATTACAGAAATGCAAATTTAAATATCTCTGAAGTAGCACTTCACACTTATAAGACTGACTAATGGGAGAGAAAAAGAAAATGACAAATATTGGAAGGAATGCAGCAAAACTGGTACACTAAAGCACTGGTGGTGAAGTTCTTTAATTTTTATTGTTTTTTGAATTTTACAATTTTCCCCCATTCTCACTTCCCTCCTCCAATGCTCACCCACACACAGAAGGCAGTCTGATAGTCTTTATATTGTTTCCATGCTATACGTTGATCAAAATTAATGTATTGATAAAGAAATCATATCCTGAAAGAAAAAAACATATGAGATGGAAAAATTAAAAAAGATACCATTTTTTAAAAAAAATTAAATTCCATAATTCTTTCTTTGGATATCTATATATAGAGATGGTATTCTCCATCACAAGTACCCTAAAATTGTCCCTGATTGTTGCACTGAAGAAATGAGTAAGTCCATTAAGTTTGATCATCACCCCTCATGGAGTTGTTGGAGTGTACAATGGTCTTCTCATTCTGCTCATCTCGCTCAGCATCAGTTTGTCTAAATCCTTCCAGGCTTTTCTGAGTCCCCATCCTTCCTGGTTTCTAATAGAACAATAGTGTTCCATAACATACATATAGTAAAATTTGTTCAGCTATTCACCAATTGATGGACATTCATTCAATTTCTAATTATTTGCCAAAACAATGGGATTTCTATGAATATTTATGTAGAAGTGCTGTTTTTACCTTTTTTTCATGATCTCTTCAGAGTACAGATACAGTAGATGTATTACTGGATCAAAGGGTATGCATATTTTATTGCCCTTTAGGCATAATTCCAAATTGCTCTCCAGAAATGTTGTCTGTGTTCACAGCTGCACCAACAGCCTATTAGTGTCGGTTCCAACACTGATCATTGTCCTTTCTGGTCATGTTGACCAGTCTGAGAGGTGTGAAGTAGTATCTTACAGATGATTTAATTTGCATTTCTCTAATCAGTAATGATTTAGATCAATTTTTCATGTGACTATGGATCATTTTGATTTCCTCATCTGTAAATTGCCTCTACATATCCTTTGACCATTTGTCAATTGGGGACTGGCTTGTTTTATTATAAATTTTTCTCAGTTATCGTTATATTTTAGAAATGAGTCTATTATCAGAAATATTAGTATAAAAATTGCTTTCCGATTTAATATGATTCTTTTGATCCTGGAGACGGTGGTTTTGTTGGGCAAAAACATTTTAATTTAATGTAATCCAAATTATCTGGTTTGTTTTTAATGATGTTCTCCATTTCTTCCTTGGTCATAAACTACTTCCATATCCATAGATGTGACAGATAAACTATTCCTTCATCACCTAGTTTGTTTATAATATTGTCTTTTATGTCTAAATCTTGTTCCAATTTTGATTTTTTTCTTCATAAAGGATGTGAGATGTTGGTCTAATCCAAATTTCTGCCTTACTAACTTCCAAATTCCCAAACAGTTTTTATCAAAGAGAGTTTTTATGCCAGAAGCGGAACTCTTTGGTTTTATCAAACAGCAGGTTACTATAATCATTTCTTGCTATTGCTTTTGCACCGAATCTATTCAACTGATCCATGGTGGTGGAGTTCTGAAGTGATACACCCATTCTGGAAAGCAATTTGCCTAAAGGGCTATTACAAAATCATGCTTGCTCTTTGACCTAACAATACCATTATTAGGTCTATAAAGAGATTTTTTTTAAATAGAAAAAGGACTTATATGCACAAAAATATTTATAGAGGCTCTTTTAGTGGTGGCAATGAATTGAGTTTTTTTTTAATTTTTGTGAGGCAATGGGGTTAAGTGACTTGGCCTAGTTCACACAGCTAATAAGTATCAAGTGCCTGGGACTGGATTTGAACTCATTTCCTCCAGACTCTAGGGTTATTGTTTTATCCACTGCACCACCTTGCTTCCCTGGTGTCATTGAATTGGGAACTGAGGGGACGTCCATCAACTGGGTGAAAAAGTGGTGGTATATAATTGTGATGGAATACTAATATGGTATAAGAAATAAGAAGGATGCTCTCAGAAAATCCTGGAAAGACTTACATGAAATGCAAAATGAAGTGAGCAGAAACAGGAGACTTGTGTACACAGGAACTGCAATATTGTACGATGACCAACTGTGAATGACTTAGCTATTCCAAGCATTTCCATGATGTAAAACAATTCTGAAGAATTTTTTTGTGAAAAATGCCACACACCTCCAGAGAAAGGACTGAAAGATTATGAATGTAGATTGCAGCATACTTTTTTTTAAACTTCCTTTGTTCTTCTTGGGTTTTGTTTTGATTTGTTTTTTAAATCTTGTCTTTTCTTTCACAACATGATTACTATGGAAATGTATTTTGCATTACTGTATTGGTATAATTTATTATCAAAATATTTCCCATTTCAAGAAGGGACAGGGAAGGGTGGGAGGGAATTTAGGACTAACTGTTTTCAAAATATGAATGTTAAAACATAACTTTTACATCTAACTTAAAAAGGAAATGTTTCTAAAAAGAAATGATTGGTGCATGCCTACCTTTTGGCCTAGCAGTTCCACAGCTAGATCTAGAAATATCAGAAGAGATGAAATAAGGGAAGAAATCACATGTATAGGGATATTTATAATAGCTTTTATCTGATGGTGGGGAGCTGGAGATTGAGGGGATGTTCATCAGTTTGAGAATCAGTTAGAGTAAGTGACTGAGATGAAATGGCATTCTGTTATGGGAAATCATCAACAGGATGCTCTCAGTAAAAACTTACATGAGTAGATGCATTGGGAAATGTGCTGTATATTGCTGAACCACAATAAGTGAGATGGAGACCAAATTATGAATTTTGGGGAGTACATTTTATTACCAATGACTATGTGGGGATACCCCCTCAAAGTACATAGCACAGAGTTTCCAGAGAATAAGGCTTTTTATAGTATTGGGGGAATATTGTGAGCAAGCAGGATACAAAAGCAGAGCTAGCAGTTAGAAATTTTTCCTTATCGGACAGATAATTACTAACAAAGAAAGAGTCCCACACTCCCAGGTCTCTTACAGGCTTAGGACATGTGGAATGTGATGTTCTATAGATATGGCTACATCTGAGGAAAGGGGAGATAGTCTTGGGAGGAGTCAGGAATCTGTAGGCATAGCAAAAGGATCAGATAAAGAAGAACATTTTGTAAGTCCAAGATAGTTTCTATGACAACCCCACCCCACACACATCTATGCCATCTTTGCCTTATCAGTATGTTTCCAGACCTAAAGGTGCCTAGTCAAATTCATATTTCTAAGAAGAATCCAAGAAAATGTCAAGGGTGCTTTTTCCATGAATATTAATGTTGTACTTCAATATAAAGACAGCAATATTGTTGGATGATCAACTGTGAATGACCCAAATTTTCTCAGTATTGCTGTGACCCAAGAGAACTCTGAAGAATTTATGACAGAGAAGGCTATTCATTCCAAAGAAAGAAGTAATGGTGCAGGAATACAGATTGAAGCATACTCTTCTTTTTACTTAAAATATGAAATGTTACGGCAATGAATAAAGAAAACCACAGAAAGACCAATATGAACTGATGCAGAGTCAAGTCAGGAGAGATAATAAAACAACATACTCAGAAACTACAACATAATATATGGAAAGAATAATGGCATACAAAATAATCCCAGTTGAATGTTACAAAATTATAAAGATCAAATCGGACTTGAATAAGGAGAGTCCCCTCCCCCCCACTAGCCTTTGTGCAGGCGGCAGCTTCACAGAATTAGGTGTTGCATGTTGTCCAACTTTTTCTATGTATTGACAAGTTGTCTTTTTTTTCCTCCTCTAAAAAGACGCTATTTGTCTTATGAGATGATAGTCTGAAAGGGAGAAGGAAGGGTTGTAATATATAAATACACACACACAAACCACGTGCACAAACACACATACAGACACACAAATACACACACACACACACACACACACACACACACACACACACACACACACACACACTAAGACAATAACACTCCCTAGCTCACAGCTGGCCCTGGCCTCTTGCTAGGTCCTACCCAAAATTTTGGGCTTCTGGTTCCGGAGCCTCCTGACATTAAGAAGGCCACAGCCAATTTAACCGGTCTCCTCCTCATGCTAAGTTGGGTTGAGTGAGTGAGGGCTCCAGTCCTGCAAAGAAGGGAGGGAGTAAGGTCTGCTACCTAGTGCGGCATCACAGCCCCCCAATCCACCCAGTTTAAGGAGGGACTAGTTCTGTGAAAGGCACCATTCTGCCCCTTGAGAACCAGACCCGCCTTTGCCTTACCAGCTGCCCAGATTTCGAGTTTTTATGTAGGAGTGTGTGGCAAACCAAGCCCTGGATCATCTTTTCCATTCCAACCTCTCTTTACTCCTGGGGTTCCCTCCTCTTTGTCCTTTCCACTCCCTAGACTCCGAAGTCTGGGTGGTACATCAGGGAAGAGGACTGCACCTAGAAAGTGAGTCTTGTTTTCTCTGTCTCTCTGTCTCTCTGTCTTTCACTCTGTCTCTCTGTCTCTCTGTCTCTGTCTGTCTCTCTCTCTCTCTCTCTCTCTCTCTCTCTCTCTCCCTTCCTTCCTTCCATCCTTCCTTCCCATCCTTCCATCTTTGTTCACTTCTAATATGACTTCCATGCAGGAGTCCTGCCCTTCAGAATAATTCACTGCCTATGATGGTGATGTCAACTGGTCTCAATTGTTGGTTACCATGTATTTCCAAGGAAATCCCCAATCCTGCTGAACCTCATGCCAGCTCCTAATCAGACCCATATCATGCCTGGAGGAGAGGTCCCTTCTTCTCCACTTTGACCAGTCAGGATGCCATAGCGCTATCTACTGTAGGTGGTGCAAAACACCAGGAGACATGCACACAGCCATATCTCTCTGCTTGCAGAGAAAGAGAAACTGAGGCAGAGGGAGAAACAGAGACTGTCAGAGATAGATTATTAATAGAGGGGTTGACTGTAGAACAGGGCCTCTGGAACGCAGCTGAGAGAAACAGACTTAGAGTCAAAAGAAAGAAGAAGTCTGCCATCCATCATGCCAGGCAAAAGATTGACTGATGGCCTCCCAGCCAGTGATCAGTAAGTCTGATTTATCTCAAATACCTGCTTCAGTATGCAAATAATGCACAAAACTCTGCAGATCACAAGAGCTTTAAGGATCACAGACTACCTGTCACATACTGACTGCGGAACAAGGAACAAGATCCACAAGTCACACAGAAGTGGTGTAGAGGAAGGAACACCAAAGACAATAAGAGTCAGTTGCACAAAGCCAAAAAACTAAAAAATAGAAGAAAATGTAAATTACTCCATCTCCAAAACCACTGACTTCGAGAATAGATCATGAAGAGAATTATTGTTCATCCTGAAAACATTGAGTATTAAAAAAGCCTGGAAATAATATTACAGGATTTGGTGAAGTAAAACTACCCCAACATCTACGAATCAGAGGTCAAAATAGTTATTGAAAGAATACATCGATCCCCTCCAGGAAAGGATCCAAAAATGAAAATGCCAATGAATATTCTTTCCAAATTCCAGAAATATCAGTTAAAAGAAAATCCTGCAAGCAGGCAGAAAGAAAGAATTTAGATACTGAGGAATTACAGTAAGGACTGCACAGGATCTGACTGCAACAACATTAAGGGATGGAATGGCCTGGAATGCAGTATTCTGAAAAGAAAGGGAGCTTGGAATGCAGGCAAAAATTCATTATCCAGGAAAACTGATTCTTTTCTTCCAGGGCAAAAGATGGACATTTGAGGAAATAGGAGATTTCCAAAACTCCTGATGAAAAGACCAGAGCTTAATAGAAAATTGGGACTTCAAACAGGACATACAAAAGTTATGTGATAAGGTAAAAAAAAAAACCCATTATCCAATAAGATGAAACTGACTATATCACTACCTGGGAGAAAGACTATAATAACGCTGGAGAATTGCAACTCTATTAGAGAGAATATATTTAGCCAGAAATGTTGGATACTCATGGCATATTCATGAAACTACTATCCAATAAGATGAAACTGGCTATAACCCTACCTGAGAGAAAGATATCACTAATTTTTAATAATTGTAATTCTATTAGAGAGAATACACCTAGCCAGAAGTGATAGATACTCATGAATTTTCCATGACTCAGATGGAATGATTTAAACAACACATCCTTAAAAAGGGGGACAGTAAAGAGATGGGAGGAAAAAGCACACTGATTGGGTTAAATCTCATTAGATTAAGAGCTATAAAGGACCTACTGCAATTGGAAGAAGGGAGGAGGTGAGAACCACCTGAAAGTCACTCTCATCAGATTTGGCTAAAAGGTAACATATAATCAGTTAAGTTAAGAAACTTATCTTACCTATCAAGTACTAAAAGGGGGGAAATGGAGGGGGGAGGAAAGGGGGAATCAAAAGAAGGAAGGGAAAGAAGAAGGGACAAAGGGAAGGGGGAAAAGGGGAGGGGTGAGATATAGGAGGGCTGCTGGTGGTCAGAAAAAAAATATTGGAGAAAATGGATAAAGGGGAAAAAGGTTAAAAATAAAAACAGAGGGAAGATAACATGGAGGGCAAAAAAGAATTAATAATTATAACTTCAAATGTGAATGGGATGAACTCTCCCTTAATATATAAGTGAATAACAGAACAGATTAAGAGAAGAATCCTACAATAGGAGGAGCTAGGTGGCACAGTTTTTAAAGCACAGGCCCTGGAGTCAGGAGTACCTGAGTTCAATTCCGACCTCAGACAACTAGCAATTGCCTAGCTGTGTGTCCTTGGGCAAACCACTTAACCCGATTTCCCTTGCAAAAAAAAAACAAAACCTAAATTAAATCTATTTCAGCTTTAAAAATATCTGAGGTCATGATTACTACGCCTGCTGTTTTTGCTTCAGCTGAAGCATAATAAATCCTTCTCTGGACTTTATATTTACTCCATGTATCCCTCATTTTGAACTCTGATTCTTTGAAACAACATATTGTCACATTCTGGTTTTTAATCCATTATGCTCTCCATTTCTTTGGTATCCCATTCACCTTCCAATTATAATCACTAGTTCTATATTTCCCTCCAATTTACTTTTCCTCACTTTTTAACCTTCTCTTTTTTTATAAACCTATTTTTCCTCAAATGCCTAATTTACCTTTCACACCTACCTCCCTAATCCACACCCCTTCTAAAAATTCCTTCCTAATCCTCATATTTGACCCTCTTGTACCTTAATTTTTTTTGTTTTGTTTATGCTTTGTTCTCTAAGAAGAACATGATATCAGACAGGTGATACAAAGACATGCAAGTGACTTAGATTTAAGTGAAGGGATGCTATGTAAAGTCACCAGTCTTACTTTCTCCTCTTGAACCATCTGAGTTCAGTGACTAGATATGGATCAGGACCCTTGGAGATGACTCTGGATGCAGGTGGAGCCCCATGACTTTTTAAAGATAGATCTTTAAAAGGTGATAGTTTGACTGAGGCAATTCCCATTCTGTCATGAAGGCTAGATAAAATAGAAATGAGGCAAAGAGACCAAAAATGACCACTTCCAAAAAGGAAGGAAAAAAATTCCTTAAATTACCCACACTTCTAAAGTTCCCTCCTTGTTCCCTTGCCCTTCTAGTTCTTTCTAAATAAAGAATTTTATCCCTTTCTGGGTATAAATGTTATTCTGTTGTTAACACAATTCTGATGAGACCAGAGTGAGCTCATGTGATTCACATTCAGAGTTATGATTGTTAACTATGTATTTTCTTCTATCCTATTCTGTTCTAATTTTCCTACTATTTTTCCCCTGTTCTGAATTTGAGTATGTTTTACTTTAGACTAACGGCTCCTGTAGTTCACCCACCTTCTTCTTCTCCAAATTTTCCTTCCTAATAACCTGTTGGAAAAGATCTATTTCTGTATCCAACTCTGTGTATTTAGAATTTTTCTTACTTTAACTAGATCAGATGAGAATGAGATTCAAGCCTCATGCTGTTCTACCCAGAATCCAGTCCATGTTGTATAAAGGTGACCTTTTTGGTCTCAGGAAGAGAAAGCAATACAGTACAGTGTGTGGGGAGGGGAGGGGAAAATTTTGAAAAGTTTAGGGCAGGGAGCAAAGAGGCCTTATATTTGGGGGTGGTGGGATGGAACTTTACTGATTAATGAACCTATGGGTGAAAAGACAAGGTAAAGGCAAATGAAGACTTACACTGAATGAGACCCTGGGGGCAAATGGCACCTAGAAGAATGAGAGAGCATGAACACTGGGGGTCTAGATCAGTTGTAGGCTGTATAATTAAGGACATGACAGGGGAGGAATATTATCATGGGTCAGTGTTCTTTCTGACACTTGCAATAATAGTTTTGGTAATTGAGGATACCATAAATTAGGGGGATACATGGGGCAAGGGTCGAGATTGGAACCCTTAGATAATGGATAACTTGGAAACTTCAAATGATTAAAGAATACAGAGAAAAGAGAGAGAGAGACCAGATAATTATAGGGTTCAGGAATCAGAAAATGAAGACTGAGAATAGAGAGAAGAGGATAATGAATTTGGAAGGAAGAAGAAATCCTTTTTGGAAAGAGGTACCAAGAAAATGAAACTTTAACCAAGGACCAGGACTATTTGAATGAGAGACAAAAGAGAGGGAATGTTGAATAACAAGAGTGGATCAAGAATGAGAGGAAGAGAACCCTTGAGAATAGGGAAACCAAAAAAAGATTCAAGTAAAGCAAAAAAAATTATATTGGGTTTATAAGAGAAAAGTGAAGTTGAAACTGAAAAGGTTTTGCACAGACATTAGGCATCAGGGATAAGAAGTAAGGAGCACTAACACAAAAAATCCTTACATCTATTTCTCTGATAAAGCTTTGGTATGATAGATATATAAATCTTAATAATAAAAAATATCTGATAAATAATAGAACATACCATATATAGTATCTCCATTACTTAACACACATCACACATACACACACAGACATATATGTATATATAAAACTTACAGCCTTTCCCCAATAGATAAATGGTCAAAAGATATGCACAAACATTTTTCAAAAAATTGTAAAATATTGATAATATGGAAAAGTGTCTGCAGTCACAAGTAAGGGAAATACAAATCAAAATGACTTTATATCCTGCAAATTGGCAAAAATGGCAGAAAATAGCAGTAATCAATGTTAAAGGCATAATTGAAAGACGGCCACACCTAAACCTTTGTTGGTGGAGCTAATGGCACAGTCATTATGGAAAGCAATTTGAAATTCTACAAATAAAAGGACTAAAATTCCCATATTCTTTGCACCAGAGAATCGATTACTTGGTTTATATCACAAGGGAACTATGTCCAAGAAAAATCATTGCTATATTCTCCAAATATTTTTCACAGCATTTTTTGTAACAGCTAAGAAATTGGACCAAGATTAGCGCCCATTAACTGAGGAATGACTAAGCAAATTGTGATGTCAATATAAAAGAAAACAACAGCAATAATTACAGCACTATGTTGTAAGAGATGATGTCTGGAAGGTGGAGCCAAGATTGCAGAGTAAAGCTAGGAACTCCACTGAGCTCTCCCAAATTCCCCTCCAAAACCTTTAAAATATTGCCCTTAAACAAATTCTGGAATGGTAGAACCAACAAAATAATGGAGGAAACCAATGCTCCAACACAAGACAACTAAGAATGTTGCCAGGAAAGGTCTCTCTCACTGGGGTGTGGGTGAAGTGCAGTGCAGTATAATGCATCCAACGGTCTAGCAGCAGATCAGGGCAGGACATGAAAGTGGCTGTAACCCTTTAGAAAAATAACAGGCCTGGAGAAGCAATCCAGGAGACATAATTTAAGAAATATTGTAATACCTGAAAGCCATGATCATAAAGAGACTTAGACTTCTTTCTAGAAATTAAGGAAGAAAACAGCCTGAAATTTTAAAATAGGAGGATAAAATAGAAATTGAAGGAACCCACTGGTCACCTCTTGAAATAAATCCCCAAATGCAAATTCCTAGGAAAGTCATACTGCAATTCAAGGCTTCCAGCGCAAGGAGATAACATAAGCAGTCAGAAAGAAACAATTCCCAGTCAGGATAACACAAGATTTAGCAGTTTCAACATTAAAGAATCTTGAATTAAATATTCCAAAGGGCAAAAGAAGTTAAGATTACAACCAAGATTTACCCACCCAGAAAAACTGAATATACTCCTTCAGAGGAAGAAATGAATATTCAGTGAAATAAAGAATGTTCAAGCATTCTTGATGTAAAGACCAGAACTGAAGAGAAAATTGTGATTTTAAATACAAGTCTCAAGAGAAGCATAAAAAGGCAGAATGGAATGGGAAATCCAAAGGGATTCAATAAGATTAACAATACTGTTTATATTCCTTCATGACAATGTGATACTTGTAACTCTTAAGGACTTTCTCAATATTGGGTCAGTAAGAAGAGACAGAGGGCATGGGTGTGGGTTGAATATGATGGAATGATATCTTAAAAATAAAATATGAGTGGAGACAGGAATATGCTGAGAGAACAGGAAAAGAAGAGGTAGAATAGGGTAAATTATCTAACTTAAAAGCGGAAAGAAAGAAAGAGCTTTTATAGAGGAAGAGAAGATAGGGGAATTGAAAGGGGAACATGTGAACCCTGTCATCAGATTTGGCTCAAAGAGGGAAAAATGTATAAACTCAGTAGGTTATAAGAATGTACCTTATTGATTAGGTAAATAGGCAGGAAAGGGATAAAAGAAGATGGGTTAAGCTGATAGAAGGAAGTGGAGATTAAAGCAGGTGATGGTCTAAAGTAAAACACTTTTGAGGAAGGACAGGGTAAAAGAGAATAGCATAAATAAGAAGAACATAAGATGGAGGAAATGCAATGAGCAATCATAACTGAAAAGAAGTTTGCGAGTTTCTTTGATAAAGGCCTCATTTCTGAAAAATATAAAGAAATGAATCAAAATTTCAAAAATAAAAGCCATTGCCCAAGTGACAAAAGGGTCAAATGATGCAAACAGGAAGTGTTTGGATGAAGGAAATAATTCTAGAAATAACTGTATGAAAAATCTTATAAATCACCATTGATTGGAGAAATATAAATTAAAAGAATTCTGAGGTACTACTGCATATGTATTAGATTGGCTACTATGACAGAAAAGTAAAATGATAAATACTGGTGGGGATTTGGGAAAATTTCCACACTAATACAATGTTGGTGGAGTTAGTTATGAATCCACCCACCATTCTGGAGAGCAACTGGAACTAGGGCTAAAGGAGTATAAAACTATGTATACTCTTTGGACTAGTAATATCACTACTAGGTCTATATACCAAAGAGATAAATAAATAAAGAAAACGATTTAAGTTCAAAAATATTTACAGTAGGATTTTTTTTTGTGGTGGCAATGAATTAGAAACTGAAATTGTGGCATAGGATTGCGATGGAATAGTATTGTGCTATAATAAGGAATATGTTGTCAGAAAAACTTTGAAACTTAAGGGATGTCCTTCAAGTGGGGAAAGGCTAAATGTGAATGGACAGAAGAGGAGAACATTGTATACACTAACAGTAATAGTGTGTGATGATCAACTGTGAATGACTTAGGTATTCTCAGCAACAAAATCATACAACTCCGATACAGTTGTGATGAAAAAATGCTATCATCCCCAGAGAAAGAAGCAAGTGAATTTGAATGCAGATTAAAGCATACTTTTTAAAACATTACTTTTCTTGGCTTGGTTTGGTCTATGTTTTCTCTGACATCATGACTTATATGGAAATATGTATTGCATGACTCTACACATCTGAACTATATCAAATAACTTACTTTCTCAATGAGGGAGGAGGAAAGAAAGGAAGAGAATTTGGAACTCAACATTTTTCAAAACGCATTATGACTGTGGCTATTGTTGGGTCAGCGGTATGCGAAGGTTCTGTCCCACACCCTTCCTCATCACCAGCGTTCTGGTGGGGCGGCTGGCCTTCAGTCTCGCCCCCTCCCACCTAGAATCTCCCTCCCTTTCTCCCCCCCCCCACCCCGCCCCCACTCCCAGACTCCCAGCTGGCCCAGGGGGATCCATTTCCCCGAGCTCAATGGCTTCACTTTCTGATTCTCTCCTGGGACAATCTCCAGAGCCAGGAACCAGGGCCGTGATGAAGCACTTACCTTATTTCTGCCGCGGTCAGGTAGTGAGGGGCTTTGGACGAGGCTCCCAGCAACTGGGCATCCCGACAGCTAACTTTCCTGAGGAAGTCGTGGATAATCTTCCAAGCGATTTCTCTAGCGGCATTTACTATGGTTGGGCCTCTGTTGGAAATGGAGATGTACATAAGATGGTTGTAAGCATTGGATGGAATCCATACTACAAGGGAACTAAGAAATCAGTGGAAACTCACATTATGCATACCTTCAAAGAGGACTTTTATGGGAAAATTCTTAGTATAGTCATCACTGGCTTCCTCAGACCAGAGAAAAACTTTAGTTCAATCGAAGCCCTTATTTCAGCGATTCAAGATGATATGGAAGAAGCTCAGCAACAACTGGATTTACCAGAACATCTGAAATTCAAAGAAGATAATTTCTTCCATATACCAGAAAGCAAAACAATGAGTGACCGCTGATCAAGGCATTTTAACTTGTTCATTTATTCCCATTGTAGTCCACTACTCTTGATCTTGGTTTGGCTTGCATAAGAAAACTTTCCTCATATCTGTGATAATTCAGTATGATGTTAATACAATGTGATGTAGTTTCCACTTAATGCTTAACTTAATGTTACATTAAAGCCATCATGGAGCAGTATTAAAATGGTCATTTAAAATCAAGATTTGTTTTTGAGCATGGCACTGATAGCAGGACAGTTGAAGGGACTGTTCTTGAAAAGAGGGTGTGAGTCTAAATGGTTATAATGTGAGAATGATTGTGGCTCCTGAGAATTGTACTTCTATCAGGACAGTTGAAAGGAGTATCCTTTGATAGAGGAAGGGAGTACAAGAAAGCTATAAAATAGTACATGTGAATAGAAAAAGGAATATGCTGGGATAAGAAGGCAGAGGCATTAGAGTACAAATGAGAAAGGGCCTAATAGAGGGGACAAAGAAAGACTGTGAACACTGATAAAAATCTCTCAACAGATTTGATTCAAAGTCCTATCCTACAGGGAAGAAGAAGGGGAAGGGGGAAGAAAAGGGAAGAAGAGGGTGATAAAAAGGAAGAAAAAGACAAAGTCAAAGTAAAGGAAAAAGGAATAAAAGTGGAAAGGGAAAAGAAAAGGGAGGTGGGTCTATAAAAGGGAGGGTAGACTGACAGAAACATCAGGCAAAAGCAAGACCCTGATCAGGAATAAGGGGAAACAATAGAGAAAAGGTTTTTAAAAAGTTTGAACTATACAGAAATTTCATGAAAAAACACAGTAAAAGCAGAGAACAAAATAGCATCTTATGTATTTTCTGATGAAAATCTATGGATATAAATAAAACCTGACTGATTAAGGTGGAGATGAGAAGAGAAGTCATTCTATTTTGTGTAGGGGTGGATAGGTGGCACAGTGGATAAAGCACTGGCCCTGGTGTCAGGAGAACCTGGGTTCAAATCTAGTCTCAGACACTTAATAATTACCTAGCTGTGTGGTCTTGAGCAAGCCACTTAACCCCATTTGCCTTTCAAAAACCTAAAAAAAATATGTGTAGTGTAACATAATTTGATAAAGATATGAATTTGTTAAACTTCATTTTATTTGGGATCATTAAAAATAAGTTTTTGCACTATATTTCCATTTTATATTACTTTTCATGCAGGAATTTTAAGGGTTTTTGAATTGTAAAAAATAATTTAGAACTATAGCTCTCCAATGTCCATGTATTTCCTGGCCTTTCATGATCATTCTTTTACTCCATTTACTTCAACTTATTTCTATTCATAATATGGTTTCCAAATGATGATCTTTATGTATAATATATAGTCCTTTTCCTCTACAAGTATTTACTTGTTTTTAGGTTTTTCCAAGGCAAATGGTGTTAAGTGGCTTGCGAAACGCCACACAGCTAGGTAATTATTTCGTGTCTGAGACCGGATTTGAACCCAGGTACTCCTGACTCCAAGGCCGGTGCTTTATCCACCATGCCAAATAGCTGCCCCTATTAACTCTTTTTAAGTTCTTTTTGTTTTTACAAGGCAGTGAAGTTCAGTGACTTGCCCAATGTCACACAGCTAGGTAATTCTTAAGTGTCTGAGGCCGTACTTGAACTCAGGTCCTCCTCACTCGAGGGCCAGGGCTCTATCCAGTGCACCAACAAGCTGCCCCTTACTAGTAACTCTTAACAATAATGTATATACAAAGGTTATTGCATTTCACTTCAGAAAAACAGTACTTTTAATACTATAATAACCCATATTTAAAGTAATTCATTAAAGTGATGAGTAAATTGTAAGAATTAAGCAATTGGATAGAAAAAGACAATGTTCATATAATTTTTCCAAGAGGGAAAACATTTAAGGGCCATCTAAATTAGAGAATATATTTTTTAAGCCATTTAACTTATTTTAAATATAATTATGTATGTTATGTAGGTTATATGCTCTGCTGTAGTTGTGTACTTACTGACTGATAAATGAAACTTGAAAGTCATTTTGGAAGGTTTAAATGTTGAATTTTTCTTTAAATCTTTCCACTTTAATCCTATGTAGGTTTCTTCTTCCTAGATAAGTACCTGACTTTTGAAAAAAAGCATTGTTAGAAATTGTTTTTCCATGTAATTGGGAGAAATTAAAATACTAAATAAATATTTTCTTAAAAAATACAAATAAAAGGAAAAACAATTCACCTGGAAAATAGATTGAAGAGAGATAACTTAAGAATCATTAAACTACTTGAAAGTTGTGATTAAAAAAAGAACCTTAAATCATATTTCAAACGATTATCAAGGAAAATTGTTTAGATATCCTAGAACCAGGGGGTAAAATAAAAACTTAAAATAGACTACAAATAGTTGTGAAGCTATGCAACCACTCTGTAGAGTAGTTTGGAACAATGCTCAAAGAGCTATACCATTGCTGTCTATATTTCAAAGAGATAAAGGAAAAAAATAAAAGAGCCTTTTGGTAAAAATATTTATAGCCGTTCTTTTTTGTTGTCTAGCAATTGGAAATTGAAAGGATGCCCATCAATTGGAGAATGGCTGAATAATCTGTGTTGTATGAGTGTGATAGAATATTATTCTGCTATAAGAAATGACAAGCAGGATGATTTCAGAACAACATGGAAAGACATATGAGTTGTTGCAAAGTGAAGTAAGCAAAACCAGGTAAACACTGCATAAAGTATCAGAAATATTGTATGATGAACTGTGATTTAACTATTATCAGCAAAATCATGATGCAAGACAATTCCTAAGGATTCATGATAGAGCATGTGATTCATCCTCAGAGCAATAACTGATATTATCTGAATACAGACTGAAGTGTGCAATTATTCATTTTTTCTTTCTGTATTTCCTTCTTTCTTTTTTGGTCAAGTCTTCTTGTACAAAATTAGCAAATATGGAAATATTTTACATGAGTCCACAAAGATAGCCTATTTCAGATTGCTTACCATCAGGGAGGGAAGAGGTGAGGAAGAACATTAAGGATAGAAGGAACTGAAAACTTAAAACAGATGCTAAACATTTATTTTAATATGTGATCGGGAAAAATATCATTGTTTTAAAAGTATCTACCAATCACCTCCTGAAAAAGATCCCTAAATGAAACCTCCCAGGAATATTATAACCAAATTCCAGAGCTCAGATGGAGGGATATATAGTAGTATTACATTAGTAATTTCTCAAAGGCCTCACTGCTCAAATACATGGAAAACTGAGAAAATTTTTAGGAATACAAGGTATTCCCCAATTGAGAATGTTCAAAGGATATGAATAGGCAGTTTTCCAAAGATGACATGTAAACTATCTATTATCTCCTGAAAAAAAATGCTCTAAATCACTGATTCCAGAAATGCAAATTTAAATATCTCTGAAGTACCACTTCACACCTATAAGACTGACTAATGGGACAGAAAAAGAAAATGACAAACATTGGAAGGAATGCAGGAAGACTGGTAGACTAAAGCACTGATGGTGGAGTTCTTTAATTTTTCTTGTTTTTTGAATTTTACAATTTTCGCCCATTCTCGCTTCCCTCCTCCAACCCTCACCCACACAGAAAAGACAGTCTGATAGTCTTTATGTTGTTTCCATGATATACATTGATCAAAATTAATGTATTGATAAAGAAATCATATCCTCAAAGAAAAAATATATGAGAGAGCAAAATTACTAAAGATACCGTTTTTAAAAAAAAATAAATTCCATAATTCTTTCTTTGTATATAGATGGTATTCTCCATGACAGGTACCCTAAAATTGTCCCTGATTGTTGCACTGATGAAATGAATAAGTCCATTAAGTTTGATCATCACCCCTCATGTAGCTGTTGGGGTATACTATGTTCTTCTCATTCTGCTCATCTTGCTCAGCATCAGTTTGTGTAAATCCTTCCAGGCTTTTCTGAATTCCCATCCCTCCTGGTTACTAATAGAACAATAGTGTCCCATAACATACATATAGTACAATTTGTTCAGCCATTCCCCAATTAATGGACATTCATTCAATTTCTAATTTTTTCCCACCACTTACGAATATTTATGTACAAGTGATGTTTTTACATTTTTTGATGATCTTTTCAGGGTACAGCCACATCAGAGGTATTACTGGATCAAAGGGTATGCTTATTTGCATATTTATATTGCCCTTTAGGAGTAATTCCCAATTGCTCTCCAGAAAGGTTGGATGAGTTCACAGCTCCACCAAGAGTGTCTAAGTGTCCCTTCCAACATTGATCATTGACCTTTCTGGTCATATTGGCCTGTCTGACAGGTGTGAAGTGGTATTTTACAGATGCTTTGATTTGCATTTCCCTAATCAGTAATGATTTAGATCAATTTCTTACAAACAATTACATGTTTTTTTTTAAAAAAAATCAATAAGTACATTTTTTCTTATAGCACAGTAGTATTTTATTACAATCATATGCCACAACTTGTTTAACCATTTCCCAATGTATAGGCATCTCCTCAATTGCCAGAATTTTTTTAATATCAGAGAAATATGCAGCAATATTTCAGAACATATGAATTATTTTTCTTTTTCCTTGATCATCTTGGAAAATGGGCCTAATAGTAGCGTTGCTGAGTGAAAGGGTATATACATAGCTTTATAACCCTTTGGGTATAATTCCCGTTTGCTTTCCAGTTCACAGTTCAACCAACTGTGAATTAGTGTCCTTATTTTTCCTCAACCCTTCCAACATTTCTCATTTTCACAATTTATCATTTTAGTAAATTTGATCAATTTGAGATATCTTAGTTATTTTAATTTATATTTCTCTAATCAGGAATGATTTATTACATTCTTCATATGACTAGATTTGATTTCTTTATCCAAAATCTGCCCATTCCTATCCTTTCACTATTTATCAATTACGGAATGACTCATATTCTCTAAATTTTAAAAAGTTCTCTATTATATTTGGGATGTGAGATCTTTATCTGAAAAACTGCCTATAAACCCCCCCCCCCAATTTTCTACTTTCCTTCTAATCCAGGCTACATTTTGGGGTTTTTTTTGGTAAAAATCTATTTAATTTCACGTTATCAAAATTATCCATTTTATATCTCACAATTTTCTCTATCTGTTGTTTATTAATAAATCCTTCGCTTGAGTCTGGGAGGTAATATTTTTCATGTTCTTCTAATTTTCTTATGCTATCTCCATTTATATATGGGTCATAAATCTATTTTGACCATATTTTGGTCAATGGTGTAAGTCGGCTTTTCAGTTTTCCCAACAATGTATTTTTGCTAAATAATGAATTTTTATCCCAAATTCTTAAGTCTTTACATTTGTCAAACACAAGGTTATTATAAATCATATACTATTGTGTTTTGTATGTCTATTGATCCACCTTCATATTTCTTGCATGTCTATTGATCCACCTTATTATTTCTTTTTTTTTTAGGTTCTTTTTGCAAGACAAGGGTTAAGCAGCTTGCCCAAGGCCACACAGCTAGGTAATTATTAAGTGTTGAGGCCGGATTTGAACTCAGGTACTCCTGACTGCAAGGCCGCTGCTCTATCCACTGCACCACCTAGCCGCCCCAACCTTTATATTTCTTAATCAGTATGAGATAGTGTTGATAATTACTGACTTTTAATAGCTTAAGGTCTGGTACTGCTAAACTTCCTTCCTTTACATTTTTTTTTTATTAATTCTTTGATATTCTTGACCTTTTATTCTTTCAAATAAATTTTATTATTTTTGTAGCTCTTTAAACAATTTTTTGGAAATGAAATTTAGATGGCATTAAATAAGTAGATTAGGCCACGTAGAATTATTGTTTTTGTTATATTGACTCTCCCTACCCATGAACAATTTTATTTCCCCAATTATTTAAATCTGACATTATTTGTAGCAAAATGTTTTATATATTTTGGGGTTAATCTAGGTCAGTATACTACCAGATATTTCATACAGTCAACAGTTATTTTAAATGGAATATCTCTTATTATCACTTCTTGCAGAGATTTGTTAGTAGTTGGATTCGTTGCTTGGTTCTTATCCTTCATTACCTAAGAAACCCAAAATGACAACACTATCTTAGAAAGAAATCACAATGCGTCCAAATGTCGTTGATCAGATCGATTCTAGCTCAGAATGCTCTTGCACAGGTTGGGCACAAATAGTCCATGTAAACACCTGGGGTGCTTACTCCAAGCTTATGTATGTCACATTTCCCTTGAGCTGCTTCAATTCTGCCCTTCTCAAAGGTATTACTTTCTCTTCTCATTCAATTCTCTCCAGATATCTATCATTTCTAAGCTTATATAAGATTTTCATTTCCTTTAGTTCTTTCTTACCTATTTTTCATTAGAGTAATCTAATTGTGAAAGTGGAAGTTTGAAGTCGACCTGGTGATAGTGTGTTTTTTCAATATATTTCTACCTGTAATTTGTTTAGATTTTCATTTGATATTACATCAGTATTTATGGTACCTTTATCATAACGTAGTTTTCCTGTTTATTTCTCTTAATCAAATCTCTTTTAGCTATAACAATGTCTGACATCATGATTGCTACCCCTGCTGTTTTTGCATCACTTGAAGCATAATAAATTCTACTCTGGACTATATATTTACTCCGTGTATCTCTCATTTTAAACTCTGATTCTTGTAAACAATATATTGACAGATTCTGGTTTTTAATCCATTATGCTATCCAATTCCTTTTTATCCCATTCACCTTCTAATTATAATCACTAGTTGTGTATTTCCCTGCAATTTATTTTTCCTCATTTTTATCCTCTCTTTTTTATAACCCTATTTTTCCTCAAATGCCTAATTTACCTTTAACACCTACCTCCCTAATCCACACCCCTTCTAAGAATTCCTTCCTAAGCCTCATATTTGACCCTCTTGTACCTTAATTTTTTTTGTTTTTGTTAATGCTTTGTTCTCTAAGAAGACCATGATATCAGAGAGGTGATACAATGACATGGAAGTGACTTGGATTTAAGTTATGGAATGCTGGGTAAAGTCACCAGTCTCACTTTCTCCTCTTGAACCATCTGAGTTCAGTGACTAGATATGGATCAGGACCACTGGAGATGATTCTGAATGCAGGTGCAGCCCCCATGACTTTTTAAAGCTAGATCTTTAGCAGGTCACAGTTTGACTGAGGCAATTCCCATTCTGTCATGAAGGCTAGATAAAATAGAAATGAGGTAAAGAGACCAAAAATTACCACTTTCAAAAAAGAAAGGAAAAAAATTCCTTAAATTACCTACACTTCTAAAGGACCCTCCTTGTTCCCTTGCCCTTCTAGTTCTTTCTAAATAAAGAATTTTATTCCTTTCTGGGTATAAATGTTATTCTGTTGTCAACACAATTCTGATGAGACCAGAATGAGCTCATGTGATTCACATTCACAGTTATGATTGTTAACTATGTATTTTCTTCTATCCTATTCTCTTCTAATTTTCCTACTCTTTTTCCCCTGTTCTGAATTTGAGTATGTTTTACTTTAGACTAAAGGCTCCTTTACTCCACCCACCTTCTTCTTCTCCACTTTTTTCTTACACATTTACTCCTTCCTCATAACCTGTTGGAAAAGATCTATTTCTGTACCCAACTCTGTGTATTTAGATTTTTTTCTTACTTTAACCAGATCAGATGAGAATGAGATTCAAGCCTCATGCTGTTCTACCCAGAATCCAGTCCATATTGTACGAAGGTGACCTTTTTGGTCTCAGGAAGAGAAAGAAATACAGTACAGTGTGTGGGGAGGGGAGGGGAAAATTTTGAAAAGTTTAGCGCAGAGAGGAAAGAGGCCTTATATTTGGGGGTGGTGGGATGGAACTTTACTGATTAATGAACCTATGGGTGAAAAGACAAGGTAAAGGCAAATGAAGACTTACACTGAATGAGACCCTGGGGGCAACTGGCACCTAGAAGAATGAGAGACCATGAACACTGGGATATGTTCAGTCAAATGTAGAAACGAAGGTCAATGAGAGGGTCTAGATCAATTGTAGGCTACAAAATCAAGGAAATGTTGGGTAGGAAGACTATAATGGGGCAGTGTTCTTTCTGACACTTGCAATAATTGTTTTGGTAATTGAGGATACCATAAAAAGGGGGTGACATGGGACAAGGGTATAGATGGGAAAACTTAGAAAATGGATATCTTGGAAACTTCAATTGAATAAAGAATACAGAGGAAAGAGAGAGAGAGACCAGATAATTATAGGGTTCAGGAATCAGAAAATGAAGATGGAGAATATTGAGAAGAGGATAATGAATTTAGGAAATGAAAGAAATCCTTTTTGGAAAGAGGTACCAAGAAAATATAATTTTAACCAAGGATCAGGACTATTTGAATAAGAGACAAAAGAGAGGGAATGTTGAATAACAAGAGTGGATCAAGGTTGAGAGGAAGAGCACCCTTGAGAATAGGGACACTTTAAAAGAGATTCAAGTAAAGCAAAAGAACATTATATTGTGTTTATAAGAGAAAGCTGGAACTGAAAAGGTTTTGCACAGACATTAGGCATCTGGGATAAGAAGTGAAGAGCACTAAAACAAACAAAAATTCCTTACATCTATTTCTCTGATAAAGCTTTGGTATGATAGATATATAACTTTTAATAATAATAATATATGATAAATAATAGAATATAGCATATATATTATCTCCATTACTGAACACACACACACACACACACACACACACACACACACACACACATATAAGCATATTTAAAACTAATAGCCTTTCCCCAATAGATAACTGGTCAAAAGATATGCACAAACAATTCTCAAAAGAATTGTAAAATATTGATAACATGGAAAAGTGTCTGAAGTCAAAATTAAGGGAAATACAAATCAACATGACTGTATACCCTGCAAACTGGCAAAAATGGCAGAAAATAGCAATAATCAATGCTAAAGGCATAAGTGAAAGATGGCCACACTTAAACCTTTGTTGGTGGAGCTAATGGTAAAGTCATTATGGAAAGCAATTTGAAATTCTACAAATAAAAGGACTAAAATTCCCATATTCTTTGCACCAGAGAATCGATTACTTGGTTTTTATCAGAAGGAAACCATGTCCAAGAAACAACATTGCTATATTCTCCAAATATTTTTCACAGCATTTTTGTGTAACAGCAAAGAATGGGACCAAGATTAGTGCCCATTAACTGAGGAATGACTAAACAAATTGTGATGTCAATTTAAAGGGAAACAAGAACAATAATTACAGCACTATGTTGTAAGAAATGATGTCTGGAAGGTGGAGCCAAGATTGCAGAACAAATCTAGGAACTCCACTGAGCTCTCCCAAATTCCCCTCTAAAAAACTTTAAAATATTGCCCTTAAACAAATTCTGGAATGGTAGAACCAACAAAATAATGGAGGAAACCATTTCTCCAACACAAGACAACTAAGAAGGTTGGCAGGGAACGTCTCTCTCTCACTGCAGTGAGGGTGAAGTACAGTGCAGTGTAATGCATCCAACAGTCTAGCAGCAGATGAGGCCAGGACATATGAGTGTCTGTAACTCTTTAGAAAAACAACGGACCTGGAGAATAATCCAGGAGACATAATTTAAGAAATATTGGAATACCTGAAAGCCATGATCATAAAGAGACTTAGCCTTCTTTCAAGAAATTATCAAGGAAAACTGCCTGATATTTTAGAACGAGAAGATAAAATAGAAATTGAATGAACCCACTAATCACCTCTTGAAATAAGTCCCAAATGCAAATTCCTAGGAATGTCATACTGGAATTCAGGGCTTCCAGGTCAAGGAGATAACATTGCAAGCAGTCAGAAAGAAAGAATTTCCAGTCAGGATAACACAAGATTTAGCAGTTTGTAAGTTAAAGAATCTTGAAATAAATATCCCAAAGGGCAAAAGAAGTTAAGATTACAACCAAGATTTACCTACCCAGAAAAACTGAATATAATCCTTCAGAGGAAGAATTGAATATTCCGTACAATAAAGAATTTTCAAGCATTGCTGATGTAAAGATCAGAGCTGAAAAGAAATTTGTGCTTTTAAATGCAAATCTGAAGAGAAGCATAAAAAGGTAAAACAGAAATGGAAATCCAAAGGGATTCATTAAGATTAAAAATACTGTTTATATTCCTTCATGAGAATGTAATACTTGTAACTCTTAAGGACTTTCTCAATATTAGGTAAGTCAGAAGAGACAGAAGGCATGGGTGTGGGTTAAACATGATGGAATGATATCTTAAAAATAAAATCAGAGGGGAGACAGGAATGTGCTGAGAGAACGGGAAAAGAAGAAGTAGAGTAGTGTAAATTATCTAACTTAAAAGAGGAAAGAAAGAGCATTTATGGAGGAGGAAAAGATAGGGGAATTGAAGGGGGGAACATATGAACCTTGTCATCAGATTTTGCTCAAAGAGGGGAATAGGTATAAACTCAGTAGGCTCTAAGTATGTATCTTATTGATTAGGTAAATAGGCAGAAAAGGGATAAAAGAAGATGAGTTAAGCTGATAGCAGGAAATGCAGATTAAAGCAGGTGATGGTCAAAAGTAAAACACTTTTGAGGAAGGACAGGGTAAAAGAGAATAGCATAAATAAGAAGAACAGAGGATGGAGGAAATGCAATGAGCAATCATAACTGAAAAGAAGTTTGCGAGTTTCTTTGATAAAGGCCTCATTTCTGAAAAATATAAAGAAATGAGTCAAAATTTCAAATATAAAAGCCATTGCCCAAGTGACAAAGTGGTCAAATGATACAAACAGGAAGTATTTGGATGAAGTAAATAAAGCTAGAAATAACTGCATGAAAAATGTTATAAATCACTATTGATTGGGGAAATATATATTAAAACAATTCTGAGGTACTACTTTATATGTATTAGATTGTCTATTATGACAGAAAAGTAAAAAGATAAATACTGGTGGGGATGTGGGAAAATTGGTGGAGTTAGTTAGGAATCCACCAAACCATTCTGGAGAGCAATTGGAACTATGGCTAAAGGAGTATAAAACCATGTATACTCTTTGACCTAGTAATGTCACTGCTAGTTCTATATCCCAAAGTGATAAAAAAAAAAAAAACAAAAAGAAAAACGATTTAAGTACAAAAATATTTACAACATGATTTTTTTGAGGTGGAAATGAATTAGAAACTGAGATTGTGGCATATGATTGTGATGGAATAGTATTGTGTTATAAGAAGGAGAATGTTTTCAGAAAAACTTTGAAACTGAAGGGATGTCCATCAATTGGGGAAGGGCTAAGCGTGAACTTATGCAAAGTGAAACACACAGAAGAGGAGAACATTGTATACACTAATAGTAATAGTGTGTGCTGATCCACTGTGAATGACTTAGGTATTCTCAGCAACAAAATCATACAACTCCGATAGAGTTGTGATGAAAAAAATGCTATCATCCCCACAGAAAGACGCTAGTGAATCTGAATGCAGATTAAAGCATACTTTTTAAAACATTACTTTTCTTGGCTTGGTTTGGTCTATGTATTCTCTGACATCATGACTTATATGGAAATATGTTTTGCATGACTCTACACATCTAAACTATATCAAATAACTTACTTTCTCAATGAGGGAGGAGGAAAGAAAGGAAGAGAATTTGGAACTCAACATTTTTCAAAACGCATTATGACTGTGGCTATTGTTGGGTCAGCGGTATGCGAAGGTTCTGTCCCACACCCTTCCTCATCACCAGCGTTCTGGTGGGGCGGCTGGCCTTCAGTCTCGCCCCCTCCCACCTAGAATCTCCCTCCCTTTCTCCCCCCCCACCCCGCCCCCACTCCCAGACTCCCAGCTGGCCCAGGGGGATCCATTTCCCCGAGCTCAATGGCTTCTCTTTCTGATTCTCTCCTGGGACAATCTCCAGAGCCAGGAACCAGGGCCGTGATGAAGCACTTACCTTATTTCTGCCGCGGTCAGGTAGTGAGGGGCTTTGGACGAGGCTCCCAGCAACTGGGCATCCCGACAGCTAACTTTCCTGAGGAAGTCGTGGATAATCTTCCAAGCGATTTCTCTAGCGGAATTTACTATGGTTGGGCCTCTGTTGGAAATGGAGATGTACATAAGATGGTTGTAAGCATTGGATGGAATCCATACTACAAGGGTACTAAGAAATCAGTGGAAACTCACATTATGCATACCTTCAAAGAGGACTTTTATGGGAAAATTCTTAGTATAGTCATCACTGGCTTCCTCAGACCAGAGAAAAACTTTAGTTCAATCGAAGCCCTTATTTCAGCGATTCAAGATGATATGGAAGAAGCTCAGCAACAACTGGATTTACCAGAACATCTGAAATTCAAAGAAGATAATTTCTTCCATATACCAGAAAGCAAAACAATGAGTGACCGTTGATCAAGGCATTTTAACTTGTTCGTTTATTCCCATTGTAGTCCACTACTCTTGATCTTGGGTTTGGCTTGCATAAGAAAACTTTCCTCATATCTGTGATAATTCAGTATGATGTTAATACAATGTGATGTAGTTTCCACTTAATGCTTAACTTAATGTTACATTAAAGCCATCATGGAGCAGTATTAAAATGGTCATTTAAAATCAAGATTTGTTTTTGAGCGTGGTACTGATAGCAGGACAGTTGAAGGGATGGTTCTGAAAAGAGGGTGTGAGTCTAAATTATTATGATGTGAGAATGATTGTGGCTCCTGAGAATTGTACTTCTATCAGGACAGTTGAAAGGAGTATCCTTTGATAGAGGAAGGGAGTACAAGAAAGCTATAAAATAGTACATGTGAAAAGAAAAAGGACTAGGCTGGGATAAGAAGGTAGAGGCATTAGAGTACAAATAACAGATGAAGAGGGAGAAAGGGCCTAATAGGGGGACAAAGAAAGACTGTGAACACTGATAAAATCTCTGAACAGTTTTGATTCAAAGTCCTATCCTACAGGGAAGACGGGGAAGGGGGAAGAAAAGAGAAGAAGTGGGTGATAAAAAGGAAGAAAAAGACCAAGTCAAAGTAAAGCAAAAAGGAATAAAAGTGGAAAGGGTAAAGAAAAAGGAGCTGGATTTATAAAAGGGAGGGTAGATTGACAGATACATGAGGCAAAAGCAAGACCCTGATCAGGAATAAGGGGAAAGGAAAGAGAAAAGGTTTTTAAAAAGTTTGAACTATACAGAAATTTCTTGAAAAAAAAACAGTAAAAGCAGAGAACAAAATAGCATCTTATGTTTTTTTTTTTTCTGATGAAAATCTATGTATATAAGTAAAGCCTGACTGAGTTAGCTGCAGATGAGAACAGAAGTCATTCTATTTTGGGTAAATCCTTCTAACTACCAACTACTGCTACTAGACCTAGATCCCATGGAAAAGTAAAACGTCCAGTGTGCAAAGCTTTCACAGTCATACTCAAAGGAAGAAAGGGTAAAATTTCTCTTTCATATGTGTAGTGTACGGGCAGCTAGGTGGCACAGTGGATAAAGCACTGACCCTGGAATCAGGAGTAGCTGAGTTCAAATTCGATCTCAGATACTCAATAATTAAATAACTGTGGCCTTGGGCAAGTCACTTAACCCTATTTGCCTTGCAAAAGCCTGAACATATATGTGTAGTGTAACATAATTTGATAAAGATATGAATTTGTGAAACTTCATTTTATTTGGGATCATTAAAAAGAAGTTTTTGCACTATGTTTCCCTTTTATTTTCCTTTTAATGCCTGGAATTTTAAGGGTTTTTGAATTATAAAAAATAATTTAGAACTATAGCTCTCCAATCTCCAAGTGTTTCCTGTCCTTCCATGATCATTCTTTTACTCCTTATACTTAAGTTTATTTCTATTCATAATATGGTTTCCAATTTATGATCTTTATGTATAATATATAGTCCTTTTCCTCTACTACTATTAACTCTTTTTTTTAGGTTTTTTGCAAGGCAAATTGGATTAAGTGGCTTGCCCAACGCCACACAGCTAGGTAATTATTTAGTGTCTGAGACCTGATTTGAACCCAGGTACTCCAGACTCCAAGGCCAGTGCTTTATCCACTATGCCACCTAGCTGCCCCTATTAACTCTTTTTTAAAATTATTTTTGATTTTTGCAAGGCAGTGGGGTTAAGTGACTTGCCCAATGTCACACAGCTAGATAATTCTTAAGTGACTGAGGCTGAACTTGAACTCAGGTCCTCCTGACTCGAGGGCCAGGGCTCTATCTACTGTACCACCTAGCTGCCCCTTAATATTAACTCTTAACAATAATATATATGCAAAAGTTATTGTATCCCACTTCAGAAAAACAAAACTTTAAATACTATAACAACCCATATTTAAAGTAATTCCTGAAAGTGATGAGTAAATTGTAAGAATTAAGCAATTGGATAGAAACAGACGAAGTTCAGCTAATTTTTCCAAGAGGGAAAACATTTAAGGGCCGAATAAATTAGAGAATATATTGTTAAGCCATTTAACTTATTTTAAATATAATTATGTATGTAATGTAGGTGTTAGTTCTGCTTTATTTGTATACTTACTGACTGTTAAATGAAACTTGAAAATCATTTTGGAAGGTTTAAAATTTGCAATTTTCTTTAAATCTTCCACTTTAGTCCTATGTACTTTTCTTCGTCCTAGATAAATACCTGAGTTTTGAAAAAAAAAGCATTGTGAGAAATTGGTTTTCCATGTAATTGGGAGAAATTAAAATACTAAATAAATATTTTCTTAAAAAATACCAAGGAAAAGAAAAACAATTCACCTGGAATATAGTTTGAAGAGAGATAACTTAAGAATTATTGAACTACCTGAAAGTTGTGATTAAAAAAAGAACCTTAAATCATATTTCAAGCGATTATCAAGGAAAATTGCTTAGATATCCTAGAACCAGGGGATAAAAAAAAATGAAAATAGCCTCCAAGCAGTTCTGAAGTTATGCAACCACTCTGGAGAGTAGCTTGGAACAATGCTCAAAGAGCTATACCACTGCTGTCTACATCTCAAAGAGAGAAAGAAAAAAGATAAAAGGGTCTTTTGGTAACAAAATATTTATAGCAATTCTTTCTTTGTGCCTAAGAACTGGAAATTGAAGGGATGCCCATCAATTGGGGAATGGCTGAATAATCTATGGTGTATGAGTGTGATAGAATATTATTCTGCTGTAAGAAATGACAAGCAGGATGATTTCAGAACAACATGGAAAGACATATGAGTTGTTGCAAAGTGAATGAAAAAAAAGCAGGAGAACACTGTATACAGTATGAGCAATATTGTGTGATGAACTGTGATTTAGATATTATCAGCAAAATAATGATGTAAGACAATTCCAAAGGATTTGTGATAGAGTATGCTATTCACCCTCAGAGAAATAACTGATATTATCTGAATACAGACAGAACCATGCCATTTTTCATTTTTTCTTTCTGTCTTTCCTTCTTTCTTTTTTGTTCAAGTCTCCTTGTACAAAATTAATAAATATGGAAATATTTTACATGAGTCCACAAAGATAACCTATTTCAGATTGCTTACCATCAGGGAGGGAAGAGGTGAGGAAGAAAACTAAGGATAGATGGAACTCAACACTAAAAAGAGATGCTAAACAATTATTTTAATATGTGATTGGGGAAAAAATCTTATTTTTTAAAAAGAAAGTATCTACCAATCACCTCCTGAAAGAGATCCCTAAATGAAACCTCCCAGGAATATTATAGCCAAATTCCAGAGCTCAGATGGAAGGATATACAGTAGTAATACATGAGTAATTTCTCAAAGGCCTCACTGCTCAAATACATAGAAAACTGAGTAAATTTTTAAGAACACAAGGTATTCCCCAATGGAGAAAGATCAAAGGATATGAATAGGCAGTTTTACAAAGATGAAATGTAAACTATCTATTATCACCTGAAAAAAAATGCTCTAAATCACTGAATACAGAAATGCAAATTTAAATATCTCTGAAGTACCACTTCACACCTATAAGACTGACTAATAGGACAGAAAAAGAAAATGACAAATATTGGAAGGAATGCAGCAAAACTGGTAGACTAAAGCACTGGTGGTGGCGTTCTTTACTTTTTATTGTTTTTTGAATTTTACAATTTTCCCCCATCCTCGCTTCCGTCCTGCATCCCTCACCCACACACAGAAGGCAGTCTGCTAGTCTTTATATTGTTTCTATGATATATATTGATCAAAATTAATGTATTGATAAAGAAATCATATCCTTAAAGAAAAAAACATATGAGATAGAAAAATTACAAAACATACCATTTAAAAAAATTAAATTACATAATTCTTTCTTTGGATATATATATATATATATATATGTATATATATATATATATATATATATATATATATATACATATATATATATATATATATATGTGGTATTCTCCATCACAGGTACCCTAAAATTGTCCCTAATTTTTACACTGAAGAAATCACTAAGTCCATTAAGGTTGATCATCACCCCTCATGTAGCTGTTGGGGTGTACAATGGTCTTCTCATTCTGGTCATCTCGCTCAGGATCAGTTTGTGGAAATCCTTCCAGGCTTTTCTGAATCCCCATCCCTCCTGGTTTCTAATAGAACAATAGTGTTCCATAACATACATATAGTAAAATTTGTTCAGCTATTCACAAATTGATGGACATTAATTCAATTTCTAATTTTTTTACCACCACAAATGGGATTTCTATGAATATTTAAGTAGAAGTGATGTTTTTACCTTTTTTCATGATCTCTTCAGAGTACAGATACAGTAGATGTATTACTAGATCAAAGGGTATGCATATTTTTTATTGCCCTTTAGGTGTAATTCCAAAATGCTCTCCAGAAATGTTGTCTGAGTTCACACCTGCACCATCAGCATATTAGTGTCACTTCCAACACTGATCATTGTCCTTTCTGGTCATGTTGACCAGTCTGAGAGGTGTGAAGTAGTATCTTATGGATGATTTAATTTGCATTTCTCTAATCAGTAATGATTTAGATCAATTTTTCATGTGACTATGGATCACTTTGATTTTCTCATCTGTAAATTGCCTCTACATATCCTTTGACCATTTGTCAATTGGGGATGGGCTTGTTCTATTATAAATTTGACTCAGATCTTGCTATATTTTAGAAATGAGTCTATTATCAGCAATATTAGTATAAAATTTGCTTTCCGATTTAATATGATTCTTTTGATCCTGGGGACAGTGGTTTTGTTGGGCAAAAACATTTTAATTTAATGTAATCACAATTATCTGGTTTGTTTTTAATGATGTTCTCCATTTCTTCCTTTGTCACAAACTGCTTCCATATCCAAAGATGTGACAGATAAACTATTTTTTCATCACCTAGTTTGTTTATAATATTGTCTTTTATGTCTAAATCTTGTTCCTATTTTGATTTTATCTTCATAAAGGGTGTGAGATGTTGGTCTAATCCAAGTTTCTGCCTTACTAACTTCCAGTTTTCTCAACAGTTTTTTTCAAAGAGAGTTTTTATGCCAGAAGCGGAACTCTTTGGTTTTATCAAACAGCAGGTTACTATAATCATTTCTTGCTATTGCTTTTGCACCCAGTCTATTCAACTGATCCATGGTGGTGGAGTTCTGAAGTGATACACCCATTCTGGAAAGCAATTTGCCTAAACGGCTATTACAAAATCTTGTTTACCCTTCGACCTAACAATACCATTATTAGGTCTATAAAGAGATTTTTTTTTAATAGGAAAAGGACTTATATGCACTAAGATATTTATAGAAGCTCTTTTAGTGGTGGCAATGAATTGAGTTTTTTTTTTTTAATTTTTGTGAGGCAATGGGGTTAAGTCATTTGGCCTAGTTCACACAGCTAATAAGTATCAAGTGCCTGAGATTGGATTTGAACCCATTTCCATCAGACCCTAGGGTTATTGTTTTATCCACTGCACCACTTAGCTTCCCTGGTGTCATTGAATTGGGAACTGAGGGGACGTCCATCAATAGGGTGAACAAGTGGTGGTATATAATTATGATGGAATACTAATATGGTATAAGAAATAAGAAGGATGCTCTCAGAAAATCCTGGAAAGACTTACATGAAATGCAAAATGAAGTGAGCAGAAACCGGAGACTTGTGTACACAGGAACCGCAATATTGTATGATGACCAACTGTGAATGACTTAGCTATTCTAAGCAATTCAATGATGGAAAACAATTCTGAAGAATTTTTTTGTGAAAAATGCTACACACCTCCAGAGAAAGGACTAAAAGAGTCTGAATGTAGATTGTAGCATACTGTTTTTTAAACTTACTTTGTAGTTCTTGGGTTTTGTTTTGATTTGTTTTTTAGTCTTGTCTTTTCTTTCACAACATGATTAATATGGAAATGTATTTTGCGTTACTGTAATAGTATAATTTATTATCAAAATATTTCCCATTTCAAGAAGGGACAGGGAACGGTGGGAGGGAATTTGGAACTCACAGTTTTCAAAATATGAATGTTAAAATATAACTTTTACCTCTAACTTAAAAAGGAAATATTTCTAAAAAGAAATGATTTGTGCATGCCTAACCTTTGGTCTAGCAGTTCCACAGCTAGATCTAGAAATCTCAGAAAAGATGAAATAAGGGAAGAAATCACATGTATAGGAATATTTATAATAGCTCTTATCTGATCGTGGGGAGCTGGAGATTGAGGGGATGTTCATCAGTTGGAGAATCAGTTAGAGTAAGTGACTGAGGTGAAATGGTATTCTGTTATGGGAAATCATCAACAGGATGCTCTCAGTAAAAACTTATATGAGCAGATGCATTGGGAAATGTGCTGTATATTGCTGAACCCAAAGAAGTGAGATGGAGACCAAACTAAGAATTTTGGGGAGTACATTTTATTACCAATGACTATGTGGGGATACCACCTCAAAGTACAAGGCACAGAATTTCTGGAGAATAAGGTTTTTTATAGTATTGGGGGAATATTGTGAGCAAGCAGGACACAGAAGCAGAGCTAGCAGTTAGCTATTTTTCTTTATCAGACAGATAATTACTAACATAGAAAGAGTCCCACACTCCCAGGCCTCTTACAGGCTTAGGACATGTGGAATGTGATGTTCTATAGATATGGCTCCATCTGAGGAAAGGGGAGATAGTCTTGGGAGGAGTCAGGAATCTGTAGGCACAGCAAAAGGATCAGATAAAGAAGAACATTTTGTAAGTCCAAGATAGGTTCTATGACAACCCCCCACACACACATCTATGCCATCTTTGCCTTATCAGTATGTTTCCAGACCTAAAGGTGCCTAGATAAATTTGTATTTCTAAGGACAATCCAAGAAAATGTCAAGGGTGCTTTTTCCATGAATATTAATGTTGTACTTCAATATAAAGACAGCAATATTGTTGGATGATCAGCTGTGAATGACCCAAATTTTCTCAGTAATGCTGTGACCCAAGAGAACTCTGAAGAATTTATGATAGAGAAGGCTATTCATTCCAAAGAAAGAAGTAATGGTGCAGGAATACAGATTGAAGCATACCTTTCTTTTTACTTAATATATGAAATGTTATGGCAATGAATAAAGAAAACCACAGAAAGACCAGTATGAACTGATGCAGAGTCAAGTCAGCAGAGATAATAAGACAACATACTCAGGAACTACAACATAATAAATGGAAAGAATAATGGCATACAAAATAATCCCAGTTGAATGTTACAAAATTATAAAGATCAAATGGGACTTGAATGAGGAGAGTCCCCTCCCCCCACTCGCCTTTGTGGAGGCGGCAGCTTCACAGCATTAGGTGTAGCATATTGTCCAACTTTTTCTATGTAGTGATAAGTTGTCTTTTTTTCCTCCTCTAAAAAGACACTATTTGTCTTATGAGATGATAGTCTGAAAGGGAGATGGAAGGATTGTAATATATAAATACACACACACACACACACACACACACACACACACACACATACACACAAACATACAATAACACTGCCTAGCTCACTGCCGCCCCTGGCCTCTTGCAAGGACCTACCCGAAGTTTCGGCTTCTGGATCCAGAATCTCCTGACATTAACAAGACCACATCGAAATTAACCGGTCTCCTCCACTTGCTAAGTTGGGTTGAGTGAGGGAGGGCCATGGTGAGACACACGGTTGGGCATCTGAAGGATGTCATCCCTCACCCCGTGTTCCTGACATCGCAGTGCCTCGCCCTTTTCTTCTTCATGGCCACCTGCCATCCTGCAAAGAAGGGAGGGAGTAGGCTCTGCTTCCTAGTGGGGCATCATAACCCCCCAATGCACCCAGTTATGGAGGGACTAGTTCTGTGAAAGGTACCATTCTGCAGCTTGAGGACTGGACCCGCCTTCGCCTTTCCTGCCCCCCAGATTTCCAGTTTCTGCGTTGGAGTGTGTGGTAAACCAAGCCCTGGATCGTCTTTTCCATTCCAACCTCTCCTCACTTCTAGGGTGCCCTCCTCTTTTTCCTTTCCCCTCCCTGGACTCCGAAGTCTGGGTGGCGCATCAGGGAAGTAGACTGCACCTAGAAAGTGAGTCTCGTTTTCTCTTTCTGTCTCTCTGTCTCTCTCTGTCTCTCTCTGTCTCTCTCTCTCTCCCTTCCTTCCTTCCTTCCTTCACTCCTTCCTTCCTTCCTTCCTTCCTTCCTTCCTTCCTTCCTTCCTTCCTTCCTTCCTTCCTTCCTTCCTTCCCATCTTTCTGTCTTTGTTCCCTTTCAATATGACTTCCAGGCAGCAGTTCTGCCCTTCAGAATAATTCAGTGTCCATGAAAGTAATGTCAACTGGTCTCAATTGCTGGTTACCATGGTGACTGATCTATTTCCAGGGAAACCCCCAATCCTGCTGACCCTCACGCCAGCTCCCAATCAGACCCATATCCTGCCTGGAGGACGGGTCCCTTCTCCTCCACTTTGACCAGTCAGGATGCCGTAGCCCTATCTACTGTAGGTGCTGCAAAACACCAGGAAGCATGCATACAACCATATCTCTCTGCCTGCAGAGAGAGAAAGTGAGGCAGAATGAGAAACAGAGACTGTCGGAGATAGACTATTAGTAGAGGCTGACTGAAGAACAGGGAATCTGGAAAGCAGCTGAGAGAACCAGACTTAAAGTCAAAAGAAAGGTTATATCTACCCTCCATCATGCCAGGCAAAGGATTCACTGATGGCCTCCCAGCGAGTGATCAGTAAGTCTGATTTATCTCAAATACCTGCTTCAGTATGCAAATAATGCATGAAACTCTGCAGATCACAAGAGCTTTAAGGATCACAGACTACCTGTCACATGCTACATGTGGAAGAAGGAACAAGATCCACAAGTCACACAGAAGTGGTGTAAAAGAAGGAACACCAAAGAAGTACCTGAAAAACTTTAATTCCATGAAGAATACAGAGAATAAAAACAAATTCTATTGTCAGATGCCTCTTTTGCTAGAGATGCAGTGAACTTAGACTGCAAAATGAGCCTTATATTTTTGGATGTGGTCAATTTGGCTATTTGCTTTGCATGACTATACTGACTAGTCAGTTAATGAACATCAAATGAGGAAAATATCGTGCTGAGTGAAGATTCTAGAGTCAACTCCACACTCCTCTTCTCTGGTTCAAAAGTCATTCACATTTTAAGTTACTTCTTTTACATAATTCCAAATTACTTTCCAAAGTGGTGGTATCATTACACAGCTCCAACAACAATAAATTAGTGTGTCTATCCTTGAGCAACCCCTTCAACATTAACTGCTGCCATTCTTGGATAGATTTTTTTTTTCATTTAGAGGGAATGAGTTCCTCAAGGTCCTTTTTATTTGCTTTATTCTTTTGATTAGTGATTTCCAACATTCGTTTGTATGGTTATCAACATTTTGAAATTCTTTGATGAGTGATCATATTCTTTGTCCATTTACCTATTGGAGGATTATTATATATGATATATATAAATACATATTTCATTTTCTATATGTGTTCTATGGGTATATATGTACATGTGTATGAACATATGTATGCATATACACTATACACACAAAGAAAATACAAAACCCTTATGAAAGAAATTTGATACCAAGAATTTTTGTCCCAGTCATCCATTTTTCTTTGTACCCTAGGTGCATCATTTTGTCTGCATAGAAACTTTTCAGTTTCATATAATCAAAGTTATCTTTTAATTTTGTAATGATCTCTTATCTCTTCTTTGGTTCAGAAAACATCTATCTATAGCTGTGAGATATAGATGATCTATTTGATGTAAATATATAATAGTTTTATCATTGTAATTTTACAATAATAAATGCATATCATAAAATTTTATCAGGTTTCTTTTTCTAATATCCATTGCTCTAGCTCACATTTAAAAAAAGCATTATGTGTCCTATCATAAGTTTTTAAAGTATAAAGGAATTGTGAGAACAAATACTACAGGAAATACTTCTCTAAGAGGACATCCATGTTTGTGAGTGATACATCTTAGAGTACAGAGTACTAGCACCTTAAATGTTCTTATGCCAAGAAAGTGGACTCATATTCACAGAAGACACTGGCATAAGACCAAAACGGTAGTGATTCGCTGGAATAGAGATAAAAGCCTAGAAGGGAGCCACATGCCTATATCTAAAGAACTCCTCCAGTGCAGTCACCCTGGAAAAAACAATTGAGGAAAAGGCCCTGCTGACTGAAGATTCTAGGGTCAACTCTGCTCCTCCTCTGCACTATCCTTCACAGTCCCCGGGCTCAACCCTTAGCCTTCAATGAGGGGTTGTCTAGAGGACCCTAGGAAGGTAGTCTTTGGTCCTCCTCAGTGTTGGCCAAAGTGCTAACAGACAGGCAGCATGGGGCAGATGGGAATCAACTTGGCCCCACCCTTGAAGCAGGGCATGGGCCATGGGAGCTAGGGGACCTAAGGCCTTTACTTGCCCTGGACAAGGGGAGAAGAATGAGGTCAGACTAGGGAAGCCTTTTCTCCCTGAGCACTGTGGCATAGATACCAGGGAAACCTGGGCTCAGGATCAAGCCAGAATGGGCAATTTCCAGGTTGGTCCCCTGGTGCAAACCAGGAAGTCTCCCCTGGGCATTCAAACCTGCCCTACCCAATGGAACTAGCACCATCTGGGAAAGCCCATAGGACCAGCTGGTCCAGGACATTGCCTCTTCTTCACAAACCTGTCTCACTGGATGTCTGTGTCCAAGTAAGTCCACAGCTCCGTGTTCCACATCACTCAACTGTGGACAGCACCTCAGCATGGGCACACACTCAGGAGGCATTCATTGTTCCAGGCCCTAACAAGGGCTCTGTTTCAAATTCTACATCCACCTCAGCTCACTCCCCCACCCTTCCACCTTTTAAGCAAGCAGTCTCCACCCTTCTCCCTGGAGAAGTAATGGGAGAAGCTATAGCTTTCTGATCACTAATAGCAGTTCTCAGGACTCTACCTCACTGTCCCCTCTCAATATCCTTTCTCATCATTCAGGCCTTATGTCAGTGGCAGCTACATCTTCTGGGTCTGAAACCAAAGAAGGGGTTCCAGGCTGGGGTCTGTCAACCCCAAACCCATCAGGAGAGATCCCTTAATTTCCTCACCCACAGTTGCATTAAATGCCCAATGGCTTTCCTTACATTCTGACTCTCCCACTGTGAATGCTGGCTCTTCCAACAGAAAGTGATGGACTTGATAAACTCTCCCTGGTAAACTTTGACACTGTTAATGAGCCTTTTCTCTTACCTACTTCTCCTTCTACCTATCTGACCATCTGCCTGTGCATTCTAAATCTTTTTTACTGGATCCTCATCTTGATCATGACCTCTAATGGTAGATGTGCCACAAGGATTTCATTAGCATCTCTATGGTGATGACTTTCAAATCTACCTATCCTTCCCTAACCTCTCTGCTGAACTCCAATCTTCCATCTCCAACTGTCTTTCAGACTTCTTGAACTGGATATCTAACAAACACCTTAAACTCAATATGTCTGTTACAAAAACTCATTCTCTCTGCCCTGAAACCCTGCGATCCCTCTTACCTTCCTTGTTACTGTAGAGGGCAATTCCATTTTCTCATCCCTCAGGATTGCACCCTAGAAGTTAACTCCTCACTATCTCTCACCCACTATACCCAAACTGTTGTGAAGGCCTACCTATTTTGCCTTTGTAATAATCTCTCATATATTCCCCCTTCTCCTCTTCATACTGTCACCACTCTGGTGCTGTCCCCTATCTGGGCCTATTGTCTTGTCATTTGGTGGGTCTGCTTGCCTCAAATTTCTCTCTGCTCTAACCCATCCTCCATTGAGCCACCAAGTGGTTTTCCTAATGTTCAGGTCTGAACATCATCACCTCCTTAATTTAATAAATTCCAATGTCAGCCTATCACCTTTCAGATTAATTACAAAATCCTCTTTGGCATTGAAACCTTTATAATCCAATGCCATTTCATTTTCTTTCAAGTCTTTTTGCAGTTTATTCATTGCTGAGTACTCTGTGATCCAGTGTTCCTGTCCTTGCTGGTCCAGGAAGAAGACCCTCCATCTCTCAACTCTGAGCATTTTCTCTGGCTGTCTGTCTTTCATGTAAACTCTCCCTCATCATCCTTACCTCTATGGCTTCCCTGGCATCCGTTAATTCTCAATAAATATTCTACCTTGTATTTCACCTTTCTCAACCACTCTTAATTATAATTGTGTTGCTGTTCAGTCATTTCACTTGAATCTGATTGTACAATATTATGTAGGGTTTTCTTGGGAAAGGTGATGGAGTGGTTTTCTTATTCCTTCTCCAGTTAATTTTACAGAACTGAGGGAAACACGTTTATGTGACTTGCCCAGGAGCACACAGCTAAGCAATGACAAATGGTGAATAGAGCATTGACCTTGGAGTCAGGACAGGAGTTTGAATATAGCCTCAGACACTTGATAGTAATTAGCAGTGTGACCTTGGGCAAGTCATTTAACCCTGATTGCCTCCAGTCCAGGGCCATCTCCAGTCAACCTGATTCATATCTGGCCAATGGATCCTGATGGCTGCAGAGGAGAAAGTGAGGTTGGTGACTTAGTACAGCCCCCCCCCCCCCCCACTAAAATCCAATTCATGTGCTTGTGATGGCATCAGCTCCCTGATGTCATGCTCTTCTTTAAGAATGCACAAACATTAAGATCAAATTTGAACTCAGAAAGAGGAGTTTTCTTGACTTTATGTCTGGTAGTCTTTTTACTGTGCTCTGTAGCTGCCATTTAATTATAATACTTTCCCTTATTTTTCCTGTATATACTTTGTTTCTCCATATTTGTTTATTTGTTCCTCCCATTAGATTGTGAACTCCTTGAGGACAGGGATGGTTTTTTACCACTTTTTGTATACTAGCACCTATCACAATGCCTGGCACATAATGTGCTATTGTTCACTGTTTGTGACGCCATAAGAGGTTTTCTTGGCAAAGATACCAGAATAGTTCACCATTTCCATTTTCAGCTCATTTCATAGGTGAGGAAACGGAGCCTAATAGGGTGAAATGACTTGCTTGTGGTCAGTGAGCTAGTAAATGTCTGAGGTCAAATTTGAATTCAGGACTTCCTAACTCCTGAGCTAGTACTTACATAGGATCTGGCACATAATAGGGGCTTAATAAAGTTATAACATAAATTAATTATCATTTAAAAATATAACTCATTCTTTTGTTGACTTCTATTGCCCAGAATCAAAAGACTAGCAATGAGTAGTTTTCTGGCTGACTCATATGTTTAATGTTTATCTCATATAATATCTGAAGTCAGGTTTGAATTATAGGCTCAGTGTTCCCACTATCCACTGAGTCACCTATTGGCCAGTTGGAAGTACAGAAACAATATTTCAGTTATGACTCAATTACAAGGACTACAGCAATAGCCTAACTTATTAGTTTGACATTGTTCATGGCAATTATCTATTTATTTATGTTACTACACAACCCTGGTAAAGTTACAGATGAGTACTGTGCTAGTAAACACATAGCAGTTGGTTCTCTAAAAACAACACATTGATTATGTATACATGGGTAGGTAAGTGTGTATGAATATATATGTGTGTTTGTGTGTGTGTCTTTGTGTAAGATTACTATCAGTTTTATTGCCACCCATAATTGTAACACACAATCTATAAGTAACAATAATAACATAATACTCTTTCTCATAAAATTCTTATCCCCAGTTAATTGTCTTAGAATATTTTCACTGAATTTTGAGAATCTCTTCTATCTGTAGCCAACATATAGCTGCAATTAAATCATGATGGTGAAATGAAATTGCATCACAATCTGTTCTTTTGTCAATCGATTTATCATCACTATATCTGTTCTGTAATCTATTGCTAAACTGTTTCTTACCCTCATACAAATTATATTTGTTAAATAGGAACCTTTTACAGTTTCATCTATACTGAATGTAATGGTGCTAAACAATCATTTTAGACTTTTTTATACTATCCCAGTTTAAAGAATTGCCAAATTCTCCTGCTGGGAGCACATTATGGGATGAGAGCCTGAGAACAGGACTACCCTGATCAGCTATGAAGAGAGAGCCTGAGAGCAGGACTAGCCTGATCAGTCACAGAGACGTGAGTCAACTGGGGAGCAGAAGCATTGGCTGACAGTCTAGGGTATTACCAGCAGAGCTGGAGGGTAACAGTCCAGAGAAAGCAACCAGCAGTCCAGAGAAAGCAACCAGCAACACCTACTTGCTAGTCCACTTGGAGTTACTAAATCCAGTGAGTAAAGCCTCTAGGGATCTCAATACCAATGTTCTGTGAACCAGCCCCTCCCCCAACACAAGATCCTAGGAAAATTAAGAAAGGCCAACACAAAGGAGGGTCCATAGAAAAATTCCTAGAAGAAAAAGACCCTAACTCAGAGAGACCTAGAGCCTCTGAGAAAAATATGATTTGATCTCCAGCAGAGAAAGACTTCCTTGAAGAAATCAGGAAGCAGTTTAAAAATCAATTGGAAAATGTGGGAGAGAAAATTAGCACCTTGCAACAAGAAAACAAATACTTGTAAAACACAACTGGAAAAATCCAAAAAAAATATTCTCTTAAAACTTCAAATGTTCAAATGGAAAACTCTTACAAAAATAGAAGTGACAAATTGGGAAAAGTAGTTGCGGTAAATGAAAAAAGTTCTCTCAAAAAAAGAACTGAGGACATAGAAACTTATGACTTTATGAGACAATAAGAGTCAGTTAGACAAAGCCAAAAAATTAAAAGATAGAAGAAAATGTAAAATACTCCATCACCAAAACCACTGACCTCAAGAATAGATCATGAAGAGAATTATTGGTCCTCCTGAAAACATTGAGGATAAAAAAAGCCTGAACTTAATATTACAGGATTTAGTGAAGGAAGACTACCCCAACATCTTAGAACCAGAGGTCAAAATAGGTTTTGAAAGAATACATCGATCCCCTCCAGGAAAGGATCCCAAAATGAAAACGCCAAGAAATAATGTTGCCAAATTCCAGAACTATCAGTTAAAAGAAAATCCTGAAAGCAGCCAGAAAGAAAGAATTTAGATACCAAGGAATTACAGTAAGGATTACACAGGATCTGGCTGCAACAACATTAAGGGATGGAAAGGCCTGGAATGCAGTATTCTGAAAAGCAAGGGAGCTTGGAATGCACCCAAAAATTCATTATCCAGCAAAACTGATTCTTTTCTTCCAGGGCAAAAGATGGACATTTGAGGGAATAGGAGACTTCCAAAACCCCTGATGAAAAGACCAGAGCTTAACAGAAAATTGGGACTTCAAACAGGAGGTACAAAAGACATGTGAAAAGGTAATAAAAACCCAGCTATACAATAAGATGGAACTGACTATATCACTACCTGGGAGAAACACTATAATAATACTGGAGAATTTTAACTCTATTAGAGAGAGTGCTGGATACTCATGGCATATTCATGAAACTACTATCCAATAAGATGAAACTGGCTATAAGCCTACCTGAGAGAAAGACTTCAATAATTTTCAATAATTGTGATTTTATTAGGGCCAATACACTTAGCCAGGAGTGATAGATACTCATGACTTTTCCATGACTCAGATAGAATGATTTTAAAACAACATATCCTTAAAAAAGAGGGGCAGTAAAGAGATAGGAGAATGGAGGAGACTGATTGTGTTAAATCTCATTAGAGTAAGAGGTATAAAGGACCTACTGCAATAGAGGGGAAGAAGGGAGGAGGTGAGAACCACCTGAATGTTACTCTCATCAGATTTGGCTAAAAGGTAACATACAAGCAGTTAAGAAACTCAACTTACCTATCAATACTAAAAGGGGGAAAATGGAGGGGGGAGGAAAAGGGGAATCAACAGAAGGAAGGGAAAGAAGAAGGGACAAAGGGAAGGGGAAAAAGGGGAGGGATGAGATATAGGAGGGCAAACACACTGAAGCTGGTGGTCATAAAAAAACATAATACTGGAGAAAATGGATAAAGGGAAAAAAGGTTAAAAATAAAAACAGAGGGAAGATAACATGTAGGGCAAAAAAGAGTTAATAATTATAACTTCAAATGTGAATGGGATGAACTCTCCCTTAAAATGTAAGCGAATAACAGAACAGATTAAAGCCAAGAATCCTACAATAGGGGCAGCTAGGTGGCACAGTGGATAGAGCACGGGCCCTGGAGTCAGGAGTACCTGAGTTCAATTCTGGTCTCAGACACTTAGCAATGGCTTAGCTGTGTGTCCTTGACCAAGCCACTTAACCCCGTTTCCCTTGCAAAAAAAAAAAAAAAAAAAAAAAACCTAAAAAAAGAATCCTACAATATGCTGCTTACATGAAATTCATTTGAAGTACAGAGATACATATAGAGTAAAGGTAAAAGGTTGGGGCAAAATATATTTTGCTTCAGATGAAGTGAAAAAAGCAGGGCCTCAATCCTTATCTCAGACAAAGCAGAAGAAAAACTACATAACATTAAAAGAGAAAAAGGAGGAAACTATATCCTCCTAAAAGGTTCTGTAGACAATAAAGAAATTTCAATACTAAATATGTCTGCACCCAATGGTATAGCATCCAAATTCTTAGAATTTGAAAAAGTTACAGGAAGACATAGACAGCAAAACTCTACTAGTGGGAGACTTCAAATTCCCACTCTAACATTTAGATAAATCTAACCATATAATAAACCAGAAGGAATGTAGGGAGGTATATAGATTGTTAGAAAACCTAGACATGATTGACCTTTGGAGAAAAGTGAATGGATATAGAAAAGGATGTACCTTTTTCTCTGCAGTACATGACACTGACAAAAAAGTCACCCTGAACTAGGGCATAACGACCTAATAGTCAATTGCAGAAAGACAGGAATAGTGAATACATCTTTCTCACATCATAATGCAATAAAAATTATATGCAATATTAGACCAGGGAGATATAGACAGAAAACTAATTGGAAACTAAATAATTTCATTTTAAATAATGAGAGGATCAAACAACAAATTATAGAAAGAATTAATTCTTTCACTCTAGATAATGACAATAATTAAACAACATATCAAAACCTAAGGGATACACTCAAAGTGGCTGTCAAGCACTATATTATATCTTTAAATGCTTACTTGAATAAATAAATAAATAAAAAGAGGAAATCCTTGAACAAAAATATGCAATGAAAAAATTAGAGAAAGAACAAATTAAAAATCCCTAATTAAATACCAAATTAGAGAAAGAAAAATTAAATGCTACCAATTAAATACCAAATTAGAAATTCTAAAAATAAAAGGAGAAATTAATAAAATCAAAAGCAAGAAAACAATTTAACCAATAAATAAAACGAAGAGTTGGTTTTATGAAAAATTCAATAAAATTCATAAACCTTTGATCAATTTGGTTAAAAAATAGAAAGAAGCAAACCAAATTGCTGGTATCATAAATGGAAAAAGGTGAACTCACCACCTTTGAGGAAGAAATTAAAATACTAATTTGAAATTATGTTGCCCAAATCTGTGACAATAAATTTGATAATCTAAGTGAAATGGATGAATATGTACAAAATTATAAGTTGTCCAGCTTAAATGAAGATGAAATTAAATACCTAAATAACCCTGTCTCAGAAAAAGAAATTCAACAAGCCATTTTTGGACTACCTAAGAAAAACTCTCCAGGACCAGATGAATTCACAAGTGAATTCTATCAAGTAACAACTGGTTCCAATTATATAAAAACTCTTTGAAAAAACAGGTGAAGACAGAACTCTCCCTAACTCTTTCTATGAAACCACTATGGTGCTTATACCTAATCCAGGAAGAGGTAAAAAAAAGCTAAAGAAAATTATAGACCTATCTTTCTGCTGAATATAGCTACAAAAATCTTAAATAAAATCTTAGCAAAATGACTACAAAAAATTATCCCTAGGATAATGCATTATGACCAAGTGGGATTTATCCCAAGAATGCAGGGTTGATTCAATATTAGGAAAACTTTATATCAATTATATCAATAACATACCTATCAGAAATCATAAGATTATATCAATAGATGCTGAAATAGCTTTTGACAAAATACAGCACTCATTCCTACTAAAAAAAAACCTGAGAGTGTAGGAATAAATGGATTGTTCCTTAAAATAATAAGCATTATCTATTTGAAACCATCAACAAACATTATATGCAACTAGAATGGCTACAGGCATTACCAATAAGATCAGAGTGAAACAAGGATACCCATTATCACCACTATTATTCAATATAGTATTAGAAATGTTAGCTTCAGGGGTAGCTAGGTTGTGCAGTGGGTAGAGCACTGACCCTGAAGTCAGGAGTACCTGAGATCAAATCTGGCCTCAGACACTTAATAATTACCTAGCTTTGTGGCCTTGGGCAAGCCATTTAACCCCATTGCCTTGACTAAAAAAAATCTAAAAAAATGTTAGTTTCAGCAATAAGAGAAGAAAAAGAAATTGAAGGAATTAGAATTGGGAAGGAAGAGACAAAACTCTCACTCTTTGCAGATGACATGAGGGTATACTTAGAGAATCCCAAAAAAATCATCTAAAAACTCCTAGAAATAATAAGCAACTTTAGCAAAGTCACAGGACATAAAATAAAGCCTTGTTAATCCTCAACATTTTTATATATGACTAGCAAGATGCAGCACAAAGAGCTAGAAAGAGAAATCCCATTCAAAGTAACTTCACACAATATAAAATACCTGGGAATCTACCTGTCAAGACAGACTCAGAAACTTTTTGAAAACAATTACAAAAGACTTCTCACACGAATAAAATCAGATTTAAATAATGGGCAAACATCAACTGCTCATGGATAGGCTGATTTTACCAAAATTAAATTACTTGTTTAGTGTCCTACCAATCACATTTCCAATAAATTACATTAATGAGTTAGAAAAAATGTAAGTAAGTTCATAGGGAGAAATAAAAAATCAAGAATTTCCAGAGATTTACTGAAAAAACATGCAAGAAAGGAGGTGGTTTAGCCCTACCAGATCTAAAATTATATTATAAAGCATCACTCATCAAAACTGTCTGGTATTGGCTAGGAAATAGAATGTTGGATCAGTGGAATAGACTAGGTGCAATAGCAGGAATTGATTATAGTTCCAAATTTCTCTCCAGAAAGGTTGGATGAGTTCACAGCTCCATCAACAGTGTAATAGTGTCCCAAATTTCCTATAACCCATCCAACAATGATCATTATCCTTTCTGGTCATATTGGTCAGTTTGAGAGGTGTGAGGTGATACCTAAGAGATGCTGTAATTTCTATTTCTCTAGTAAGTAATGATTTAGAGCAATTTTTCATATGACTATGGATTGCTTTGATCTCCTCATCTGTAAATTGCCTTTTCATATCCTTTGACCATTTGTCAATTGGGGAATGACTTTTTTTTAAAAAAAATATGACACAGTTCTCTGTATATTTTAGAAAGGATTCAGTTCTAAAATATATAGAGAACTATGTCAAATTTTCAAAAAAAAAGCCATTCTGTGGCACCTAGGTGGTGCAGTAGATAGAGCACCAGCCCTGGAGCCAGGCGTACCTGAGTTCAAATCCAGCCTCTGACACTTAATAAGTACCTAGCTGTGTGGCCTTGGGCAAGCCACTTGACCCTATTGCCTTGCAAAAACTAAAAAAAATGCACATACCCTTTAATCTGGCAATACCACTAATGAGTCTATACCCTGAAAAGATTATGAAAAAGGATAAAAACATCACTTCTACAAAAATATTCATAGCAACCTAGTTTGTCAGTCAAAAGATTGGAAATTGAATGTATTTCCACCATGATGGAAAACTATTGTTCTATTATTTACCATGAGGGATGGGAATTCAGGGAAGCCTGGACAGATTTGCATGAACTGATGCTGAGTGAGATGAGAAGAACCAGAAAAACACTGTACACCTTAACAGCAACATGGCGGTGATGATCAACCTCAATGGACTTGCTCATTCCATCAGTGCAACAATCATGCCCAATTTTTGTATATCTGGGTTGGAGAATACCATCTGTATCCAGAGAAAGAATTGTGGGGTTTGAACAAAGATTGTTAGCCCCCTCAGAAACTTTTTGAAAGCAATTACAAAACACTTCTTACATAAATAAAATCAGATTTAAATAACAGGACAAACATTATTTGTTCATGGATAGGCTGAGTTAATATAATAAAAATGACAATTTACCAAAACTAAACTACTTGTCTAGTGCCCTACCTCTCAAAATTACAAAACATTATTTTGATGAGTTAGAAAACATTTGTAAATAAATTTGTAGGGAGAAATAAAAAATCAAGAATTTCCATGGATTTAAAGAAAAAAAGGGTAAAAGAAGGAGGATCAGCTTTACCAGATCTAAAATTATATTATAAAGCATCAGTCATCAAAACTCTCTGGTATTGACCAAGCAATAGAGTGGTAGATCAGTGGAATAGATTAGGTGCAATAGCAGGAAATGATTATAGTAATCTGCTATTTGATAAACCAAAAAAATCCAGCTATTGGGATAAAAACTCTTCAATAAAAACTGATGGGAAAATTGGAAGTTAGCATGGAAGAGACTTAGATTTAGACCAACACCTCACACCCTATACAAAGATAAGATAAAAATAGATACGGGATTTTGACATAAAAAAACAATATTAGAAGCAAACTTGAAGAACAAGGAGCAGTTTAGCTGTCAGATCTTTGGAAAGGGAAGCAGTTCATGACTAAGGAAGAGATGGAGAGCATCATTAAAACCAAACTGGATAATTTTGATTACATTAAATTAAATAAGTATTGCACAGATAAAACCACTGTGACCAAGATCAAAAGAAATGGAGTAAATTGCGAAAAAAATTTTTACAACTAGTATTTCTGACAAAGAACTCATTTCTAAAATATACAGAGAAGGGGTGGCTAGGTGGCGCAGTGGCTAAAGCACGGGCCCTGGACTCAGGAGTTCCTGAGTTCAAATCTGGCCTCAAGCACTTAATAATTACCTAGCTGTGTGGCCTTGGCCAAGTCACTTAACCCCATTGTCCTGCAAAAAAACCCTAAAAAAATAAAATAAAATATACAGAGAACTGAGTCAAATTAAAAAAAAAGCCATTCCCCCATTGACAAATGGTTAAAAGATATGTAAAGGCAATTTACAGATGAGGAAGTCAAAGTGATTCATAGTCAATTGAAAAATTGATCTAAATCAATAAGCATTAGAGAAATGCAAATTAAAGCATCTCTGAAGTACCACCTCACACCTCTCAGAATGGCCAATATGACAAGAAAGAACAATGATCAATCTTGGAAGGGATGTGGGAAATCTGGTACAGTAATACATTGTTGGTGGAGCTGTGAACTCATCCAATTTTCTAGAGAGCAATTTGGAATTATGCCCAAAAGGCAACAAAAATGTCCATACCCTTTGATCCAGCAATACCACTACTGGGGCAATACCCTGGAGAGATTATGGCAAAGGAAAAAATTTCACTTATACAAAAATATTCACAGCAGCCCTGTTTGTGGTGGCAAAGAATTGGAAACTAAGTGAATGTCCTTCAATTGGGAATGGTTTAACAAACTGTGGCATATATTTCTGTGATGGAACACTATTGTTTTATTAGGAATTCAGGAAAGTCTCAAAGTATTTGCATGAACTGATACTGAGTGAGATGAGCAGAACAGGAAACACCGTACACCGAAACAGCAACATAGGGGCAATGATCATGCTTGATAGACTCGCTCATTCCATCAGTGCAAGAATCAGGGACAATTTGGGGCTCTCTGTAATGGAGAATACCATCTGTATCCAGAGAAACAACAGTGGAGTTTCACAAAGACCAAAGACTATTACCTTAAATTGAGGGAAAAAACTGATATCTTATTGTCTGATCTTGCTTTCTCTTATACTTTGTTTCTTCCTTTAAGGATATGATTTCTCTCTCATCATACTCAATTTGGATCAATGTACACCATGGAAACAATGTAAAGTCTGAGAAATTGACTTCTTTAGGGGTGGGGGAAGGGAAATAAGATTGGAGGAAAAATTATAAAATTCAAAATAAATAAAATTTTTAATAAAATAAAAGTTGTAAAACTCAAAATAAATAAAATCTGTAATTACAAAAAAGCCCCATTCTCCTCAATAACTTTTTAAACTGTTTTCTCCATTTGACCTACACTGGTTTTTAACATGTTATTTTCTTCAGCATATTTTTGGATCTCCTTGACCAAGCTGCTGACTTCTTTTTCATGTTTTTCCTGCATCTCTCTCATCTCTTTGCCCAATTTTTCTTCTATCTCCCTTACTTGTTTTTCAGAATCTTTTTTGAGTTCTGTCACAGCCTGAGCCCAACTTCCATTTTTCTTGGAGTCTTTAGATGCAGGAGCTTGTACTTCCTCATCTTCAGATTGAGTATTTTGATCCTTCTTGGTATCATAGACAATGTATTTCTCAATGGTGTTCCTCTTTTTTCTGTTTACTCATTTCTCCAGCCTGTGCATGATTTGGGGGTACTTCCTGAGCTTTTGAGTATTATTGGGACACCCCCCCACTAGGATTTCAGTGTGTGAAACTCTATCTTCCCTCCTGGCCTGTGAATGACAACAAGTGCACCCTTCTTCCTTGGGCCTGAGTTGGGGGGTGGGACCTGTTCTATGGGGGCCTAGACTGGGATCAGAATCTGAATGTGGTCAGAGCCCCATTGTCCTGTTCCAGGTACATAGGACAAACCCCAGAATTCTCTCTCCACTTCCCTACCTTTGGTGGGCTGAGCACATTTCTCACACACTCACAAATTTAAATTTACTGAATTTTAGAAGTATTTTGAAGAATATAGTATGTAATAATTTAATTTTTAGTAAATAACAAGATATAAAATATACACCCCAAATAAATATATACCTATTCCCATATCTACTCCAAAAAGATATACACATATTCCATTTTATAAATATGTGGTGGAAGACAAAAGTTTTGCAAACTTTCTGGATCAAAAAACCTTGAGATATAGTTGACAGTGTATTCTCTGGCCTTTTACAATTCCCATAGAAAACCTTTACAATCTGATGATTAGATGAATTCTGAATTAGATGAAACCCCAATTAATTCATTCTGTTTACTATCAACAACACAATTTTAAATTCCTAAAAGTTTATTTTGGCAAAATCTTTAGTTTACCTTGCACAGAGAATACAGATCTACATACTACTCACATTCCAGAGTCATTATTTAAAAAAAGGTTTAGTGGAATATTCCTAGTAAAACCATCACAGTATTAATATTCCTAGTAAAGTCTTAAGAAATATTGAGACAAACAAACTATTATTATTAGGCTATTCCTAGAAAGACCTTGCATGCCAAAAGAGGGGCTCCTGAGCCACCTGCTTTATGATAAGACTATTTTTGCAAACTGGGAGGACAATCTAACCATGGACATTACTTTTTTAAGATAGCAATGAAGGTCCCAAGTTACCTCATCATCTGGTGGGAAAAATATTATGGAAACATCCCATTCTTTTCTCTGTGCCTGTTGCTGGGGTAGATTTTCCACAAGTAAGATGGTACCTCTGGAGATTAAGCCAATGGTTTAAAGGAGAAGGTGGTTAGGGATAGGTACCTGTATTAGGACATATATAATCTTGCTTGATTTTCCTCTGGGTGCAGATCTTTGATCACGAGTCTGCCCTTTTCTCAAGAAAAGCAAATAAAAACTTTGTTTTTCTCAGACTAGTCTCTGAAAATTTTCTTCAGAGTATTTTTGTCCCACGCAGTTTGGTACATTGGCTGGGAAACAATCCTCCCTTAAGACTCTCCTGGACACAGATACAAGCAGGCGCCATGCTGCTAATTTCAGCAAGCTCATGATTTAGTGCCCAGGCAGATCCCTTTAGGGATGAGGGGAGAAACCCGAAGAGAGACTTAGTTTGAGCAATATCTCCAGAGGCAGTACAACAGCAGGGAAGAAGGGCCCCGCTGTGATTTGAGGTCACATATGTTTGTATACACAAGCCCATTTGGCAAGACCTGTGAATCCTGGGAAAATTTAAGCAGTTCAAGCTGTAAAACTGACCCTGATAAGAGCTAATAGAATTGAGCTCACCCATTAAAAAGGAAGCAAACAGCATATGGTCCAGAAATCAGAATCCAACAATATATTGTTTAAAAAAGACACATACAGACCAGAACAGCTAGTTCAGCTGAAGTTTAAAAAGGGTAGGGGTTGTAATCTTGATCTCAGATAAAGCAAATTCAAAAATAGATCTAATTAAAAGAGATAATCAGGAAAATTACATTCTGCTAAAAGATACTATCAACAATGAAGTTAATATAAAAATTAAGGGTAGATGTCTGATTAAAGAATAATTTCTCAAATCTATAGATAATTGGTAAAATTTATAAAAAAATAAGAGACATTTCCTTAATGGTCAAAAGAAGTGAAAAGGGAAAATGCAGAAGAAATAAAATCTATAAATTTATAAAATTCCCTAAGATACTATTGATTAGGAAAATGCAAATTAAAACAATTCTGAGGTTCCATCTCACATCTATCAGAAACGATGATTATTTGGGGAGAATGAGGGGAAAAGGTATACCAAGGAATTCTTGGTAGAGTTGTGAAGTGACCCAATTAGTATTCATAAAAACAAAAATGGAACTATGCCTAAAGAACTATAAAATTGTGCATATTCTTTGACCCAGTCCTACCATTACTATGTCTATATCCTAATGAGGGCAAAGAAAAAGGAGAAGGACCTATATGCACAAAAATATTTACAATATTTTGTGCTGGATAATTTTTTTGCTGGAAAGGAATTGAAAATTGAGGGAATGCTAATCAATTGGGGAATGATTAAATTGTGGCATATGATTATGATGGAATACTATGGTGTTAAAAGAAATGATTAAGGAGATGCTTTCAGGGAAGAAAAAGGAAAGTGATCATAAGTATATGGACTGATGCAAATTGAAGTGAGAAAAATGGGGAGGTCATTGTGTACAATAACAGCTCTATTGTAATGATGAACAACTGTAAAAGACTTATCTACTCTGATAAATATTCCAAACAATTCCAAAGGAGTCTTGATGAAAAGTGCTGTCCACCTCAAGAGAGAACTGATGAATTTGCTCTCAGAAGAATATTATGTATGAATAATGTATGCACTTGCTAACACCAATGGAGTTTTGTCCACTATGAATCTTCATAATTCAATACATTATGTAACTGATATACTAAATAGGCTTGTGTTAAATAAAGAAACATTTTCTAAATTTTGGTGCTTTTAATTTTTCATCACTTTTATGTGGACCACAATTCTCAACTGTCATCATTTCTATTTCCATTTTTCTCTTTTAAGTCTTCAATTAGCACTTGATTTAATGGTAAATTTAAGGGGAATAATATTTTGAACCCCAGACAAAATGAGTGCAAAAAGAAAGAGTTATTTCCTTGAGGATAAGAAAGGAAATGTGGAGGATTCCAGGGCAAGAATCTTATGGCTTTCTGCGAAGAGTAGAATTTGGATCTTTGAATAATCTCAGGGTATGATAACCTTAGTCAACAGGTGGACAAGCAAAATGCTAAGAAGCACAAGCATGGATTAGGTCAGTAACCATTATTTCTTGAGCTAGAATTCAGCATCTGTGAATGGATTGCTCATAGGAGAGCAAAGACATTGGTTGTGAGCAGGAGTGATGTTCAAGAATTTTTCCTTGCAATGTCATCACAGTTAGAAATATCCCCAGGAGAATTAAAAGCACCACAAGATTACCTGAATGGCTTCCTTTGGCAATATGAACTGTCTCTAACACTGTTTGAGCTGGAAGATATCGAATATATTAAATGTGCACTTGCATTCAAGTACTTTGTTAATAGCATTAACTTTTTTAAATACGACTCTACAAATTGATTGCTATAAATGAAACTGCCATGGCTATGGGCCAAGGATCTCAAGCAATAGTTAATCAGAGGGATGTACATGTTACCTGTATTTTGAAAATTCATCTGAATAGAAAGAAAACTCCACCTTTAATTATCACTAAGTGTAAGAAAGATCTGATTGGATGTGTTTCAGGCATTTATGTTTCTGAAACTGAAAAAGCCTAATGCACACAAGCAGTTATAAGGAAGTGGGTCCATTTAATACTGTCACTTGTTTTGTGAGATGGTCAAAAAGGTCTGTTAGTTTGGGATTCAGTCAATACTCATCACACTAAAGACATGAAGAACTTCTTTGCAGAGAGAAGAATAGATCAAATAATGATTCCCATGGGAATGACTTCCTATCTCCAGACTCTTGATATTTCAATAAGCATGCCATTCTATAACCATTTAATGACTTAATTGAAAATAGAATGAGGAAAAATCAGTATGGAAACTTTGTGAAGACTGCAAGAAGTCTTAAATTGAGTGAAGAATTCATGTTACATGAAGAAGTGACCATTTAAAGAGAGCTGGGGGCCAATGATTCTATAGGAAATGGAGTTACAAGAAATTAAGGCTGGAATTTGGTGTTTGGAGAGTTACAACCAAGTTCCAGAGGAAGATGGCAAGATTGTAGGGGAAGTTAGGTGGCACAGTAGATAAAGAACCAGCCTTGGAGTCAGGAGGTTGGGAGTTCAAATTTGGCCTCAGACACTTGTCACTTACTAGTTGTGTGATCTTAGGGAAGTCACTTAACCCTGACTGACTCATATCCAAGGTCATCTCCAGTCATCCTGATTCATATCTAGCCACTGGATCCAGAGGGCTCTGGAGGAGAGAATGAGGCTGGGGAGTTAGGACATCACTCCCTCACTTAAATCTAATTAATGTTCTTTGAGAATGAAAGACAATCATCATCACTATCATTTTTGTCATCACATGACTGTATTTGAATAAATGAAGATTTTATTACATGAATAAATGTAGATTTCTGTACAAGAATGAATCAATAAATAAGACATTCCCTGAAAATAAGCCCAAATGCATCTTTTAGAGCAAAAAAAATAATATAAAACCTGGTCTGATTTCCAGGGAAATACAGTAGCTGCCTGTATAACAAATAGGATCACCAGATTTAAAGTACACAAAATGTACATAGAAAATCAAATTAAAATGCTTACACAATAATTTCTGGGGGTAGACATGGGCAGTGAATTTAACCAGGAAGAGCTTCCTGAACTTGAATGAAGAAATTAATACAGAGAGATTCAATTACTGGCTCAAATCTTGCAGGGAATCAGGTTCCATGTAATCTGTGATCCTTGGCTTCTTCATCTGTGAAATAACTTTTCAGGATTAGATGACATTATATTACCAGGAGAGAGATTTGCCAGTGAAGATGTGTTAAGGAATTACTTCAAGTATGTAGGTGTATTCCTATGGATACATTACAGAAGACTTTGTCAAGAGTGTTACAGGATGTGAATGGATATAAGGGTGTTGATTTGAGAAATTGTGTGAAACACCCAAATTTATGGGAAACAGATACATTTAGGTATTTCAGAGAACATTTCTTTTCACAATTAATAAAAGCTTTAAAAATGTCTTTCTGAAATCCTTGTTTTGGGACCTAGAATAGAAATTGTGTGTATTTATTGTCAGTAACTGCTCCTTTTGCTTCTGATATTTTCCTTATAAAAGAGGAGTAGGATTTATGTAAGAATCTGGCTTCTTCTCCCAGTTTTACTCCCCCTGTAATTAATCTGAGATTCTTATCCCATCAATATGATAAGCTTAGGAAACAGATAGGTTAAAATGAATAGGGAATCTTTTCTCCCTAGAATTCTTATTAAGCTAGGCCAGTGCCCTTTGTTCCTTTGTTTGAGAGCTTAAATCAGTTTCCATGGATTAATTTATGTTACACATATGACTATTTTTACATATAGATACATATTGTAACTATGATTTTCTTAGGCTAAAAATGAAATAAGAAAGTTAAGTTTTATAAATGAAGTTTTATTCTCCAGGATCTTGCCAATAACCCATGGGTGGATGGCATCCTTACAAATGCCAACCTTTATACAAAATTTTGGAGGCATTTTATACAAAAAGGACAAGAATCACAAAACAGGCAACCAATGAAATTTCACATAGATGACATAGTTCTACAATATGATCCCCTTATACCTTATATTTGCTTCTCAATTCCTCTTGAGAAAAGTCACACTTAGGTTGGAGAGGGAATGTTTACAAATAGCCATAGGACTGCTCTCTCCTCATCCAAGATGTCTCTTTTCTTATGGCTTGTTGATTCAAGTAAAGGAATTTTTTGATGCTATAACTAAGCTGATCAGGTAGTATTGACATGGGCCTAGTCAACATTTTAGATGTAGAAGACAGGCATTGACAGAGGACTGACACTGTTGCACACTGAGAAAACATTCAGATTTATAAATATTACTTAGAGGATAAGAGATCAATTTTTAAAACAGAAATATAGAATTACAGTATGTACACATATCTGAACCTGTACCCAGTTGTTTATTAAAAACCTCCATTTGGATGGGTCATAGGTTTATATAACATTATTTCCAAAGTGGAACTCCTCAGTTGTTTGACTCAAACTCATCCTTCTTTCTAACTTCCTTATTCCTGTAAAAGATATCTTCATTCTTTTAGTTATTAAAAACCTCAAATTCCGTTTTTTCTCAATTCTATAACTCTGAGTATACAATTGTGTGCCAAGTATTGTTTATATTACCAATCTCTGTTGATCCTCCAACATTTTGTACATTTACACATCAACCACACTCTCAGCCAAGATGATCGTGATCATCTTCCAAATGGCCTCTGTCTCCTTCAAGTCTCTTTTTTTCCCTAGGAATATTATCAATGCGCATGTCTGACAGCATCATGTCACTCTCTCACTTAGTAAAATCCACTAATAAATCTAGGATCAATTATAATCCCCCTGTGTTTGACTTATTAAATCCTACACAACTTGAACTCAATCTATCCTTCCAGCCTTTTCATGTATTCCTCTCTTTCATGCATGGTTCAAGCCAAACCAAACCTCTTTTCTTTCTATTCCTTGTACTTTAGCTCCAGTTTCTATGACTTTGCAGGTTGTTCTCCACATGGGGACAGATCTCCATCTTTATCTTCAAGACTTAAAACAGAAGCAGGGAATGTGGAATTATTTGGTCTGGCATTTCCATGGCAAGCTCAAGAAGGATTCAAAGTTAAATAAATCTTGGTGCTTTTTAAGAGTGAATTATATATTTGACCAAATATAGCAGACAAATTTTTTTAGGTTTTTGCAAAGCAAATGGGGTTAAGTGGCTTGCCCAAGGCCACATAGCTAGGTAATTATTAAGTGTCTGAGGCCAAATTTGAAATCAGGTACTCCTGACTCCAGGGTCGGTGCTCCAGCCACTGCACCACCTAGCCGCCCCAGACAAATTTTTAAGGTGACAATTTTATATGGTGCACGAATTATGTTATAAATATCCAAAAGGACCTTGGCAGAAAAAAGGTTCCCTAATCTTGCTTTAGAATCTCAATCTTGTTTCAAAGCCTAGTTCATCTACTGCCTTATATTCTGACCCCCAGCCAGTCACTTCCCAGAATCTGACCCCAACATAACTCATATTTGCTGGAAATGAATGAAAATTATTTTAAAATCATTCACTGTATAAAATAATCAGTGCTTTATGTGCTGGGGATGGTTTGTCTTTCATTTTCGAAGAAGGTCATGACATCAGGGAGGGGATGCATGATAAATACATGAATTGGATTTGAGTGAGGGGTTGCTGTGCCTCATTTTCTCCTCCAGAGCCCTCTGGATACAATGGTCAGATATGAATCAGGACAACTGGAGATGGCCCTGGATATGAGGTAATCAGGGTTAAATGACTTGCTCAAAGTCACACAGCTAGTAAGTGGCAAGTGTCAGAGGCAGGATTCAAACTCCTGTCCTCCTGACTTCAAGGCCAGTGCTCTTTTCACTGCACCACCTAGCTGCCTCAGATACTGAGGATAAAAAAATAAAAAAATAATTCCGTTTCTTCTCTTAAAGAGTTTCAATTCTAATGAGGAAAACGGTATATCTAGGAGCTTTCAACTACAAGTCAAATGGAAAGACTTAGCACATACAGCAGTAAAGCAAATGAAGATGATATGTCTTCAATTTCATTTCCACTAATAAAACCATATGCTTTAATGATGTGAAAGTTCAAGAGTGTCAAAGACTGGTGATTAGCACTATCTTTTTCAGGATTTTAAGTAGCCACATCTCTAGAACTAAAAGAAGAGGCAGACAGGTCATATCTCCTTAGGGATTGCTTTTCAAGAAGATAACTTTGCAGCCTAGGTTGGTAGCATCATCCGTAGTCTAAGAGGAACTAAGAGATTTTAGTCTGGGATTTCTGAATAGTAACCAACAGGTCTGAAGGGAGTTGTTGTTTGAATTGGTGGTTATGTTTTGGCTGGCATAACACAGGTGATTTCCACTATTTCTCTCAGGGTATCATACTGTTTGAGTTAATATGCTTTGAGGGAGGCACTTGGTATACATGACGTTTTCCTTCTCTATTAAGTATGGTCCCCTGCAGGGTAGCTATGGGATCTGGATAGGCAGGAGAACAAGTGATTTGAGGGTCACATAGCAGAGGACTTACTGATATTATCTGCTTATTTATGGCAATGATTGGTGAGGAAAAGAGAGAAGTAAGAGGTAAGACACCTATGTACTGTCCATAGAGTTGGCTGATTATGCCACAAGAGTAAAAGATGGAAGAACTGAGCATAAAGAAGCACAAAGGGGCCTAGATCAAAGCTTTGGAAGCAGAGACGACTATTCACAAAGGAAGAACAACTCACAAAGGGCCTGGAGGGAAAAGTGTCCAGAATTACAGTATAAGGCAAGGAGTAGAGAGGAATGGCACAAAGTTATGAGCTGGTAAGAGTCAAACCCAAGAGAAGCAAAAAAAGTTTGAGGGCTGATCAAATGTAATAATATTACTAATGATGACCAATAAAATAACAATAGAATATCTAATCAGATCTTTGCATTATAACTATCCACCATCCCCAGTCTTCTGAAGCCTAGCTTTAAGAAATAATGAATAAGAAGTTAGTTAATAAATGCAAATTACTTTGCAAATCTTAAATTATTATATGGATATTAGGTATTCCTATTTTGAAAAATTCAAAATATATGACAAGACCTATGAACTGATCAGAATAAAGTAAATGTAACTGGGAAAACAATGCTAACAGTTATAAGAATAACGGAAGAAGAAAGGAGAAAATAAACTGAATCTAATGTTAGTCATTTTGAACCTGGAGAAAAGCTGAACCTATTTCCTCTCTGTTCTGTAGTTAAGAGACTTGGATTCTATAGCGGTTATTATTCTGCCATACTGGCTGGTTATGTTGGTTTGTTTTGGTGAACTGATTTTCTCTTCTCTTCTTTCTCCATTCTCCATCTCTTAATCATTTGGTCTCTCTCTCTGTCTCTCTGTCTCTGTCTCTGTCTCTGTCTGTCTCTCTGTCTCTGTCTCTCTCTGTCTCTCTCATACTCTCTCTCTCATATGGTCTCCTCTGATTGATGATGTAGTCATCCTTAAGACTGAAGACAAGTCCCTTTATATACATACATTTATTGTGTATACACACAAACATAGATTGTAAATATATGTATGCATGTGTTGGTATATAAAAAGTGAATGACAAAAGGAGAGACTGTTGGGAATGCATCATATTTGATTCCAAACTTTCCAGTGCCTAACAAAATGTTCATAGTACTCACTTAATCATTAGAGTTGGTTTGTTATATAAAATTAGTATAAATTTTTCTGTAGGACTTCATGTTATTCTCCCTACCTTGTCAAACATATCAGAAAAAAACTGGTTGACTCACAATATAATGTAAAATATTTAATGAATACCTTCTATGTATGAGCCATAATACAAAAAATAGAAAGGAATCCAGTCCCTGCCCTCAAAGACTTTACTAACTAATGGGGAAAGTCACATATGAAAAAGGCAGGAGTAGCAGGAGTAGAATGGGGATGGAGGGATTCAGTTATATCCAATATAGTGTCATGTTCTTTGGAGTTAAAATACAGTTCTCAGTCTTTTGTAAAGGAAAACTTTGCAATGAATTTAGTAGTATATGCATTCACCGTCAATCATAAGGGAAGAGAAGACTGCGTTGGGCAGGAGTTGATATCAATAGCTAACAGAAAAGTTGCTGTTTGCCATGTAGGAAATGCCATAGACAGTCAATTAGGGCATGCAGAGATTGCTGCCACGACTGGAATGCTCTCCCTTCCTCATCCTTATCTCTTTGGATTCCTAACTCTCTTCAAGTCTGGTATCTGGTGCTACCTTACACACCAGGTCTTTGCCAAGTTATTCCTGATTTCTTTCACTAAATACCCATTATATCTCATAATTATTTTGCATATAATTTGTATTCATTTTTGTCCATGTGAGTTGGATTTCCTCAAACATAGAAGAATGTAAACTCCTAGAGGGCAGGGATCATTTCTTTTTCTTCTTTTTCACTTTTACAAGCATGTATACATGCAGATGTATATGTGTGTATATGTGCATAGGTATATATATTTAGGTTTGGTCACTTTCCTAAGCTGATTTTGTTTAATTTTTTTTTCCTTTTTTGTATGAGAGTGATCAAGGGGATTTAAGTATAAATGGTTAAGTATGTTGGGAAATGACTACTAGAAACAACAGACATTTTTAAAACAAAATAAAATGCATCAATACATATTTAAAAATTCACAGGGATATAAGGAAGGGAGGAAGAAATGAGGAATGTGTGTATGTGTGTGTGTGTGTGTGTGTGTGTGTGTGTGTGTGTGTGTGTGTGTGTGTGTGTGTTGGGGGGGAATGGAAGGAGGACAGGAAGGAGGAAAAGAAGAGTGAGATAGATTCAAATAAATAAATAGCTGTTCAAGTCACCACATACAGAAAAGGATATTTAATGTTTCTTTCATGAACATGGAAGATGCATCATTTTTGAGTATCAAATGCATGAGGAAGTTCTGGAGAATTCAATACAACAAAATCAAAATCAGCTTCCATGTATAAAATATATTACTTATCATATGAAGATTCAATTTACTGGATTATTAATTTGAATTTAACTTGAACTACTGAAATTAATTCATTCTTTTCTATTACTAATGAATGACAAAAATTGCTGATAATCATTTGTTAGAGTACAGGGCATCATCATTGTCACCCTATAAATGCAATACAGATTTGCATTTTGTTAGTGAAGTAAAATGCTTCTCTGAATAATACAATTAAACTTTATCAATTAAGGCAGTGTCATTTATGGGTTGAAGATTGGACTTAGGGTTAGATTCAAGGCTAGCCTTAGATTAAAATAATAATAATTATTATGATTATTAGTGGTAGTAGTAAAAGTAGTAATAGTAGTCATTGTTGCTGTTATTGTTTTGTTTTAAAGTTAAAAATGTGCTTTCCAAACATTATTTGATTTTATCCTAACAACCTGGGGAGGTAGATGCTTCATTGTTGTCCACATTTTACAGAATAGAAAACTGAATGATTTTCAAATGATAGCAGAGCTAGTAAATATATGAAACTGGATGTGAACTCTGATCGTCCTGATTCTAGGTTCAGTACTCTATGAATTGTGCCAATGCAATGCCTCACTTGCTGTTTGTCCTTCATTCTCAATGAATATGACATCAGGGAAGAATGCCATGACAAGCACATTCAAGTAAAAGTGTGCTATACTAAGTCCCCAGTCTCACTTTCTCCTCCCAAGTCATCTGGGTTCAATGACCAGATATGAATTAAGATGATAGGAATGACCCTGAATGTGAGGCAATCAGAGTGAAGTGACTTACCCAAGGTCACACAGCTAGTGTCAAGTGTCTGAGGTCAGATTCGAACTCCTGTCCTCCTGATTCCAAGGCCATTGCTCTCTCCATTGTGCCATCTAGCTTCCTTGCTTAGTAGTAGTTATGAGACTCTGGGGGAATCCAGTGACCTTGATGTACCTTGTTTGACTCCCTAAGACATCTCAAAGATGAAATAGTTATTTATATTAATAGATAATTTTCCTGCTAGAAGTTTCCTGCATTGAGGATATCATAGTTTTTATTATCATTGATTTAGAACTTGAAGGAGCTTCAGATATCATCTAAAATACACACTATCCCCCAAACCCCCCAAATATTCATTGAATTGCCTATGATGGCAAAATATAGCATTAATTATTTAGAGCAGTAAGCAATTTCTACTCTTTACTCCCAAAGCGATCAAAGTATAAAAAATATAAGGTAACAAATTAAAAACTGAGTGCAACTGTTTTATTACAAGGATAGGGAGAATAGAATAAATGGGGGTGGAGAGGAATAGGATGGAGGGAAATCGCTAGCAATAGTAACTGGGGGAAAAATATTAAAGCAACTTCTTTGATGGACTTATGATAAAGAATGCGATTCATCCCAGAGACAGAGCTGATGGCATCTGAACACAGGCTGAAGGACACCTTTTTGTTCTCTCACTTTATTTTTCTCCTTTGTTGGGGGGAAGGGGATTATGTTTACTTTTACAAGACTATCGTAGTAATGTGAAAATAAATAAATTAAATGTAAAACTAAATAATGACTCTCATTGGTACTCTATGAGTGTAATCAAATTTCATACTTTAGCCTGGAACTAGAACACAAATGTATATTTTGATTTCATAAAAGGAAAATACACTGGATGCAGTACCAGCTCTTCCCTCTTCCCCAATATCTAGTCAATGATTTTTCACCTGAGCACCTGACTATTAGATACTAGGCTAAGCTGAATCCTGAATTCCACAGTTCTTGAGACTACAGTTCTATAGACTGTCATATGTTTTTTAATAAATGTTGTTGGAAAGCACCTAAAAAATTTTGTACAACAAGAATAGGTCAGTCTGAATGTCAATGACATTGATGGGAAGACTTTGAGAATCTTAGAGGATATAGATTATAGACTGCTAAATGAGCTGATGCTTCCTCCAAATGTGCTAGCACTTTTCTACTGCGTAATGTAATTAACCTTCATTTCTTTGTTGAGGCAAACAATACCCATTCTTCAAATGATCTAGAAAACTGAATTATAAAATTTAAAAAAAGGAAATCTATATTTGAGAACGTTACCACAGGATTAACAAAAAATACATTACAAGAACATTTCTGTCAGATGCTCCTAAGGGACCAGTGCTGTCATACTGTCAATATTTTCAGAATGATTTCATTCCTTCTAAACCTGATTGACCTCTCCCATCAGCTTTGTCATGAAAGGTAAATTAGAGTCTTCCACATTTTCTCAAAGATACTAAGGTATACAACGAGAACTCATAGATTAGACATTGGTTATTTTTTTTTATTCTTTCCACATAACTGGCCCATTTTTCTTTTAGGTAAAATATTTCTTGGAAAATACTGAGATCTGGGGCAGCTAGGTGGAGCAGTGGATAAAGCACCGGCCCTGGAGTCAGGAGTACCTGGGTTCAAATCCAGTCTCAGACACTTAATAATTACCTAGCTGTGTGGCCTTGGGAAAGCCACTTAACCCCATTTGCCTTACAAAAACCTAAAAAACAAACAAAAAAACCCTGAAAATACTGAGATCAAGGCTTCAGAAAATAACAGTGAATAGAAAGAAACTCTTGGCATCAGCACCATGGGTATCCAAATTTCTGCCCTGATTTGACCATGGACAAATATTATAACTCTGTTGAAGTCTATTTTTTTTAAATCTGGAAAACAGGTGCCATAGTTAATCATTTAAAGCTGAAGAAAACATTAGAGGTCATAGAAACCAGATTTCCCTTTTAAATGTGAATAAAATGAGTCACACAGAGAAGTAAGATTATTTCTCCAAGGTTATACAGCTAGACATTAATTGTCAGAATCATAATTTGAATTCATGTTTGTAGAAACAAGTCTGGCACAATTATTATAGTTCATGTGTCACAGGACTGTGATGTAGCTTACAAGGGTTGCTATGTAATTGCAAAGCAGCTATAATAAATATCCCCAATTGTCTTCAAGGCCACATTTTTGGTTACAATGAGAATGTGTTTGTAACTCTAATATACTGTAGATAATTTTAAGATCTAGGCATTATGTGTAGAGAACAGTTTTGTAAAGGATCTAAGATTTTAGTGGATAATAAACTCAAAAGGAATCACTGGTCAAACATCACAGCCAAAAAATTTATATTTTCTTGGACTTTGTGAGGAAGGGCATATTTTGAGAGTTAGGGAGGTGACAATATCACTGTCACTGTGCACTTAACAGATTCCAATATAGTACTGAGTTCAATTCTGGGAAACTTCTAGAGTTAAGAGTAGAGTAACCAGGATGGTGAAAGGATTTCAGTATATATTCATCAGTTGAATTAATAAGGTGAGATTTGGTTAAAGGTTTAGTTAGAAAATATTGAAGAAATGATCAGGAAAGGATAATTCTATATAAGTAATTTATGGGCTTTTATGGAGAAGCAATCAGGATTTTTTCTATCTGGACTAAGAAGACAGAATGTGAACTAAAATGAGGAAGGGGAGAACTAAACTTTCCCTTTCCTCATGTAGCATGAACTCATTGATCTTTACTATCATGGTCGCTCCCTTGAGATACCCTTCAGGTTATTAAAGTCTTTGAAATATAGGATCGAAAAGTGAGTGGGAGCAATTGTACAGAAATCAATTTATGCTTGTCAGAGAAAAACAAAAAACATCCACAAATAAAAATGCCCTAACAACTTGAGCTTTCTCAAGTGGAATGGAATTTTCCCAAAGTTGTTGAGGACTCTTTTTGGAGAGCTAGATGTAAAGACTAGGCAATCACTTGTTGGGTATGTATTTGAGCAATTTAATCTTGTTTGGGTTATCCTAGGACCCTTGAGAATTCTGCGGTTCTCACATTTGATGATGATTCTGTGACCTTCTTTTACTTCATACATATATATATATATATATATATATATATATATATATATATATATATATATATAACTTCCCAAATATGGTTTTTGTGCTTTAATTGAGCAGAGTGCTTCATTTCTAAGATATGAAGCATTTGATGAGATGCTAAATAAATGTATAAATAAGTTTAACTTTCCCCTTGCTCAAATTCAAACTATTTATTACATTGCTTGCCATTTTTATTTTTGTGAACCCCTTTCCCATTATTTTAATAAGAAGGAAAAATTGCTTATAAATGATTTACTAAGTGCCAGTCCTTGTGTTAAATACTTTATATTTGTTATCTCATTTCAACCTTACACCAACCCTAGATGTAGGCATTATTATTAACCCCATTTAATTGTGAGAAGCCTGAGATAAACAGCAATATAGCAACTTGCTCAGAGTTATGCAGATTGAAAATTTTTGATGCCAGATTTGAGCTCAGATCTTCCTGACTCAAAGTCTGGGACTTCCCTAGCTTCCCACATTAGTCATCCAGTATAAAACATACCCTCCTACACCTACTTGCTTGGTCATACTCCCAGACCTCCTATAGCCGCAATCTACCCAACACAACATACCTTAGGTCAGTTCCAAGCCCTCCCCCCCAATATACATTAAGTTTCAATTCATTTTTTTTGTTGATACTTATAACCATTATTCTTAACTATAACATCTGGGATCAAACATAATAAATCTAAACTTCCTATAAGATAGCTATTCAAATACCTGAAGATATATTTTATATCCCACTACCCAAAACACTACTCCACACATGCCTTACTCCTATTGTTCCTGATTTTTATCCATCCCCATTTCTTTCAAATCCAATGAGATATTTACAACGTGATTAGTACAATGTTTAATTAGTTACAGTATGTGTTTAATAAATGGTTTATCGTCTTCTTCCATTTCCTTCTATTTTTCATCATGTAGCATGAACTCATAGCCCTTTACCATCTTGGTCTCCCCCTTGAGATATCCTGCAGGTTTTCAAAGTCTTTCAAACATAGGATTCAGAAGTTTAAAGAATGTTTTGTAGATGTTCTGAAATGCCCAAATCAATAGCAAGGCATGCCTTATTTCAGGAACACAGTACAACTAGGTCATAGTGGCATGGAGTATTAAAAATTCTGGAAATATAGAAAGGAATCAGGATATAAATGTCTTTAAATTGATTTTATATTTGATCTGATATGACAATGGGAACAAGTAGAATTTCTTGAATAGGAATTGGGGTTACACGGTATTTAGGAAGCTATCTTTGATAGGTGAGTGTACAATGGACTAGAGACTTGCGGCATGGAACTCAACCAGTTGTCCACTGCAGAGTTTCTAGGCATGAGATGTTGGAGGCCCCAAGCAAGGAGGGAGCAGGGTCAGAAGTGAGAAGAGTGTGTATGTGAGAACTTGCAAAGACTGAATTGGTCAAATCTGATAAATATCTGACTATACTGAGTGAGAAAGAATAAGGTGTCGAGAATGGTAATGTACTTATGAGCCAAGATGTCTAAGTCGGTGATAATGGTGACCCTTACCATATTTAGAATATTTGGAAAAGAGGAGAATATGACTAAAATAAAGTAAGCTCCATTTGTGGTGTGTTTAATTTAAGATGCATGAGGGGATAATATGTTAAAATGCAGAGAAAGAGATATGATACTGAAGACCTGAAGAGATTAAGATTGGAAAAATGGATCTGAAAAATATACAGGAAGATGGCAATTAAATTCATGGGAGTTGTTGAGATCATTAAGCAAAATAACAAAAGAGTGAGGAAGGCCTAGGACAGAGTTTTATGACAAAACCATTGTTACTGAGAGTGAAATGGAAAGAAGACTAAAAGCAAAGAAGTCTGAAAGCAGTGTCATGAAAATCTAAAGAGAAGAAATCATCAAGAAGGTAATCAACAGTATCAAAGGCTACAGAGTATGACTCGAGGATGAGGATTGAGGAAAGTTCATTTATTTTTAGTATTGCTTACTTTGGAAAAATTCTTATCAGTTCAATGATAGCACAAGTAAGACTCATATAGTTTAAAAAAGTGAGAATAAAGAGGAAGAACCAGTTGTAGATACCCTCTCATTGCCTTTAGCCATGAAAGGGGAAGATTTTGCATGATAATGATAATTGGCAGATCAAGTCAGGGGCTTTTTGAGGATAGGGAGACATGAATATTTGCACAGGCAATAAGGTAGCATACAGTACACAGGGAGAGACAGAAGATTAATGTAAGATGTGAGATCACAAAGGGAGAATGTGCTAGGAAAAAATGGGAAGGAATGGTATATAGAAGTTCTGTCTTTGAAAAGAGATGTTATACCTTGTTATTATTTGAGCTAAGGATGAAGGGGGTAATAATGATTAAAGTAATATGAGTGATGTGAGATGAGGAGGAAAAGAGAAAAAAGGAGATCTTAATGAATGCCATCAATTTTTACTTTTGAAATTCAAGGCAAGGTTTTCCTTGGGGAGGGGTTGAATAGTGCTGAAACAATGAAAATTTAGAACAGAGATGAAAACTTTGGGAGGGAAGCCATTGATGAGGGGATAGAGAACTGAGTTAAATGGATTAAAACGTATAAAGATGTATTCTTAGGATTTAGATCCAAAAGACACCTTGGAGATTGCTTTCCACTTCTCTCATTGTAAAAGGAGAAAACTCCACAATGGGTGACTTAGTTGCCTCATGTTACTTTAGATATCTAGTTTCCTTCAAAATAGAGACTCAGTACACCTTTTTACATGAAGTCTTCACTGATTCCCCACACCCATTACTAAGCTGTTCCTCAGTTTATCTTGACTTTATTTTTATCAATATCCCATACATACTTTCTTTGTGTCCATATTTTTCCCCATGAGAAAAAAAAAACAAGCTGTGTAAGGAGTTTAGTTATTTCCTCTGTATCCTTGATGACTTGCACAATGAGGGGCACTTAGTAAATCCTTTAAAGTGCATTTTGTTTGATTCGTTATTCCCTAATGTTTTGTTTAATTAACCAGAATTAAAGGAAAAGAATGAAGGGGACCGCTAGCAAAGACAGCAGCCAGAGAAATTATCTTTAAATCTCTTCAGAAGATATCTTCGAAGCTTTGATGCTAAACTGACCCTTCATCAATGCTTTCTCAGCTAACATGTTCTGCTGACTGATGGGCAATACAGTGAATCCTAATGTCATCCCATACTTAAAAAGGAGATAGAATTTTAAATATAATTTCAATAATTTAAACTATCCCTTTCTAATAGCTAAATAATTATTTTGTTCAATACTTACCACTAAGAGATCCTCAAATAGGAATTGCTATTTTTCTGAAGGTTCATTCTGATACACATCAGCTTGGTTTGCAAAAAATATCACTGGAACCTCTGGTACATTTTACCAATAGCTGATATTCTTAATAGAGTAGACAGAGGATAAATTTTGATGTCAGCAAGACATGGGTAGAATGGTACAATATTAATCTCTGAAATATACTGACCATACAAAATTGGACAAGTCCCCTAATATCTTAGTATTATAGGAAATTTTTCAAGACTACTAGATATGCATGAGTAGAATTTGCTTTCTGAAATGTGAAAGAAAATGAAATTACCGATCAAGACATATGTGAATGCATAGTAACATATATTCATGTATGAATATGTGCATGTGTATTATATATATGGAAAGAGAAAGAGAGAGAGAGACTGTTTCAAGCATTTCATAAGAGAATATTCTGACCTATGCAGATTTTCATTTTCTAGTTGAAGGATTGTCAAAACACTTTTTTTTCTGTGCCCAATATTCTTCCTCAGAGCTTGATGACCAACCAGTTGTTTCTTGGAAGGAGCCAGGATATAAACAGGAAATAATGGAAGTCAAGCTCATGAATTCCTAGATTTTAATAGGGAATGTCAAAGAAAGGAGCAAGTTTATATCTATAAATATGTCCACTTGTATATAATACAAATATGTCCACTTTATGTAATAAATTCATATATATGAATATATACATATATTTTTATATTTTAAAATAAGCACATATGCTGAAACATCAAATTGATAGATTCATTTGAATATATTTGAATATATAAATATAAATTCAAATATATTTCATATATATGCATATATGCAAATATTATACACACACTGTAATGTATATTAATGCATTGATTTAGGAGCCTTATTCAGTGATGCAAATCATATAGATACTGAGATGTCTTATTTTATTTATGATATAAGCCTATAAGACAAGTACTATTCGTATTATACTAATGAGTATTAGAGGTGAGATTTAACACAAATCTTCTGGTTTCCAAATCCAGTAAGCCATCCAATGAGATACATTGTCTCTTGGGGGCAGCTAAGTGGCTCAGTGGATAGAGCACTGGCCCTGGAGTCAGGAGGACTTGAGTTCAAATTCAGGTTCAGACACTTAATAATTACCTAGCTGTGTAACCTTCGGCAAGTCACTTAACACCATTGTCTTAAATAATTATTTTAAAAAGAGATACATTAACTCTTGAGCTCATGTAGTTGTTGTATTTTAATATTTTAATTCACTGATTCTTGCAGCTCTTACTCAGAACATGATGGCAAGAAGTTTAATTGAAAGTTTAGGGAGTTTTCTGAAATTAAACCAAAGGGTTATTTTCCTTGCTTAAAAAAATAAACCAGACATCATGATTTGTCATTTTGTTTTGCTTTCATTTTTTCTCTCAGTATGAGAATTGTCTTCACAGATCAAGATTAACATTTTTTTCTATGATTTGTAGTTTTAGAACAAGATTCTTAAAGATTTTATATGTCGATGTGTGTGTATGTAATTTAGTCTTATGAAGCACATGGAATCTTCTCTTTAAAGGAATAAGGTAAATTATATAGGATCACAGAAGAAATGGATTGAATTGCAATATTATTAAAGTGTGTGTGTGTGTATATATATATATATATATATATGTATACAGAGATACAGAGATAGATAGATAAATCTCCAGTTGATATTCTATTTTATAGCACCTTAAGGGTTGATATTCTATTTTATATTATCTCAAGGGGTATTGAAAGGTCATGGTTTTTCTACCAGAACAAGGTGAGGTTTATCAGAGCTGAGAACTGTGCAAAGGCAAATGGCATTTTCCTGATTTTTCCAAAGGTTCACAAGGCATGTATTATAGAAACTGAGTAAATTTGACTTCCAAGTATTTCATAAGAGAATATTCTGATCTATGCGAATTTTCATTTTCCAGTTGAAGGACTGACAAAACACTTTTATCATATCCTCAATGTTCTACCTCACAGCTTGATAACCAACCTAGTTTTCTTGAAAGTTGCTTGGAAGGAGGTAGGGTATGAACAGGAAATGATGGAAGCCAAATTCATGAATTCCTAGATTGTAAAGGGGATGTGGAAGAAAGGAGCAAACGTTGGCTTCAGACCTGGATTGAATTAAAAGGCCAAATATTTGCTAATGTGTAATACTAGGAAAGTACATTTATTTCCCTGGACCTCAGTTTTTATATCTATATAATGGGAGTTATGCCATTCTATGACCTACTAGTAGGCAACTAGATGGCACAGTGATTCAAATTTTGGCCCTGGCATCAAGAAGCTTCAGATACTTCTAACTGTGTGATTGATTTTTGTCTGTTTCTCTTATCTCTAAAGTGAGAATAATACCAGCATTCACATCTCTGGTTGTTATGCAGATCAAGTAAGTTAATATATGTAAAACATTTTGCAACTTTTAAAGCACAATCTAAATACCAGGTTTTTTGTTATTATTATTATTCAGGGTTTTCGTGGTAAACTGTGTTTTACTCCAGCTTGGTTCTGTATAACTGCTAATGAAATGTGTTTCAATGTGTTTCACCCATAAGATCTATGAAGAGTTTAGTCCTAAACTCACAGCATAGGATTTATGCTAATTATCATTATTATTCACTATGTTTCACTCGCAGGGTAGTATTCTGAAGTATATTAGTGCCTTTAAGAACTTTGACTCTCATCTAAGCAGTAAACTTCACAGCACTACTGTGAAATAGAATAATTTGCATTCATTTGAGAGTCCCACTAACTTCATTTTTCTCTTTGTATCAGATAAAAATCAATTGAACAGATGGAGGTATTATTGTGTTCCAATGATTGGTTGTGTACTCTCTGCCTTGGCACCCTTGGCTGAATAACAGGTCATAGAATTATAGATCTAGACATAGAAGGGGCCTCAAAACCATCATTCTAGTTTTGTTTTTGTTTTTTGCTAGGCAACGGGGTTAAGTGGCTTGCCCAAGGCCACACAGCTAGATAATTACATTAAGTGTCTGAGCTTAGATTTGAACTCAGGCACTCCGGACTCCAGGGCCAGTGTTCTATCCACTGCGCCACCTAGCTGCCCCTCAAAACTATCATTCTAACCCCCACATTTTATAGTTGAGGAAATTGAGGACCAGCAAAGGTAAGTGACTTGCCCATGATAAACCAAGCAGTAGATATCAGTGGTATCAATTGAACCAAGATCTTCTGAATTCATAGCCAGGATTCTTTCTACATCTACCACACTGCTTATGTTACTTATGTTACTAATGGCCCAAAGAGGTTCAATATTACTGAGAAAAATTTGGAACTGGAATCAATGCCTGAATAAATTAAAAAGATAATACTTGTTTATTGGTTACTACTACATTGTTCTATTGATGGGAATATAACTTTAAAATATATGAAAAAATGTTAGTCCCTGCCTTCAAGAAATTTACTTTCCATTTGGTATAGAGGAGAAAAAAATAAATCCAACATTCCTTACACTTAGTTCTTAGCATTCCTCTTACCACACTATTATGGATACTTAACATCTGGGAAAGCAAGAGTGAAAATGGGAAAACGGCTGCATATGGATTTCATTAAATGAGATTTTAGAGTATTACTTCATAATGTACATAAAAGGAAAGTAGCTGAATTAAAGAAAGACCTGCAAAATGAACCCACAAACAAATAAATATGGAAAAAGAAAGACCTGTAGTAAAATTCAACTTCTAACTCCTAGCCCTGAAAATTATTTCCCAGTTTTCAGCCCGATTTGTGACAGGAATGCTATGAAGATCAAATATGATACTACTTATAAAGTATCATGTAAAAATGAAAGCATGATAATGTTCATTTATAATATTTTAATTGATGAAATATATATTGCAGATGCTAATCATAAAGTCAAAAGTTGTACTAATCTAACATTAATGTTCTTTTATTACCACTTAAAGATATAATTCCTTTAATATGCATTTTTAAATTATTTTTTTCCAATGAAGCTTCCAAAATATTGTCTCTAATTTGCTCCAATTTGGTTTACATACTGATATTCTTACATAAACATTTTATGTAATTATTATGTAAGTATGTATTTATAAATAATTGTTTTATTTAAATTTGGTATATTCAGAAAAAACTTATTTACAAATATAACATTTCTTTCTGTTAAAAATACTAAAAAAACTGAGGAATAAATGATGAATGGGGGCAGCTAGGTGGTGAAGTGGATAAAGCACTGGCCCTGGAGTCAGGTGTACCTGGGTTCAAATCCGGTCTAAGACACTTAATAATTACCTAGCTGTGTGGCCTTGGGCAAGCCACTTAACCCCGTTTGCCTTGCAAAAATCTAAAAATAAATAAAATAAATAAAAAATAAAAATAAAAATAAATGATGAATGATAATAGTATGTATGTAGTGTAAAGAGCTAGTATGAAATGTAAGGGAGATGAACTAGAATACTTTCCAATAAACCCTGAGTGAGCCAAGGATATCCGTTTTTACTATTTCTATTTGACATGGTTAGTGAAAGATATGACTGTAGCAATCAAAGGAGAAAAAGAAAATAAGGGAGAAAGCATACATAAAGAAAAAGTAAAATGTTCTATTTAAAAGATTATGGAATTTTGTACTTACAGACCCCTAGAAAATCAATTAAAATTTAATTGAGAAAGATAATTTCAAAAAATAAAAAAACCTTGCAAGATATAAAATTGTTGTTTAGTCATGTTTTCAGTCGTGTCCAAGTCTCCATAATTCCATTTGGGGTTTTGTAGGCAAAGATACTGGAATGGTTGGCCATTTCCTTCATCAGTTAATTTTGCAGCTATTAAGTGTCTGAATACATATGTGAATTTATGAGCATGAATTCCTGTCCCTAGTCCTACCCATCTATCCACTGTGCTATCTAGTTGCTCTGTGTGTCACCATATAAATCATTAGTATGTATAGATAATAACAAAAATGTAACTGAAAGATATAGAAAGATAAATTTTACTTGACATTATAGCATATACTAGGGAATATACCTACTAAGAATCAAAGAAATACTATATAAGTACAAGTATAATGAAGCTTTCTACAAAAATACAGATCTAAATAAAACGGATATGATATTTACTGCTCTCAGATAGCATAAGTTAATAATTTCTTAAATGACAATATTACCTTAATTTATTTACTCAATGTCATCTCAATATATCTAGCAAAGTACTAATTTCTGGAAACAGAAAAATAGTAAAATTCACGTAAAACAGATTAAGAATTTTGGTTCAAAAATGAAAAATGTGAGTATTAAGAGGGCCTTTCAATGTCAAATTTTAAATTAAAAAAGCAATATTTCTCTAAATTATTTGCCCCTGGCTAAAATATCTATAATCATCATGGTACAAGTGAGATACACAATATAGCTAGTACTTCATCATCTGACTAACACAAACATGTCAAATATTGGGAAAAACAAATATTTGACAAAAACTGCTAAGAAATTTAGATAGTAGTAAGGAAGAAATTAAATTTAGATCAATACTATGGACTTTGTATCAAGATAAGTACCAAATTGGTATTTGACCTAGATAAAAAATATCATGATTAACATGTTAGGAAAACATTAAAAAACGATATGTATGGAAGAAAAAAAGTAATGACCAAAGCAGAATGATACCAGAAGATAAAATGGGTACTTTTGATTGTATAAATTTTTTTTAAAAACTTCAAATTCAACAAATCTAAGATTAGAAGGAAATTTAAGAAGTTAAAAAATTGCACTAAACTTTTCTGATAAAGTTCCCAATTTCAGAATGCATAAGGAACAGATTCAGATTTTACAAATATCAGACATTAAATCATCTAAGGATATGAAGCGGTATTTTTGAATGGAAGAAATCCAAGCTAAGTCATAGTCATACAAAAAAAGTTCCAAATAATTATTTAATAGACAACTGAGAAAGCAATTCTAAGATCCCTCCTCTTATACACCAAATTGGCAAATATAATAAAAAAATGAAAATAGGGATTATTGAAGAAATCATGATGAAGGATGAAAGACACATTCATGTTCTGTTGGAGGACCAATGGATGGGAATGGCCATTGTGGAAAACACAATAGTTTGTTTTTAATGATGTTTTCCATCTCTTCCTTGGTCATAAACTGCTTTCTTTTCCATAGATTTGACAGGTAAACTATTCCTTGGTCTCCTAGTTTGCTTATAATATTGTCTTTTATGTCTAAATCCAGCACCCATTTTGATCTTATCAAATGCAGAAAGGCAGAAATAGTGAATACTTTCTTTCTCAGATCATAATGCAATAAAACCCATGTGCAATAACAGGCCATGGAGACAGACCTAAAATTAATTGGAAACTAAATAATCTCATTTTAAAGAATGACTGGATCAAACAACAAATTATAGATAGAATTAATGATTTCATCCTAGATAATGGTAGACCACAACTTATGGGATACAGCCCAGGCTGTTATTAAGGGATATATTATATCTTTAACTGTTTACATGAATAAAATAGACAAAGAAGAAATCAATGAACAAATCATGCAACTAAAAAAATTAGAGAAAAAACAAATTAAAACCACTCAATTAAATATCAAATTAGAAACCCTAACAATTAAAGGACAAATTAAAAAATACAAAAGCAAGAAAACTTTTGAACTAATAAATAAAACCAAGAGTTGGTTTTATGAAAAAATAATAAAATTGATAAACCTCTGGTGAATTTGAATAAAAAAAGAAGAAAAGCAAATTGCTAGTATCATAAATGAAAAAAGGTAAAATCACCACCAATGAGGAAGAAATTAAGGTAATAATTCACAATTATTTTGCCCAACTGTATACCAATAAATTTGATAACCTAAGTGAAATGAGTGATTATTTACAAAAATATGTTTCCAGGTTACATGAAGAGGAAATTAAATATCTAAATAACCCTATTCAATGAGCTGTCATCAAACTCCCTAAGAAAAAAATCTCCAGGGTCAGATGGATTCACAAGTGAATTCTATCAAATATTTAAGGAACAATTGGATCCAATTCTGTATGAACTCTTTGGAAAAACAGGTGAACAAGAAACTCTGCCTAACTCATTCTATGGCACCAATATGGTACTGATGCTTAAACCATGAATAGTCAAAACAAAGAAAGAATTGAAGGAATTAGAATTGTGAAGTAAGAAACAAAACTCTCACTCTTTGTAGATGACATGTTGTATACCTAGAGAATCCTAAAAAAATCATCTAAAAACCTACTAGAAACATAGAAATTTTAGCAAAGTTACAGGATACAAATCCTCAGCATTTCTATATATGACTAGCAAGATGCAGCAGCAAGAACTAGAAAGAGAAATCCCATTTAAAGTCATTTCACACAATACAAAATACTTGGGAGTCTACCTGCCAAGGAAGACTCAGAACCTCCATGAAAACAATTACAAAATGCTTATCACATGAATAAATTTAGATTTAAATAACTATAAATAGCAACTGCTCACGGATAGGCTGAGCTAATATAATAAATATGACAATTCTACTAAATTAAACTACCCATTTAGTATATTACCAGTCAAACTTTCAAAAACTTGCTTTAATGAACTAGAAAAAAATTGTAACTAAATTCATATGGAGAAACAAAAAGTCAAGAATATTAAGGAATTTAATGAAAAATGTGCATAAGAAGGTAGCTTAGCTTTACCAGATCTAAAATTTTACTATAAAGCATCAGTCATCAAAACTCTCTGGTATAGGCTAAGAAAGAGGGATGGGTCAGTGGAAAAGACTAGGTAGAAAAGGTACAGCAGGAAATGATTATAGTAATGTGCTGTTTGATCAGCCCAAAGAGTCCAGCTTCTGGGGTAAGAATTCTCTCTTCGATAAAATCTGTTAGGAAAATTGGAAGACGGTATGTCAGAAACTTGGATTAGACCAACATCTGACACCCTATACTAAGATAAGATCAAAATGGGTGCTGGATTTAGATATAAAAGACAATATTATAAGCAAACTAGGAGATCAAGGAATTAGTTTACCTGTCAGATATATGGAAAGGGAAGCAGTTTATGAACAAGGAAGAGATGGAGGACATCATTAAAAACAAACTAGAGGGCAGCTAGGTGGCGTAGTGGATAAAGCACCGGCCTTGGAGTCAGGAGTACGTGGGTTCAAATCTGGTCTCAGACACTTTATAATTACCTAGCTGTGTGGCCCTGGGCAAGCCACTTAACGCCATTTGCCTTGCAAAAACCTAAAAAAAACTAGATAATTTTTATTACATTAAATTAAAAAAAACTTTTGCACAAATAAAACAATTGTAACCAACATCAAAAGAAATATAGTAAATTGGGAAACAATTTTTACACCTAGTATTTCTGATAAAGGACTCATTTCTAAAATATATAGAGAACTGAGCCAAATTTATTAAAAAAAAGCAAGCCATTCCCCTATTGACAAATGGTCAAAGAATATGCAAAGGCAATTTACCAATGAAGAAATCAAAGCTATCAATGACATATGAAAAACTGCTCCAAATCATTACTGATTAGAGTAATGCAAATTAAAACATCTCTGAGGTACCACCTTACACCTTTCAGATGCCATCTCACACCTATGAGACTGACCAATATGACCAGAAAGGACAATGATCAATGTTGGAAGGGATGTGGGAAATCTGGGACACTAATGCATCATTTGTGGTGCTGTAAAATGATCCGACCTTTCTGGAGAGCAATCTGGAATTATGCCCAAAGGGCAATAAAAATGTGCATACCCTTTGATCCAGCAATACCTCCACTGGGTATATATCCTGAAGAGATCATGAAAATGAATAAAACATCACTTGTACAACAATATTCATAACAGCTCTGTTTGTGGTAGCAAAGAATTGGAAATTGAGTGAATGTCCATTAATTGGGGAATGGCTGAACAAATTACACTATATGTATCTTTTTTTTTCAGTTTTTGCAAGGCAATGGGGTTAAGTGGCTTGCCCAAGGCCACACAGCTAGGTAATTATTAAGTGCTTGAGGCAGGATTTCAACTCATGTACTCCTGACTCCAGGGCCAGTGCTCTATCCAATGTGCCACCTAGCTGCCCATTAGTATATGTATCTTATGGAACACTATTGTTCTATTAGAAATCAGGAGTGGTGGGAATTCAGAGAAGCCTAGAAAGACTTGCATGAACTGATGCTGAGTGAGATGAGCAGAACCAGAACATTGTACACCTAACACCAACATGGAGGTAATGATCAAACTATCAGGGACAACGATAGAGTATCTGCAATGGAGAATACCATCTCTAACCATAGAAAGAACTGTGAAGTTAAAACAAAGACCAAAGGCAACTACCTTCAATTTAAAAAAGTAATATTTGCCTTGTGTACTATGTAATTTTTCTATCTCTAATATTTTATTTTTTCCTCAAGGGTATGTTTTTTTCTCTCAACACATTCAATTTTGATCAATGAATAGCATGGAAACAATGTAAAAATTATCAGACTGCCTTCTGTGGGGATGTTGTAGGGAGAAATGGGAGGGTAGGGGAAAATTGTAAAATTCAAAACAAACAAATGATAGATAGAAACTACTATTTCATATAATTGGAAAAAATAAAATATTTTAAAAATAAAGATAAAGTTAAAAAAAAAACAATTGTCACCTTGGGATTAGTTCAGTGACATCTCCAACTCTCTTCAAAGCTGTCAGGAGACAGTTTAAAGTTTCCACATCCTCAACATCCAAAATGATAATTTCTCAGTGGTGATCTCCTGGTCTCACTTAAATGTCTGCAAATTATCTGAGATTTATATGTCATAGGTCCCAAAGGTCCTTGACAGGAAGACCTGGGTGAAAAGTGTTCCCAGATTCAGACATATGATGTGGAGGTGACTTTAGGTCAGTCTAGAATAGAAATGGTCAATTATGTATGCCCTTTTGAGCATGGGAATAGTTCATGACCTCCAGGTTTCCCTTTGCAATCTTATTTTCTGTTCTTGCTACTCTATAAGGCTACTAATATAATAAAAGGGGAAGGGTTTGGTCAGGCCAAGCATCACAAAATTGAATTTTATTTTTGGTCACATATGGATTTATATTCAGAAATATAAATACTGAAAATATATAAGAACAGAAATACTGATATAGAGATAATGAGTTCTCATGTATATTTAGAAAATATATATTAATGTATGAATATATTCTCTATCTTTATATTTATGAACATTCCTATATTCTATAAATATTCCTATACCAAAATATTCATTTATCCTCTTTATATTATAGATGTCCATTAAATATCTGGAGGATGTGCATTTTCTAAATATATATACATATACATATATATGATATACAAATAATAAATGGGTGAGTCCTCATGAAGAATGTTATATAGGGATAATAAGTACCTAAGTACATCAAAGTATATAAGTACTATTTGTAAGAGCATAAAGATAAAACATGAGATGAAAATATGTGGTCTTCATGAAAAAGCTCTCCAACCTGACATATTCTAACATAAACACAGACACACACACAAAATATAGACACCTAATATAACCGTTTTCTAACGAATTTTCAGTGATTTTTTTTTTATTGTTCAGTTGTGTTGGACTCTATGACCCCATTTAGAGTTTTCTTGGCAAATATACTGGAGTGATTTGCCATTTCCTCCTCCAGATTATTTCACTGCTTTAAATTATTTATTGTAGTTGAGGGAATGAAAGGGAGTCTCAAAATTGCCTTAAGAAACATGGATTGACATAAGAAGTAGAAATCTTTCAGTAAAGCAATTTAAGAACATTAACTCCTAAAATTTCATAGAAAACGATATAGAAATTTCCTCAAAGATGAATATTTATATGTTCTGTGTGTATATTGACAGATATGAGTGCTCACATATGCTTTCCCTCTATCAATATCTATATTTAGAACTGTTATTTTCTCTCTAGATTTATATGGATGAACATTCCTATATACTTTCTTGCTATTCCTTTGTGAGTACTCATAAATTCTCTTAGTATTCATGTACATAATTATCCTTATAACTCTAGATATTCACATATATGAGCACTGATTTTTTTATATTTATACATATGAATTACATTCTTTCTGAGGGAACTGAGGGAACCACACTGACTCTTATCTTGTGATTGAATTCTGGACTTAGCTTAATTCCATTTCTAATCAATTATGGGTCTAATCTAAATTCTGACTTCTGATAAGTTTATTCAATTGTGGGAATTAGTAGAAAACCTTATTGTGTTATTTGAACATAGACCAGTATGGCTGGCAAATACACTTACATCTTGCTGCTGCTTTGAAACACTTAATCACGGACCTCAAATATGATGACCAGAAACCCAATAAAATTCAAAGACTGACACAAAGGATTTTCTCACAACTGTGCATCTCAAGCAACTCATATGCCTTAACTGAAAATTGGTCCTGGATTTCCAGCCAAGATGACAAAGAGAAGACAAGCTCTGTGCTAAGGTCTCCTTATCTTCCCTCATTTATAAGATGAAACAAACCTCTTAATAGAAATCCGATCTGAAAAAAAAACAGAGAAGCTGAGAGAAGAACACCTAACTCAAGGTTTGTCTTCAGGGATCATGGGGAAGCTAGGCATAAAGAACACAGAGCCAGCAGGGGCCGGGTGAGAGCCGAACTAAGCTAACATCAGTCTCGAGGCTTTGACTGTGGGAGCCATGCACTGAGAGCCAACTGGGGAGCAGAGGCATTGGCTGTGGGATGGACAGTCAGGGGCTTAATTGCAGGGTTGGAGGGTGAGTTCCAGTTTCTAGCAACCCTACTGGCTGGCCCACTTGGAGTTATTATACTCAGTGAGCAAAGCCTCTAGCCTCCCCTACTGGTTGGCCCATGTGGAGTTACTAAACCCAGTGAGTAAAGCCTCTAGGGATCCCAAAACCAAACCTCAATGAACCAGCCTCCCCCCCCCCCCCAATACAAGATAATAGAAAAATGAAAAAAGGCCAGTGAAAGGGGGGGGGGTCCATAGAAAATTATCTAAAATGTAAAGACACTAACTCAGAGAGACTTAGAACCTCTGAGGAGAATATGATTTGGTCTCCAGAAAAAAAAAAAACTTCCTTGAAGAAATCAGGAAGGTGTTTAAAAATCATTTGGAAAATTTGGTACAAGAAACCAAGATTAACACCTTGCAACAAGAAACCAAATCCTTGGAAAATACAAATGGACAAATGCTAAGGAAAAGAATTATCTCAAAATCTCATGGGCAGCTAGGTGGCATAGTGGATAAAGCACCGGCTCTGTAGTCAGGAGTACCTGGGTTCAAACCCAGTCTCAGGCACTTAATAATTACCTAGCTGTGTGGCCTTGGGAAAGCCACTTAACCCCGTTTGCCTGGCAAAAACCTAAAAAAAAAACCTCAGCTGGTCAAATGTAAAACTCTTTCAAAAATGACCAATTGAAAAATGAGTTGCAAAAGTTGAATGAAGAAAATTCTTCTGTAAAAAAGCGAATGAAGTCTGAGGAAACCAATGACTTCATGAGACAACAAAAATCTGTCAAACAAAACCAAAAAATCAAAAACATAGAAGAAAATGTAAAATACCTCATTGGAAATACTACTGACCTTGAGACTAGATCAGGAAGAGATAACCTAAGAATTATTGGTCCTCCTGAAAATGTTGAAGATCAAAAAAGCCTGGACTTAACATTACAGGATTCAATGATGGAAAACTTCTCTGCTATCATGGAACCAGAGTACAAAATAGTTATTGAAAGAATAGATTGATCTCCTCCTGAAAGGGATCCCAAATTGACAACACCAAGGAATATTGTCCCCAAATTCCAGAACTATCAAATAAAAGAGCAGATCCTGCAAGCAGCCAAAAAGAAACAATTTAGATATCAAGGGGCCACAGTAAAGATTACACAGGACCTGGCTGCATCAACATTAAGGGATTGACAATGTATACCATGGAAACAACATAAAGATTAGCAAATTTCCTTTTGTAGGGGGTGGGGGGAAGGGAAGTAAGATTAGGGGAAAAATTGTAAAACTCAAAATAAATAAACTCATTAAGTACAAGTAACGAAAAAATTAAGGGATTGAAGGGGCTGGAATGCAATATTCCAAAAAGCAAGGGAACTTGAAATGCAGGCAAGAATTCATTATCTGGCAAAACTCAGTCTTCTCTTCCAGGGTAAAAGATGGACATTTAATGAAATGTGAGACTTCCAAATTTTCCTGATGAAAAGACCAGAACTTAATAGAAAATTTGGACTTCAAACAGGGCATGCAAGAGACAAATGAAATGATTTAAAGGGGGTGGCTAAAAAAAAACCCCTGCTATCCAATAAGATGAAACTAACTTTATCCCTACCCAAGAGAAAGACGTTAATAACTCTTGATAACCGTAATTCTATTAGAGAGAATATACTTAGCCAGAAGTGATGGAGAGGCCTGACTTTTGTGAGACTCAGATAGAATTATGTAAAAATAATACCTATCTCCTTGACATCCAGCCAAAATGGCAGAAAGACAGATACAGTTCTAAAGTCTCCCGATCTTTCCCCATATCAAACAAATCTCTTAAAAGAAATCAGAATCCATAAAACCCAGGAAAAAAATCCAGGAGAGAGAACATATACCTCAGGATTTGTTTTCTGCAGTCCTGGGTGAATCTGGGGGCAGAGGGCAGATCAGCCATAGATCAGCCTGATTATTGGCAGGGTTGGAGACCCATGAGCCTGAAGGCCCAAGAGCCAGACGTGCTTGATCAGCAGGGCTAGAGCCTGGTCAACTGTTGGGGGCTTGGGGCAACTAGGGAGCAGAGGCATTGGTGTTGGCACTGAACTTCTGGAGCTTGCCAACAGGGCTTGGGGAATAGTGTCGGTGCAGGAGAGCTGCGGACATCATCAATGGGCTCCTCTGGTCTGGAGTCATGGACTCAGAGCAGCTGAGGCCTTTTCCCAGAACAAACACAATTACAGACTACTTCTGCAGCAGGCACAGGTATGTGAGCAGAAGAACCAGCCCAGCTGACAATAGGGAGAGGGATGACCTCACCCCAGGTTAGAGCCCACCATTGATTGAAGACAAAATGTATTTAACCGCTTCAATCACTCCCTGCAGGCTAAGGGAGAAGGCCTCAATCAAGGACACAGACACTCCAGAGAAAGCAACCAGCACCTCCTACTGGCCAGATGGAGAAATTGCACTCAGTGGGCAAATCCTCTAGAACTCCTACTGGCCAGATGGAGACACTACAGTGAGTAAAGCCTGTAGGGATCCCAACACCAAACCTCTGTGAACCAGCCCCTCCCCAACTCAAAGTTTTAGCAAAATGAAGAAACGTCAGCAGAAAGGTGGATCCATAGGAAAATTCATGGAAGAAAAGATCCTAACTCAGAGAGACCTAGAACCTCTGAGGAGAATGTGATCTGGTCTCGAGCACAGAAATACATCCTTGAAGAAATAAGAAATAAGAAAGGAGTTTAAAAATCAATTGGAGGGGGCAGATAGGTGGTGTAGTGAATAGAGCACCAGCCCTGGAATCAGGAGTACCTGAGTTCAAATCCCGCCTCAGACACTTAATAATTACCTAGTCATGTGGCCTTGGGCAAGCCACTTAACCCCATTGCCTTACCAAAAAAAACCCTAAAAATCAATTGGAAAATTTAGGAAAGTCAATTAACACCTTGCAACAAGAAAACAAATCATTGGAAAATACAATTGGACAAATAAAAAATGAGAATAATTCTCTCAGATCCTCAATTGGACAAATGCAAAAAGAATATAATTCTCTCAAAACCTCAATTGGTCAAATGGAAAGCTCTTTCAAAAGTAGAATTGACCAGTTGGAAAAGGAGTTGCAAAGGGTAAATGAAGAAAACTCCTCTCTAAAAAAAAAAAATGGAGTCTGTGGAAACTAATGACTTCATGAGACAGCAAGAACCTGTCAAACAAAATAAAAAATAGAAATAATAGAAGAAAATGTAAAATACCACATCAGCAAAACCATTGACCTCAAGAATAGACCAAATAGGGACAACCTGAGAATTACTGGACTTGCTGAAACATTGAAGAGAAAAAAAGCCTGGATTTAATATTACAGGATCTAGTGATGGAAAATTGCCCTAATATAATGGAACCAGAGGGCAAGGTATTTAGTGAAAGAATACATTGATCCCCTCCAGAAAGAGATCCTAAAATGAAAGCACCAAGCAATGTTGTGGCCAAATTCCAGAACTATCAGATAAAACAGAAAATCCTGCAAGCAGCCAGAAAGAAACAATTTATATGCCAAGGAGCCACAATAAGGATTATGGCAGGAACTGACTGCATCAACATTAAGGGATCAAAGGGCCTGGAATTAGATATTCCAAAAAGCAAGGGAGTTTAGAATGCAGCCAAGAATCCAATATCCCACAAATCTGAGCCTTCTTTTTCAGGGGAAAAAAAGATGGTCATTTAATGAAATGGAAGAATTCCAAAAATTCTTGATGAAAAGACGAGAGCTAAAAGGAAACTTTGGACATCAAATAGGAGTTTCAAGACACACATGAAAAGGTTAAAAAAGGGGGGGCTAAAGAAAAAAACTGCTATCCAATAAGTTGAAACTGGCTATATCGCAGTATGGGAAAAAAGATTCTCATAACTCTTGAGAATTGTAGCTCTAACAGAGAGAATATACCTAGCCAAAAGTGATGGACACTCATGACTTATCCATGAGAATGTTATCCAATGGGATGAAACCAGCTATAACCCCACTTGGGAGAAAGACTCTAATAACTCTCAAGAATTGTAAATCTATTAGATAGACTGTGCTTAGCTAGAAGTGATGGATACTCAGAATTTTCTGTAACTCAGAATGATTTAAAAACACTACCTCCTTAAAAAGGAGGACAGGAAGGAGATGGGAAGAGGGAGGGGATTGAATGGGGTAACTCTCATTACACTAAGAGGTACAAAATACCTACAGTAATACAGGGGAAGAAGGGAGGAGATGAGAAACACCTGAATCTTCTTCTCAACAGACTTGACTTAAAGACGACTTACACACATGATCAGTTAACTTAAAAACATCTAACCTCTCAAGTATTAAAAGGGGAAAACAGTAGGGGGGATGGAGAAAGGTAGGGGAGAAAAAAGGGAACTAACAAAAGGAAGGGAAGAGAAAAGGAGAAAAGGGAAAGGGAAAAGAAAGGGGAGGGGTGGATATAGGAGGGCAAACACACTGAAGGGGTTGGTATTCAGAAACAAAATACTGGGTAAAAGAGATAAAAGTGGGAGAAAAGGGGGAAAAATACAAACAGAGGGAAGATAGTATGTAGGGCAAAAAGAATAATTAATTATAACTTTGAATGTGAATGGGATGAACTCTCCCTTAAAACATAAGCAAATAGCAGAGTGGATTAAAAACTAGAATCCTACAATATGATGCTTACATGAAACTCATTTGAAGCAGAGATCCATGTAGAGTAAAGGGAAAAGGTTGGAGAAAAATATATTTTGCTTCAGTTGAAGTGAAAAAAGCAGAGGTAACAATCCTTATATCAGATAAAGCATCTGCAAAAATAGATAGCTTTAAAAGAGATAATGAAGGAAATGATATCCTCCAAAAAGGTACCATAGACAATAAAGTGATTTCAACACTGAATATATATGTACCCAATTGTACAGCATCCAAATTCCTAGAGGAGAATCTGAAAGAACTACAAGAAGAAATAGACAGTAAAACTCTACTAGTGGGAGACCTCAACCTCCCGCTCTCAGACCTACATAAATAAAATCATAAAATAAACAAGAAAGAAGTTAAGATTAAATCGATTAAGATTAAAATTCAATAGATTGTTAGAAAAACTAGCTATGATAGACTTATGGAGGAAACTGAATGGGGATAGAAAAGAATATACTTCTTTCTCTGCAGTACATGGCACTTATACAAAAATTGACGATGTACTAGGACTTAAAAACCTAATGATCAACTGAAGAAAGGCAGAAATAGTGAACACATCATTCTCATATCACAATGCAACAAAAGGCACAGGCAATATTGGGCCAGGGAGATATAGACCCAGAACCAATTGGAAGGTGAATAACCTCATTTTAAACAATTAGTGGACCAAAAAACAAATTATAGAAAAATTAATTATTTTATCCTAGATAATGACAATAATGAAACAACATATAGGATTCACTCCAAGTGACTGTCAGGGGATATATTATATCTTTAAATGCTTACATCAATAAATTAGAGAAAGAGGAAATCAATGAACTAAATATGCAACTAAAAATTTAGAGAACAAACAAATTAAAAATACCCAATTAAATACCAAAGTAGAAATTCTAAATATTAAAGGAGAAATTAAAAAATTGACAGCAAAAAAAAACTATTGAATTAATACATAAAAGCAAAAGTTGGTTTTGTGAAAAAGTCAACAAAATTGATAAACCTCTGGTCAATTTCATTAAAGTAAGGAAGAAAACCAAATTTTTAGTATCATAAATGAAAAAGGTGAACTCATCAACAATGAGGAAGAAATTAAAGTAATAATTTGAAATTATTTTGCCCAACTCTATGCCAATAAATTTGACAATCTAAGTGAAATGGATGAATATTTAAAAAAACATAAGTTGCCCAGGTTAAATGAAGAGGAGATTAAATACCTCAACAACTCTATCTCAGTAAAAGAAATTCAACAAACCATCAGAGAACTCCTTAAGAAAAAATCTCCAGAGCCTGATGGATTCACAAGTGAATTCTACCAAACATTTAAGGAACTATTACTTCCAATTCTATATAAACTCTTTGGAAAAATAGAAGCTGTAACTCTGTCTAACTTTTTCTATGAAACCAATATGGTGCTGTTACCTAAACCAGGAAGAGTTAAAACAGAAAAATAAAATTATATAACAATCTCCCTGATGAATATAGATGCAAAAATCTTAAATAAAATCTTAGCAAAATGATTACAAGTTAGTACTGGGATAATACATTTTGACCAAGTTGGATTCAACCCAGGGATGCAGGGTTGGTTCAATGTTAGGAAAACTGTTAGTATACTCAATTATATCAACAACAAACCTATCAGAAATTATATGATCATATCAATAGATGCTGAAAAAGCTTTTGACAAAATACAGCACCCATTCTTACTAAAAACACTAGAGAGTGTAGGAATAAATGGACTCTTGCTCAGAATAAAAAGCAGTGCAGTATCTATCTGAAACATCAGCAAGCATTATATGCAATGGGGATAGGCTAGAAGGATTCCCAATAAGATCAGGCATGAAACAAGAATATCCATTTTCACCAGTACTATTCAATATCATATTAGAAATGTGAGCTTCAGCAATTGGAGAAGAAAAAGAAATTGAAGAAATTAGAATTGGTAAGGAAGAGAGAAAACTCTCACTCCTTGCAGATGACATGATGAGAATCCCAAGAAATCATCCAAAAAAACTATTGGAAACAATTAGCAATTTTAGCAAAGTTGCAGGATATAAAAGAAATGCTCACAAATCCTCAACTTTTCTATATATGACTAGCAAGACACTGATCATTGTAGGAAGCTTTGTGGGAAATCTGGGACACTATTACATTGTTGGTGGAGCTGTGAACTCATCCAACCTTTCTGGAGAGAAATTTGGAACTATGCCCAAAGGGCAACAAAAATGTACATACCCTTTGATTCAGCAATACCGCTACAGAATCTATAGCCTGAAGAGATGATGAAAAAAGGGTAAAAACATCATTTGTACAAAAACATTCTTAGAAGCCCTGTTCGCAGTGGCAAAGAATTGGAAATCAAGTAAATGCACTTCAGTTGGGGAATGGCTTAGCAACTATGGTATATGTATGTCGTGGAACACTATTATGTTCCAGGAGGATGGGAATTGAGGGAAACCTGGAGGGATTTGTATGAACTGATGCTCATTGAGCTGAGCAGAACCAGAAAAACACTGTTCACCCTAACAGTAACATGGGGGCAGTGATCAAACTTGATGGACTTGCTCATTCTATCAGTGCAACGATCAGGGACAATTTTGGGCTGCTTGCAATGGAGAATACCATCTGTATCCAGATAAAGAACTGTGGACTTTGAAAAAAAAGTCAAAGGACTATTTCCCTTAATTTAGGAAAAAAATGGTATCTTATTGTCCAATCTTGCTATCTATTATACTTTATGTTTCTTCCTTAAGGATATGATTTCTTTCTCATCACACTCATTTTGGATCATTGTATAACATGGAAACAATGTAAAGACTGACAAATTGCTTTCTATGGGGGGTAGGGAGGGAAGTAAGATTAGGGGGGAAAATGTAAAACTCAAAATAATAATAAATAAATAAAATAATCATAATCAATAAAATAATAATAAATAAATTAAATTAAATTAAAATAATAAAATAAAAAATAAAATCTTTAATAAAAAAGTAATACTTCCTTTAAAAAGGACACAGTAAACACATGGGAGGGTGAAGGAGACTGAATGGGGGTAAATCTCAATTCAATAAGAGGTACAAGTATCTATTTATAGCCTAAAATAGCTCTAGTGTGGGTCTGGACATGAATTTCCCAGAGTCAGGTCAGGTAGAAAAACATACCCAAACACAAAATGTTGTGAAGTGAAAATCTACCAACTTTATTTTGGGAAACTCAGATTTTTTGTAGCAAAAACTTATCTCAGGAATGACTGGTTAAAGGATATCCAGTTTTACAATTTCCTGGGTAAATTTACAATATTTGTTCTTAGAAATCTGCATATTTCTCTATCAGAAAAACCTTTTTCAACCACCTCCGGAGCCACCGATTATCCCAGGTCAGGGTTCACTGGTGAACCAACAGATCCATACAACGAGCAAAAATCCATCGATATCTTTGATGGAAAACGTCACCAACGATGTGTGAATATCATTCCCAGGGCTGGCCCTCTATAGATTTCCCCTTCTTAGGCATGCTGAAGCTTTAAGGTGGAGTGTTAGGACATCTATGTTTTGTTCCAGTGACAAAAGATGTTTAAGACAAATGGACATAATGTACAATATCAGTAATAATGCAAAGATACCAGGAAGCATACTCACTAATAAGTTTATAAAATGAAAAGGATGAAACCTATTAAAAAAGCTAAATTATCAATACCTGCCATTTCCATTCTAGGTGCCAATACAATATCATTAACAATTTTATGCAACTGATTAGTTAAAGAATAGTTAAAGAATCATTATACCATATTCCATTGAAATAACCTTTTTTATTATCCTATGGAATAAGTGAAGTATCATATTTTAAAGGAGTAACACAAATAGCAGAAAATCTATAATCACATTGCAATTGCCCCTTGTGTTCATTAGCCGTTTGTAATGCATTAATCAAATGATAAAGATCTTCATTACTTCTTTCCTGAGCATTTTCTGATAATTCTAGAATTTATTTAGCTTCGATTTTTTCCTCATTCCATACTTATACAGAAATAGTCACCCAAGTGACTGCTACGATACTTAATATTCCTAACACAATGCAATTAACACATCTCTTCTGCCTAATTCTCTTTAATTTTTTTTCTACGAACTCATCAGCAGTAGACATATACCAGGATTCTACCTTGGTGGGTATTATAGCAAATTTTGCTTGTCTTATCATGAAAACAACATCATCTTCTTCCACTTCCTTATTATACATGCTCAAATAGTACAATTGTAACAGTTAACATTATATCCCCCTTTCTCTGATAATACTGACATCATTGAAAGATCCTATCATGAAGGCAATATCTGGTCCCTTCCATGCAGTCACAGACAATTTCTTTTCTACATAAAATATTTTGTCCAATATCTTATTCCACTGTATATACTTTATCTTATCTATAGCTGCCATAGCCTTCCATATATCTGAATTAGCTAACCTTATTTCTGGGTATATAATTGGTTTACTATAGCCTGGAATACCCCATGGAACAACTCTATCAGGAGAATTCCACACTTGTAGCAAAATAGAATGACCATAAATTCTTCTAAAGTCCTAAAAGCTCCCCTGTTATAAATATTTGGATTAGTTGAATGTTACTTAACACAGTTTTACTTAACACAATACACATTTTACAAAAACATATGGGTATCACAGTACTTAAACCAGAAAAATTATGCCTAAATTTTCTTCTCAGCATCTCTTCTTTGATATCTCCAGTAGGAAGTTTTGTTACATCCCAAATAATCTGCAGCTTCCCCAATTAAAACAATTTCAACATACTCTCTCCCCACTGTAGAGTAGTGACCCATGGAGGATTTTGAATGTAAGTCCAATATTCAATTTTACAGTTCCCAAATTGTTCATGAGTAATGTAGGCATCATAAATTGTCCCTTAAGTCCATTACATGTTCTCCTCTCATCTTTTCCTTCTCGATTTCTTAAGTGTAAATTATTCATTTTCCGTATTACTTGATTCATCTGGTCTGCACAGTCTGATGTTACTTTCTGGTACCCAGACAGTTTCTCCATTTGTGGACAAAACAGAAGCATACCTTCGACCCCAAGTTAATAATGGATCCAGTCATTTTCATTGTTGATGCCTTAGGATCCTTCCACATAACCATGCCCTTCTCTTCATGTTGCATATCCTTAAAAAAATATTTTTTGCAGGTGTTAATTGTTTATCATTCAATGTTAAGAAATTCATGGTATATAAGGCTAGAATTACTCTCCTTCCTTGTTTCCCCTTTGTCCCTATATATATTTCCCCCCTTCTTTTGCACTTTCAGAAATCTCTGAAGATCTTTATGTTTTCTTTCTACTAAAGCTTGACCAGTGGGGTTATAGGTGATAGCTGTAATATATTTTATATTGTAATATCGGCAGAATTGTTTAAATGCCATAGAAGTATATCCAGGCCCATTATCTGTTTTTGTGGATTTTGGAATAAATGAGCAATCACACCTTGTGTGGCCTCTGAACTGTGTTGTTGCCACTGCACATGAACCAAATGTATCTACAGTAACATGAATGAATTTCATTTTTCCAAAAGATGTGTAATGAGTCACATCTGCCACAATTTATTAGCAACCTGGCTTCTAGGATTCTTAGAATAATTTGGAGGCATAGGTAAATATGGAGCGCATAGTTGACAGGATATTACTATATTCCTTACTTGCTCTCTGGTGATTTTAAATTCTTTCCTTAATAAAGAGGCATTTTAGTGAAATTTTTTGGGACACTGCCTATCTTGCTATTCTACTAAGTTTATAAGAAGTGGAAGAGTTAATTGATCAGCCCTATGATTGCCTTCATATAAAGGACCAGGCGATCAAGTGTGGAAATGTATGTATTCAATAAAAAAATTATACCTATTGCTTATAACTTCTTGTAAAACTTTAAATAGTTGATATAGTTCTTCATAAATGCTATGTTTAATAAAAGCTGTTTCCATATATCTGACCACATGATAACTACACTTACTATCTGTAAAAATGTTAAGGGTATGTGGCTGTTCTATTAATACCCTTAATTGGGCATATAATTCATTCTTTTGTTTTGATTAAAAATAATTTTTTATTGCATTTCTGCTCTAAGTTCCATCACAATGCTTAAAAATTTCAGGAAACCTGGAGTGTTATAACTTCAGATATTTTCCCTCATTCCCTCTATAGAGCAATCAATCATTAACTCCAGGCTTTGACATCATTACAGTAAAATAGATTATACGGATAAAACTACATCATATAACTTTTCAACATTTTGCTCATCAGTAAATTGCCTATGAGTTACATAATTAATATATAGATTAATATAAATATTTATGAGATGGAATTTAACCATCATACAAATAACTATAGAGAGATTACAAGAAGACTCTTTTCTATATAAATGTAGAAAGAATGGGGTCACTTTTATAAATGTATGTATACTCTATATTTATGTATGTTATAGATTATCTACATATTAATAAGTATTCATTTATTCCCTCATTAAGCTTATTTGAGCCATATATTATTCTTGTTGTTCAGTCTTGTCCCATTTGGGGTTTTCTTGACAAAGATATTGATGTGTTTTGCCATTTCCTTCTCCAGCTCATTTTACAGATGAGGAACTGAGGCAAACAGAGTAAAGTGACTTGTCCAGGGTAATATGGCTAGTAAATATCTGAGGATGGATTTAAACTCAGGAAGAGAAGTCTTCCTTATTCCAAGTCCAGTGCTCTGTTCACTGCCTTACCACCTACCTTCCCCAATCACATGTGGAAATGAATTAGTTCTTTCTAGATGAGTAGAAAGGAAATGAATGAGTACTCATAAAGAGAACTAATAGAAAATAAGAATACTCATTTATGTGAATATAAAGAGAAAATATCTGATCGTTCACAGATAAGAATATACTAAGGCAATAGATTTTTCTAAGTTTGACAAAGGGATTTCTGAAGGCAGAGAAAATTGAGGGCTTTGCGCATCCCTCATGGTTCCTGTGGGCCTCCTTCCATCAGAGCGTGACTCTAGAAATGGAAACAATCATAATCTGGTTTGCAGCTGGGGTTACTTATAGGTGTGGTAGAGCAGGCTAAGTGAACCCCAGGTACCGCATGGGGAAGGGACAGGACAGGGAAGCTGACCCAAGCCATAGTTGGATGGGAGGGAAGGGGCGTCATCAACTGGAGTGTAAGACCTGGTTGCTGGGAGGGGGACTCCTGCTTCACAAAGGTGGACACTGATGTCACTGGCCATTGACTCTCATTGGGGGTTAGCCCTACCCCAAATGGGCTCTTTTTGTGTGGTTCCCTGAGTACACCTGAGATCTGAGAGAAAAATCTAAGAAAGGAAACATGCCAAGGCAGTCAGTCACCCAATGCCCAGCTTCCAATCACATATAAACGAGTAACAAATCACATTAATCATCATTTCCTTTTACTACCAATAAAAGGGATGGAAAGAGAAATTCCATTTAAAATAATTGAAGACAGTGTGAAAGCTTGGAAGTTTACCCTCTAAGATACAACCCAAAACAGAATACCTCACACAAATAATATTGATCTAAACAACTGGAGGAAAAATAAATTGTTGATGATTAGGCTCTACCAGTATAATAAACATGACAATTCTACTGAAATTAATTTACTTATTCAGTGCCCTACCAATCAAACTAACCAAGAATTATTTTATAGAGGTAGCAAAATAATAACAAAAGTCATCTGGAAAAACAAAAATGCCAAAAGATCTAATTAAGGGAATCGATGGAAAAAAGTAAGCTAGGTAGGCTACCAGTACCAGATATCAACCTATACTACAACATGGGAATGAATAAAACAGTCTGGCACCATATAAGAAATAGAGCGGCTGATTGGTGGAAAAGTAGGTATGTGATATTAGAGAACGAAATGACGATGATAACCTATTGTTTGACAAACAGAAAGATCCAAGCTTGTGAGATAAGAACTGACTATTTGACAAAAATGCTGGTAGAAGTCTGGCAGAAACTAGGCAAAGATCTTCCTAGATAATATCAACACGGTATATAATTTAAACATAAAGGATAGTGTCATATGCAAATTAAAGGAGCAATTAAAAAAACCTACCTGTCAGACCTATGGATAAGGTAAGAGTTTATGACCAAATGATCATTTGGGAGGATCACAGTAGGTAAAATGGATAACTTTGATTAGGTATTTTGGGGGGATTTTGCAAGGCAACGGGGTTAAGTGACTTGCCCAAGGTCACAGAGTTAGGTAATTATTAAGTATTTGAGGCTACATTTGAACTCAGGTTCTCCTGTTTCCAGGATTGGTGTTCTATCTACTGTGTCACCTAGCTGTCCCTAACTTTGATTACATTAAACTAAAATTTTTCACCCCAAACCAAAATTAGAACAGGAAAGTGGGAGAAAATTTATAGAAAGTTTCTCTGATAAAGGCCTCATTTCTTAAATATATAGGGAATATAAAAAAAAGCATCATCCCCAATCAATAATCAAAGGATATGAAGAGACAGTTTTCAGAAGAAAAAATCAGGCTATGAGATAAACTGATAATTTGTGCACACTAAAATTATTGGGGGTCACCTGCAAAACTCAGTTATCTTGTGGCATCTGCTTACAAACCCCAAACTGTGTTATAGTATTCAATGTACTTTCAAAGTGGTTTGCAAGACTAGGGTTTCAAAAAGGAAATCCAAGGATTGCTGTGAGAGAATAAACTAAATTTATGGATCCTTAATTTTCAGGTCTATGGGGAGACATATTAGATAGTAGATCTCTGTCAGATTAAGTTTAGGTAAAAGGGGGCAGCTAGGTGGCATAGTGGACAGAGCACTGGCCCTGGAGTGAGGAGGACCTGAGTTCAAATCCAACCTTAGACATTTAATAATTGCCTAGCTGTGTGGCCTTGGGTAAGTCACTCAACCCCAATTGCCTTTAAAAATAAAAAAATAAATAAAGTTTTATGTAAAAGAATTTTCTTGAGTAAAGGAAAGTAATTAGGTACTCATCGGTTTCATAACTTGTCAAACCTGGTACTCACGCATATTTTGATGGAAAAAAAGTTCAACACTTGCTCTAGACTCATCATGCTTGCTAGAACTTGTATGAGTCACAACACTGCCCTACTGGAGAAAATGCTTCATCATTCATAGCTTGCTTACGACATGGCATTGCTCTCTCAGGATGAAACAGAGGTCGATACAGCAGTCTCTGGGTAGCTCAGGACAGTGCAGAATCTCCACATATCCTGAAATGCTTGCAAGTATAGTGACATATTCTTTCTTACTGTTTTGTACTTTTGTGCATTTAAGTGTTAATCATGGGTCGCAGAAAGGTAAAGAGTGATACTGCTAAATCTAAAAGGCTTAGAAAAAAGTGGGGGTAAATAAAGTGGGTGGGGGTAAATGTTTTGATTAGATTGCCCAAGACTGAGAGTAAGTTAGAAGTAAATGACATAATCAAAAAATAGGTTTAATCCCTTATTGCAATATTGCAATCATTTAATGGCCATCCTTTGGAAAACTCACTTTTCCAAGGTCTGATCCTACCACCATGAGGGTCTTTGGTAATCTATGAAGGTCTTTGGCATTCCAGAGTGCCAATGACCTCTTTTATTAAAATGCTAACAATAATAATAAAATGACTAATTACCAAAAAAATGACCCAGAAATTATGTCTCTTGAACTTTTTAAACACTGCAGACCCTTGGAAATAATCAGATCATCCTAACTTATAGTCTAGCAGTTCCCCAGGGAAAAGAATGCTACCTTTGCCATCCTATTTACATCCCTTTCTCCTCCCTTTGTTCTTTTTCTCTCCCCTACTGCACTGTCCTCTCATTTGAGAGATTTCCTCCTTTTGTAACTCATAGATATTCAAATTGGGGGTTGTATTGTGATCTTCTTTATACTTTGTGTAAGGAGTTAACACATGCATGTGCCTTTCTCATGTAATAAATCCAATTACTGCCCTTTCTTGTGGAGTCGTGAATATTGGTTAACATTATGCAGGTCAATAGAGAAGTCATTATACAGGCTATGTTGCAGATTACATCTAAACAACCTTGGGCATTTCAAAAGTGTTTCCTCTGTGAAAGGAAACAAAGGGACCTTAAAAATCAAAAGGGAAATGGGGGTAAGGGCTCTCCCTAAAGAGCAATAATGCACAAAGATGGGTTAAGGGTTGTGAATTTCAAAAACAAATTTTGTCCCAGACTTCACTAATTTAAAAGTTGAATAACTCATCTTTCTTATTGATAAATTATCAATTTAACAAATACTAACTAACTGAAGCTGAGTGTGGAAATAAGTTTTAACTCAGAGAAGCACCAGGTAGTGGATAACTTTTCCTTATCCCTAAAAACCACCTATGAACTATTAGGGAAAAGATTTCTTCACAATATTTTAAAAATCTCTGCTCTGCGATGGTATTCTGTTCCCTAGAAATTGTTCACTTCAATCAGAGCAATGTGTTTAAAACTGTTAAAAAAAATTTTGTTCTGTAATGAACACTTTGTTCAAGGTTTCTCTATAGTGGCCTTAAAAAGCAATAATGTTAAAAAATTTAAGCAATTTATGTTTAAAATGCATGTTATGAATGATTAAGTATTAATTTCCTCCAGATTCTGAAGTAAAGAATAAATAGAAAAGAGATTAAATATGATTTAATTTGAAAACTGCTCTGAGTTGATTTCTGTAGATAACATAACAGATCTTGGGAGAACCCAGAAACTCATTCCTGGGCTTCAACAGGCTCTTAAAACGTTTTACAATTACTAAAAAAAAGAAACCTCAAATGGATTTTTTAAAAGGATTTGTGTCCCAAACCACTTGTACAAAAATATGTACAAAAATATTTATAGCAGCTATTTTCATAGTGCCAAAGAATTGGAAATAGAGGGGATGCCCATCAACCGGGGAGTGGCTGAACAAATTGTGATATATGAATGTTGTGGATAAGGGACAGACTTCAGAAAAGCCTTGAAAAAGTTGCACGAACTGATGCTGAGAAAAGGGAGCAGAATCAGAAGAACATTGTACACACCAACAACAACACTGTGTGATGATCAACTATGATCGACTTGTTCATCTCAGCAGTACAATAATAAAAGATAATTCTAAAGGAATTGTGGTGAAAAATACCATGCAGACTATAGAGTTTGAATGCGGACCAAAGCTTACTATTTTCAATTTTTTCAATTTATTTATTTTTGTTTTTACAAGGCAGTGGGGTTAAGTGACTTGCCAAGTGTCTGAGGCTGGATTTGAACTCAGGTTCTCCTGACTCCAGGGACAGTGCTTTATCCACTGTGCCACCTAGCTTCTCCCTAAATGTTTTTAAATCAGGTGTTTCTAAGTGTGATTACTGGAGTAGTTTATGCTCACTTTTAAATTTTTTGGCAAGATTAGCTAAAACTAGTGAATTCTATAATATGAAATGCTTAGAATAAATAGTCCTTGTATAAAATACAATACAAAAAAATTGAAATTCGAAATTGAGATTCAAAATGATAACATTTGGAAAACAGATCCAGGTATAAGTGAAACTATTTTGGTGTCATTTTAAGTGAAATATGTTCTTTCTAGAATCTGTTAAACTATATACATCAGGAAATGCATTAGCTATGTGGTTTTAAGCAAAGTTATACTAGTTATATGATTTGTAGTATATATAAAGATACCATCTAACTTTAAGCTGATAATTCATGTGATTAGAAATATTGTCTCAAAAAGGGACTCTCCTTTAATTCTTATGGTTTATGGATTTACTTGGTAAGATAGATGTTAGTTGGCTAAACAATGTCCAGGGATTGTTGATGTTCAGGACTATGTAGAGGACAGTAGAGAAATCCAATTACTAGTTGGAGATGTAAGGCATGTAACCTGGAGGAGATAAATTCAAAAGAAAGTTAAACAGACAGGGATCAGACAAGATCAAATGAAATATGATTAGAGGAGTAGGTAAGATAAGGCAAGAGCAAGGAGAAATGGTAGGAGCCCACCTAGGGGAGGATCCAGGGGAGAGAAGATTCTCAAGCATCTCCTGCATCCCTATAGTTTTGGGTTTTTTTTTACTGATACATTCAGTATAGAGTCCAACTTGATAAAAGTTGTTAATATACATATCAATAACAAAAAAGGAAGAACAATAATGCAGAGAATACAGATAATGAAATAGTACTCCATGGCCCTGGCAAAGACTGGAGTCATTTGGTTGTCGAATCCAGCATATATCTTGTCACATTTCCCCAATGCAAGCAATACTGGTCTTTTCAGCATGTAGCAGAACACTGAGTACTACCAGGGCATACTTGCTCTGATCGTGGAGATTTAATAAAACTAGAAAAAAAGTAGAATATCTTTATACCAACAATAAACTAGTCCTCGATGACTCAATGTATATATAGCAGGATTAAACATCCTTAGCTCTGTTTGACTACAGGTAAGAGTCACAGCTGACAACTAACAATGATGTAACTCTTCCACCTCATAGTCAGACTCAAGAATAAACAGGTACGAAATATTTCTTTTCAAAAGTGTATAACAGGGAAACTGAGTCAGAAAGGACTTACTTTGGTTTGATGTCAGTCATCCTTTTTTGACATTTCCCAGAAACAGAACTTCACCAGTAACAGTTCAGGACCGCATTCCTCTGAGTAGCTTGTGGAATATCTCTTGAATGGTTGATTGCTGACTTAATGATCCATCAGCCTTGAATTCAAACCTCAAAACAACATCAGTTATAGTTCAAAGAGCTTTTACCCCAAATGACAAATTTCATCAATCACAGCTTAAGGCTCGATACAGTTTTTTTTCTTCTCATGGAATTACAATAATCAATAAAAATTTACTAACTCCAACAAGAATAGACTTCATTTAAAATTCATCATGTTTTTCCTTACAAATTTAAATCTGTCTTAATATAAAAACCAAATCATTAAAAAATCATTTCTATATATTACACATGAACTTGCAGCTCTACACCCAGCCAAATTCATTCTTTAGGATTTTTATGACTTAAAACCCATCAACCTTGCCCACATAGATGGTGTTCAGGAACCTGGCAAGTTTACAAAATAAGGGGTATTGACAGGGACCCCAGAGAAGGGAACTGGGTTTGCTGTCCCTGCCTGTCCACTGTGGTGTGCCCTTCTTTGTCCCTACACCATAATCAATAACGAATTTTAGGTTTCAACCTTGTGACAATAACTTCAAATAACTTACACCAGATAGTTGTAGATGCAGTTCCCTCTTAACTTTAGGCAAAGTTGGAAAAATCCAGTTCTCTAAATGGCAGTAACAAAACAGAATATAACAGGGTTAGTAGGGCTGATAAAATAACATAAGCAGATGTCAAAATAACTTCTTCTACCACCTTTATTTTCTTTCAGCCAATAGCTGATATCATCCAAAATAATTTGATCAAAAGTTTACCATAATATAACATTATTCTCTATTTGAAATTTAAACTCATTACTGACAGGTTGACTCAGTTATGTGCAAGTTCAAAAGGATTTGCACAGAAAATTAGGCTTCTTGTCATTACTGCCTTATAATACTCTGTTCACATTTTAAAGATTTCATATAAAATTATCAGGTATTAATTAAGGAAATAATAACAGTTAGTATTGGTAGTGTTTTCCCTATGCCAGACAATGTGCTTGGTACTTTACAATTGTATGGAGTAAACTTGCTTCAAGTCACTCAGTAAATAAATAAATCTATGTAATTTTCATCTGTCTTATTGCCAAATAGTACAATAAATTCTGACTTATCTTAACCATCAAATTAGGAGAGAAACATTTCACATAAAATGTGATCAAAACGAATTCAGTTTTGCCTGGATCTATGTTTCAAATGGCATTACATAAAAATCACAATTTATGTTTTTAATGCTATAGTATTATATTTTACATAGATGTCATTTATTTCAAATATTTAATTTTATTATGTTCATTATTTCCAGTCAGTTAACTGCCAGAGATTGCAAAAGCAGCAGTGTGATATTGGATTTTACCAATATCCCTCTTATAAATACATTTTAATTCAATCCAAATCTGGGTTCCACAGTCCCAGAAGGAATTCATAACTTATCATTTGACTCATAGCTTCCTACTGTTTTTTGACATTGACTTTCAAATCAAATTACAAAACTTGCATAACCAATCTTTCTACTTACACAAAATCAAATCTTCTCATGTTTCTTGACATGCTTTAAAGCTATTTTTTATACCTTTCATTATTTTAACCCTTACAAAAATCTTTAATAGCTCAAAAAAACTTACAAAACTAGCAACAAAGTATTTTCAAGTTATTTCTAATTGTTGAGGAGCAAGACATCAAGATTCAAATACAGAGGGGCAGCTATGTAGCACAGTGGGGATAGAGCACCAGCCCTGGAGTCAGGAAACCTGAGTTCAAATGCGGTCTCAGAGAGTTAAAAATTGCCTAGCTGTGTGGCCTTGGGCAAGTCACTTAACCCCATTGCCTTAAATAAAAATTAAAAATAATATATTAAAAAAAGGTTCAGGGGTGGCTAGGTTGCACAGTAGATAGAGCACCAGCCCTGGAGTCAGTAGTACCTGAATTCAAATCCAGCCTCAGACATTTAATAATTACCTAGCTGTGTGGCTTTGGGCAAGTCACTTAACCCCATTGCCTTGTAAAACCCTAAAAAAAGATTCAAATACAGAAATCTATGATAAAATGTATAGGAGTCTCACAATTAAAGTAAGATTTCCAATACACATCCCAATTCAAAAATTACATTTACATTAATTATGACTTCACTGACCTTTCTAATTTACTTTTTTTCCATTTTTACCAGCCAGGAAAGGGTTAAGGACAATTATATTCTAAAGGTAAAACCCCTAAAACTTTTCAATGGCAAAGCTCTTAGGTTGGGATGGGCCTTAGATCATACAGAAGCTGAACTACTTTGTGATAGCAACTTTCCCTCTGCAGTGAGAAGGAAAGGAGGGAATCCCCAATAAAGGACCAGAGCTTAGCCTGGTCCATATTAGAGCAAAGAATAAGAGAAAAGACTTTCTCCTTTAAAGGAAGCAATTTCCAGGTAATCTTAACCTGATGGTACCTAGCCACTTATTACCAGGGAAGTCTGAATCTCTCATTCTCTAGATGAGAAAAAACAAAAAGAAGGTAGTGAAAAGAAGGTGCACCACTAGCATGGGAGAAAAGAAGTAGGGGGAGCACCTTCCAAGACATTGAGGAGCACATGAAAAATAGAAGAAAGATGGTCACATGAACTGTCTTTCTAGGCAGTATGAAAGCCAGGCAAAAAGATGTACATGGTAAAAGGGATGGGGATAGCAATTATGTCAGGATGCTCAAAGATAATTAGTTCATTTTGGAGAACAGTCTGTTATTTTGATATTCTTCGTTGGGCTCTAGTTTCTACCTACCTGTTCTTGCAGAATACTCCCAGCAGCAGGAGCAGGTGTCCTCACTAGTTGGCAAGACACAGGGTAAGAAAATTGTTTTCAATCCAAGGTCCAGCAGGTAGATGAACTTTCTTAGAAATGGTAGCAAACTTCATTCCAGGCATGTTACAAGATAGTTTTTCTATAATGTAATTTCTCAGCATTCACAAGGTCAGCATAAAAATGAACAAAATTTAATCATTTGCTCCCTGTCTACTATTTCCACAGCATCATTCTTCCCAACCTGGCAGGGAACCCTCAGAAAAATCAGGAGGGCTTCTGCCCACAAAGGAGACTATGGTCCCTGAGTCACACTTCAGTAGGCTAGAAGTAAGGGCCCCAGGACCAACACAGAAGGTAACAGGTGGTACTGGGTTGGGCTACCATAACATAGGGAGCAAGCTACGAGCACCTGACACAGGAGTATGGAAACCCAGAGACCAGACTCCTGACCCTAACATCAGAAGCTTAGGACTGTGCTGATTCCCCTCCCCCATTCTCTAGGACTAAAATGAGCAAAAAAAAATTTAAATTTCTAACCATAGGAAACTACTAAGATGAAAGGGAAGATAAAACACCATCTCAGAAAAGGAAAGCAGTTTCAAATGCTTACATGCAAGTCTCAAAGAGGATTATGAGTTGGTCTCAAGTCCAAAGCGTTTTTCTTAGAAGAGTTCAAAAATTATTTTAAAAACCAAAGAAGAAAAATTGGGAAAAGAAATGAGTGTCATGCATGAGAAATATGAAAAGTTGGAAAGACAACAAAAATCTGACTGAAGAAAATAATATCTTCAAAACTAAAATTGATGAAATGAAAAAAAGTAACTCCATTAAAGGTAGAATTGACCAAAGGGAAAAAGAGATACAAAAGCTAACTGAAGAAAATAAAACCTTAAAAATAAGAATTGGAGAAGTGGAAACTGCTACATCAAGAATCCATCAAAAAAAAATTAGAAGACTAGAAAAATAGAAGAAAATATAAAAACAAACAAGAAAATGTAAAATGACCAACCTAGAAAATAGATCCAGGAAAGACAATTTGCAAATTATTGATGTAACTGAAAGACATAATCATAAAAAGAGCCTGGACAATACCTTTCAGGAAATAATCAAGGAAAATTGTCCTATTATCCTAGAATGAGATTTTACCCTCTCATTGTCATTGAAAATCAATCACCTCCTGAAAGAGATCCTAAAATACAAACTCCAAGGAATATTGTAGCCACATTTCAGAATTATCAGCTCAAGGAGAAAATATCACAGGTAAACAAAAAAGAAACAATTTAAATACCAAGGAGGCACAATCAAGATTACACAGGACTTAGCAGTTTCAATATTAAAGAATCAGAGGATCTGGAATATGATATTCTGGAGAGCAAAAGAGCTTGAATTACAACCAAAAATCAACTACCCTGCAAAATTCAATGTATTCTTTTATGGGTAAAGATGGACATTCAAGGAAATAGGAAACTTTTAAATTTTCGTAATAAAAAGACCAGAACTAAACAGAAAATTAAATATTCAAATACAAGACTCAAGAGATATGTGAAAAAGGTAAACAAAAGGAAGAAAAAATGTTAGTCAAGAATACTAAACCATTTATATCCCTTCATGGGAAGATAATACTTGTAATTCTAGAGAACTGTACTTTTAATAAAACAATTGGAAGGAGTATACTTAGAGGGTGTGGATATAAGTTGATTATGATGCGATGACATTAAAAAAATTAAGGCTTGAAAAAAAGAATTATACTGGGATAAAAAGAAACGGGTAGTAGGCATAACACAGTAATTTACTTTGTGTGAAGAGGTGCGAAGAACCTTCTATATGAGAAGGGCAGAAGGAAGAGAGTGAGAATTGAATCTTACTCTCATTGGATTTGGCTCAAGAAGGAAATAACATATATATATTCAGTTGGATATAGATATTAATCTTACCCTATAGGTAATAAGGAGAAGATAAACAAAAACAAAAGGAAGGAGATAGTGATTGATGTGAGTCCAGAAGAGAAGATAAAAGTAGGAGGTGAAATGGGAAACAAAAAGGATAGGATGAGAGAAGCGAAGGACAAATTGAGGCAAGTGGTGATCAGGTTAAAAAACTACTGGTGATAAGGGATAGGGTTTAAAGAAGAGAGAAAAGTATAAATGGGAAAATTTAGAGGGAATTACACAGTTAGTCATAAGTGTGAATTTGAATGGGAAGAACTCTCCTGTAATATGAAAGCAGACAGAGAGTAGATTATATCACCCGCAATAGCTCTGGTGTGGGTCTGGACATGAATTTCCAAGAATCAGGTCGGGTAGACAAACATATCCAATCAAGAAAGGTTGGGAAGTGAAAATCTACAAACTTTATTGTTGGAAACTCAGACTTTTTATAGCAAAAACTTATCTCAGGAATGACTGGTTAAAGGAGACCCAGTTTTACAAGTTCCTCGGTAAATTTACAATATTTGTTCTTAGAAAAATGCATGCTTCTCTATCAATGAAACCTTTTACATCATCCTGGAGCCACAGATGATCCTAGGTCAGGGTTCACTGGTGAGCCAATGGATCCATACAATGAGCAATAATCCATACATACCTTTGTTGAAGAAGATCACCAAAGATATGTGAATATCACTCCCTGGGGCTGGCTCTCTACAAGATTAAAAACCAGAATATTGCAATATATAGCTTAAAAGAAATATATTTGAAGTAGAGAATAAAGGTAAAAGGCTGGAGAATATATTATGCCTTGGTTGAAAAAGAAAAGCTGGAGTAGCAATCCTGATTTCAGTCAAATCAAAAGTACAAGTGGAAAAGCATATAAATTCTTAGAGGATAAGCTAATTGAGCTATAGGAAGTCATGAACAGTAAAACTATGCTATTATGGGGACCTCAAGTTCCCTCTCTCTGAATTAGATAAATCTAATGACAAAATTAAGAAGACAGAAGTGAAGGAGGCGAACAGAAACCTGGAAAGGTTAGATATGATAGATCTCTGAAAGAAAGTGAATGAAGATAGAAAAGAATATACTATTTTCTAAGTTGTACATGACACCTACACAAAAATTGAGCATGTATAGGGCATGAAAACCAAATGTAAAAAGGCATAAATATTAAATGCATCTTTAGATCATGATGCAATAAAAAGCACATGTATTAAAGGGCTTAGACCAGAAATTAATTAGAAACAAAATAACCTAATCCTAAAAATGAGTGGGTCAAACAACAAATACAAGAAACAATCAATTTCATCTAAGAGAATGACAATAATGAAATGACAAACCAAAACTTATGGGTTGCAGTGAAAACAGTTCTTAAAGAAAATTTTATAATGTTATTATGTTTTCTTATATATATAATATTATATTATAAATATATGTATGAATAAAACAGAAACTGAGGATATCCATGAATTGGGAATGCAAGTAAAACCGCTTAAAAAAAGAACAAATTAAATCTCCCAAATAAATAGTAAATTAGATAGGCAATAAGGAAATAAAACTATCTCTCTTTGCAGATGATATGATGGAATACTCAGAGAATCCTAAAGAATTAATTAAAAATCTCATTGAAACCTCAACTTCATCAAAGTTATAGGATATAAAACAAGCCCATACAAATCAACAGCATTTCTATTATATTACCAACAAAGCCCAGAAGCAAGAAATAGAAAGAGAAATTGCATTCAAAATAACTTCAGATAAAATCAAATATGTGGGAGTCTACCTGCCAAGACAAACCCAGAAACTATATGTACACAATTACAAAATATTTTAACACAAATAAAGTTAGTTCTAAACAGCTGGAAAAATATCAGTTGCCCTTAGATAGTTTGAGGTAATATAATAATGACAAGTCTACTTAAATTACTTGTTCAGCACTATAACAACCAAACTTTTGTAGAACTATTTTATAGAGCTAGAACAAAATAAAAGTTTGTCTGGAAGAACAAAAGATCAAGACTATCAAAGGGAATTAGTGGAAAAGATGTAAAAGAAGGTGATCTAGCCATACCATATCTAGAACTATATTGTAAAGCAGCAATTATCAAAACTATTTTATACTGGCTAAGAAATAGAGTTGGGAATGAGTGGAAGAGCTTAGATTCACAAAATACAATAGTAAATAACTATACTAATCTACTGTTTCATAAAACAAAGGATTCCAGTTTCTGAGAAAGAAATCACTATTGACAAAAAGTGCTGGGGGAAAATTGGCAGAAACTAGTCTAGTCAGACTAATATCTTACACCCTAAACTAAGATAAGGTTGAAATGGGTACGTGATTTAGACATGAAGGGTGAAACCATAAGCCCATCACAGAAGAGCAAGGAACAGTTTATGTTTCAGATCTATGTAGAGAAGAATTTATGACCAAATAAGAGATAGAGAACATTATGAAATGCAAAATAGATAATTTTGAGGTCATTAAATTGTACTCGAGAAGAGACAAAGTACATTATGAAATAAATCATAATTTTGATTACATGAACTTTTTTTTTTAATTTGCACAAACAAACCAATGCAACCAAAATAAGAAGGAAAAGAGAAAGCTAGGAAACAAATCATATATCAATCGTCTTTGATAAAGAACTTATTTCTCAAATACATACAAAACTGAGTCAAATTTATAGGAATTTAACTGATGGTGAGAGAAATGATTATTTCTCTCTCATATCATATACCACAACTTGTTCAGGTGAAAAAAGGTATATAGGCAGTTGTCATTTTAAATACGTGTATTGTTCTTCAGACTCTTACACAAATAAAATATCACAGAATTTGAATATATGTATGGAGATGGCAAAGGACAAGAGAAAGCAGGAAGGGTGCTGCACCCAGGTGAAAGAAAAGTCAGCACATAATTCAAAGGGACTGGGTACAGAGAAGCAAGAGCAGGAGGAGGAGCACATGCTTGCCAGGGTGGGCCAACCACATGGGGGGCTGTCTGAAACTGAAAGGAAGAATGTGCTAAAAACTTTTTACACCTGGAATGTTTACAAGGAAACATTCAGGGGAGGACACGCGAAGCAATAGGACCCAGGGACAGACATATGGTAAGTGAGTAGATTGAAACCAAGGTCCCTTCTTTCTCAGCACTGGAGGTCTCAAGCCAGGTCCTGATCAAGCAGTGGTGGTGGCTGTCTCTCTGCAGATCTCTTCTGCTTTCACTTGGAGAATTTTTAAAAAGGTGTTCTGGGGAATGGGGTCACAGAAGTCACAAAGCATCAATACAAAGGACAGCAGTAGAAAGAGATCCCAAGTACTATATGGCCAAGTTGACATAGGTGGGTTTTTTTTGAAATGTAGATTTCTTTCAGAATTACTTACATAAAGTTCAATTTCATAACATTATATACATAGATATTAAATATAGATCTGTCTATATTCCTTTCTATTCCCATTCAGATTTCTCCAGAGGTTTCTAAGATTTCATTCATCTTCCTGAATTCTTGCTTATTTATTTTATGGTTAGAGTTCTAGAGCTCTTAAGAGGGGAAGGGTTAAGAATCCCCACTACAATAGTTAAACTATTTCTGTAATTCATTTAAAATTTCCTTTAAGAAATTGAATGCTATGCCATTTCCCACATATCTTTTTATTATTGATATTACTTCATTGTCTATGGTTCCTTTGAACAAGATGAAATCATCATTGTTGTCCCTATCTGCTCTAGCTCCTTATTTTAATTCTGCTTTTCTTTATTGGTATCAAATATATTTCTTATAAAACAGAGAACAAAATAAAAAGTTAATGTTGGATTCCAGTTTTTAATCCATTTTGCTGTGTGCTTCTATTTTATGAGTGAATTCATCTCATCCACACACTTATGATTATTAACTATGCTTTTCCTTCCATCCTATTTTCTTAGCTTTCTCATTCTCTCTCTCTCTCTCTCTCTCTCTCTCTCTCTCTCTCTCTCTCTCTCTCTCTCTCTCTTATCCTCTCCCTCCTCTACTGTCTCTTTTGCATATGACCACTATCTTCTTTTATTGACCCACCCTTTTATCACTACTTCTTTCTCTATCCCTTTCTCCTAGTTACCTGGAGGATTACATAATTTTTATGACCAACTGAATAAATAAATAAATATCTTCCATTTTTGAACCAATTTAGATGTGAATGAGGTTCCAAAATTGCCCCCCCATTTTCTGTTCCACTGTAAAAGTTCTTTCTTGCATGCCAATTTTATGTGATATCATTTCCCCATTTTTCTCTTCCTTCTACCTTCTCCTAGGGCATTCATATTTCTTGCGCCTAACCAGTTATTAACCTCATCCCTACTTAATTGGTTCACTCCCAAACCCTCTTTAAATGTAAAATCCTTCCACCTTTGTGGATGATAAGATCCTTGGAAGATATTCATATCTTTTTTAATAGAAAAATACAGTTTAACCTTATTGAGTTGCTTAGAATTACTTTTTCATATTTACCTTGTAATGCTTATTTTGAGTCACATATTTGAAAGTCATTCTTTCTCTTCAACTCTTATCTTTTCATCAGGAATGCTTCAAAGGATTCTATTCCACTAAATATTCATTTTTCCCTTGATGAGATTCTGTAGAGAGCAAGACTGTAGCAACTGGAATGTTTTTAGAATATGCGTCTCCAGCCACAAATATCTTGTCCACTGAATGTTCTGAGGCTAAATGTGTTTCCACAAAAAGCAAACATGTAGTAACTGGAATAAGAAAGAAACCAGGAAATTAAGCTTTATGTTCTCACCTTACCAACTTGAAAAGAGAAAAAGAAAGACATTGATCCTTATCCGGTGCACGTGAAAATAAGTCGGTGGTATATTTGGTAGACTAAAATTGTATCCAGTAAATTGTCAACAAGTTAAACATTAGATGTAGGTACCCCAAGCCAGAAGCACTTACAAAAGACTGCATTTTTACTAAGGGAAATGTTGAATGTGTTGGCCAGGGCCTGGAAAGAAGAATATGCATTCTACAAAACCACCTCAGGCATAGAGAGCACTTAAAAAACAAAACAAAGAAAAAGCTCCAAATTAAAAAAAAAAAACATAACTCACTTTTCTCTTCTTTTGGTAATCTATACATGTGCTAAAATAAATAGTCCAAGATTTTTTTTTAAACAAAACATGCTTAAAATTTGATTGACCGAAAATCAGAAACAAGATGAGATAATTGAGTAGAGTACATGGTGCTTTGAGCTGGTAGTTGACGGGAATAAAATTGCAAACAAAAACTCAGGTCTTCTAAGACTTCTGCCATTATAATTTACCAAATTTAGTCAATGGTCTAAGAATCCTGCACAATGCCAGTAGGAGAGCAGTAATGCCACTTTTGTTTTTGTTTTTGTTTTTTCTTTTTAAATGGGCTTTTGGGGAATAGAACCAAGATGTGATGGTGAGATACTAAGGGTTTTGAGGATCAGGTTGAACTAGGTACAGGAGCCTGGACTGTTTGAGCTCCTTGATTAGATGTATGAACCTTTTGTTCATCTGACCATCATTTCTTAAAAAAATAATGCTACAGTACAGATCCATGTGCAAGTTCAGTGTGTTGCTTCCTCTTCCAGTCTGTAGGCCATGTGATCTGTTGGGTCTTTTCTAATGCTTGTCATGCTTTTAGATGATCACAGATGTTATAACCACAAACAGGAAGAGGTCACATATTCAGCCACTAAACTACCTTGAAAGTCTAAAAATGAGCTAAACAAGGAAAATTGTTAGGAAAAAAAATAACCTAAAATAAAGCCTCCTTTTCTGGCTTAAAGATATAATACTGCAGGATTTATCCAATCTTCAACCAACCAGCTGAAAATAAAAGTCAAAAGACAGGGATGTAGGAGAGCTACTAAATTTCTCTCCAATTTCAAAATGTAATTTGAAAGGAAAAAATGATTGTTCTACTATACATTCAAGTTTCTCCAATAAACTTCAATCTACTTCAGGAAAAAAAAGAAAATAAACTAAAGCCTTTGTTGGCAAATAAACCAGCCTCTATTAAGAGAAACAAAGCTGAGGTCTCAGACTGCACTGAGCAGACTATAGACTCCATCTTTCTTTCTTTTAAAAGTTGATTTCTTTGCCTAGATGACTTCCCAGTTTATTTCTTAAACCAGTATGTTCCAAGAAAGTATCTCCACCCATATGTCTTTTGTCCTCTGAGAATTCTGAGGCTAGATGTGCTTCCACAGAAAGCAAGCCTGCAGTAACTGGAATGTTCTCAGAGGATGTGTCTCCACTCATAAGTATCTTTGCTGAGTATTCTGAGAGTAATTGTGGTTTCACAGAGAGGAAGTCTGCAGTAATTGCAATGTTCTCAGAGCATGTGTCTCCATTCATAAGTATCTTGTCCACTGAGTTTTCTGAAGATAGAAGTGCTTCCACAGAAAGCAAATTTGTAGTAACTGAGTGTTCCCAGATAGTGTCTCCTGCCACAATTATCTTTTCTTCTGAATCTTCTGACAGTAGATGTACTTCCACAGAGAGTAAGCCTGTAGTAACTGGAATGTTCTCAGAGAGTATCTCCTGCCCCAAGTAACTTTTCCTCTGTGTACTATATACGTGTGTTGACTTTTTTTCTTTCCTAAAACAAAAAATACCATTTGTCACATGGTATGGCTCTCAGGGAGGAGAAGAGGGAGAGGGAGGGATAAATGAGATACTGTGATGCAAAAAAATAGAAAAAATCAACATCTTTAAATATGGTTAAGAATCTAAAAGATATAAATGGAGAGGTGAGAAGGAAGAAAGAAAGCAGGATGTGCAGAGTGAGTTCTCCCACCTCTGCAACCTCAGGTTCAGGACTTAGTTTGAGACCTCTAGTGCTGATCGACAGGACTTTTGGTAATTCTGCCCACTTAGTGATGTGTCTGGCATCTGTGTGTCTGTCTTCTGTCCATCCATACTTGTATAATGTGTATCTTTCCTTGGTCCATGTGTGGCCTCTCTTCTGATCTCTGTGACTGTATTCTGTCTTCACATTAAGTGTCCAATGAATGCTCTTCTTGGTTCTTCCCAGGTTGGATGTGGCTGACCCCAATGCTTCCCTGTTCTAGGTGCAAAGCCTCAAAAAGAAATATGAATTGTTCTGAGGCACCAAAGAAACCTCCTAGAAGAGCTTGAACCTTCTCCTAAATGCCTCTGTTCACAAATTGTGGCTTCCTTCTGCCCTTCTAAATTTGTGGGCAGTTTCAGATTACATTCAAAATGAGTTTACTTAGAGGTCTGACCAATGGTCTACTTACATGAGAATTGATAACAGCTGATAAAAAACAGATGGCATAAGTGCAAATTAGTTTGCCAGAAATTTGAACAAGAGCAACACCTCACAACATGTTTCAAATTAAAGTATAAATGGATACATGAATTAGCTATTATAAATAAAATAGTGATAACTGATGAAAATTCCAGATGAAAAATATAAGTAAGAGATATAATTATATGATTAATATCTCTAACTTAGACCAACAACAATTTGTTCATTTGGTAGTTAAAGATTAGGCTCCTCCTGTGTGCTGCCACACAGAAATGTAAGTGACCAAATGAGAAAATTAATAGACTTTTCTTAAGTAACTCCTGCATGATGCATATTGTGCTAGATTCTGGAGATGCTAACATTATTGGTGACACAGTTCCTAACCACTGGAAGTGCACATTCTAATTAGAGGAGATAAATAAAAGTATATAGAGCATAACTATAAATAAATACAAATAAAGGAAGTCTGAGATCACTCTCAGACTAGAGGGAGGGTCACTAGCAGGTGGGATAAAGAAAGGCTTACGGAATAGGTGATAAATCTGTGTCTGGGTGGAAAAGAAGTATTCCCTGAGGTATACTGATAGAGAATTAGCTTCAGGGTCAGGAAGGCTAAGTTCAAGTCTTTCTTTGGACCAGCTTGGCCACACTCAAGTCACCTAGCCTTTTAATGCCCCGGACAACTCAAGAAGATTGCAGACACATCCTGATGGGCTGTCAGGCAGAAAGAGGAAAGAGTGCCTGACTTGGAACCCTCTGATCTGTCCTTGTCCAAGGGTATATACAGTGCCTGAGGCTCTATTTGAATTCTGATCTTGCTAATTGCAAGCCAGATACTCAAAGCACTGAATCATTTAGGTGAAAGGATTCAGAAATTCCAGAAGATGTGACCAAGCCGCTGTTCAGGAGGCTGTCTGGAGGCCAGGGAAGGATCAGAAAAAAGCTAGTTCTCAGTGCACTGAAGTTCTCCAAGGGCTAAGCCCCTTCTAAATTCACCATCCACCCTGATTAAAAAAACGTATCCCACTAGTTAAGAGCTCCCCAAATATGCACAATGGGTGCAAAGGTCTGCGAGTGGGACCTGCAATCCTACAGAGAACGGAAATTGAAGCGTCAGCTACCCCATGGAGAAACTTGTACTTCATCACCCTGGCTTTTAGCCTTCATTGTTCTCTTTCTATATAGTATCTGACCTAGCCCAAGGGGGATGCAGGGCTCCTGTTGCCACTATAAGGCTGGTCTCACAATTAAATTTCCTTCTTCAATACAACTAGCTTCGGTAATGCTAATACAGAAATATATTATTGATGCTGCTATAGTCTGCTTCTTTCTTTGAAATTGAATGCCTTTTCATAATATCATAACAAATGACATGACTCGCATGGTCTTTGTCTTTACTGAAATAGACAGGATAGCCTCAGCAAAACACTTTCAGCATCACATTTAATTAGCCCAGACTGGAACCAAAAAGGTGGCGAGAGGTGAAGAGAATTGTCCATGGTTTGCAAACTTGTATGTGTTAGAGGCAGCATCTGAACTAGGTTTTCCTGATCCTATGTACTAGAGATAGAGCTACAGCTCAGCCTATGAGACGCTAAGATACCCTTTACAGGACTTCAGGACATATGAAAATTAAACTCACACTTTTCCTAACATAACACACACACACACACAAACACACAGACATACACAGAGTTTATTAGCAAACCATGGGAGACCCTGGAGGGTTGGGCACAGAGGGCAAGTGGTTAGACCCTGAGGCCCCAGAGTAATAAGTCAGAGGCCAGGCCCTTGATCCTTGATGCAAAAAACTTGGGAGAGTGACTCTGTACTCTAAGAGAAGAGCTCAACTTTGAAAATCACAACATAACCTGGCAAATCAACAAGGAAAAAGAAAAACCCACAACCTTAGAAAACTACCGTGGTGACATGAAGATGAAAATACAGATTCAGGAAAGGCAGCAATACCGTGTAAAGCCTCAAAGAGAAATATGAATTGTTCTCAGGTACCAAAGAAATCTCCTAGAAGAGCTCAAAAGAGATTTTTAAAAATCATATAAGAGCGGCAGAATAAAAATTTGAAGAAATAAGAGTTATACAAGAGAATCATGAAAAACAAGAGTCAACAGATTAGTAAAGGAAGCCAAAAAAGGTGAAAAGGGGTATACAAACCAATTGAAGAAAACAAATCTTTAACAAGAAATGGAGGGGCGGCTAGGTGGCGCAGTGGATAAAGCACTGGCCCTGGAGTCAGGAGTACCTGGGTTCAAATCCGACCTCAGAAAGTTAATAATTACCTAGCTGTGTGGCCTTGGGCAAGCCACTTAACCCCATTTGCCTTGCAAAAAAAAAGCCTTAAAAACCTTAGAAAAAAAGAAATGGAAATGGAAAAGGAAATAAGAATGTTAACTGAAGAAAATAATTCTTTAAAAAACTAGAATTTAAGGAATGCAAGCTGACTTGGAGACAGCAAGCATAAGTCAAAGTCAGAGAAATGAAAAGAAGAAAATTCAAATACAATACTCAACTGGAAAAAAAAATAGACAGCTGACCTGGAAAATAACCCCAGAGAGATAATTTCAGAATTGTTAGAGTAACTAAAGTCATGTATAAAAAAAAAAGTGCCTGGACACCCTCTTTTACAAAACTATCAAGGAAATCTGCCCTGATATCCTGGAATCAAAGTGAAAAATAGATACTGAAAGAATCCACTGATTACCTCCTGAATGATCTCAAAATGAAAACTCCTAGAAATATAATAGTCAAATTCCAGAATCCTCAGAACAAGAAAAAATACCGCAAGCAGTCAAAAAACAAAAACCGAAAAACAAAAACAAAATGATTCAGAGTTCAAGAGGTCTCAGTCAGAATAACACAGGTTTTGGCAGATGCTACAGTAAAGGATAAGAGGGCTTGGAATATGACATTCTGAGAGGTATACATGAGCATATGGATGAAACTGAAGCAAAAAAAAAGAAAGAAATCATTAAATAAATTAGTAAAAAGAAAGTTCAACCTACTAAATCCCTGTATAGGAAGATGATACTTGTAAGTTTTAAGAACTGTATCTCTATTAGGGTAAGTAGAAGGACTATACATAGCTAAAGGGTTTGGGTTTGAATTGACTTTGATGGGATGATATAAAAAGTTCTGGGATGAGAAAGAGGACTGAACTTGGAGAAGGAAAGGAGAGGGAGAATCAGGTAAATTATATCATGTTGAAAGGTGCCAAAGTAGTGGGGGGGGGCACTGAGCATTGCTTTTAACTTGCTCTTATCAGATTTGACTCAAAGTGGAAATAATGTACATTCAGTTGAGCATAGAAATCTTTCTTATCCTATAGAGGAAAAAGTAGAGGAAAGAGTAAGAAAATGTGAAAGGAGGGGGCTGATTAAAAGAATCCATAGATGCAACATCCATTGCTATTAAAACACTAGAGATATGGGAATAAATGGAGTTTTCCTTAATATAATAAGTAATAATTATCTAAAACAATGTATAAACATCTTATGTAATGGGGATAAACCAGGAACATTTGCAATAAGATCAGGAGTGAAACAAGATTTCCCTTATCATCATTATTATTCTTAGACTATATTGTATTAGAAATGTTAGCTTTAGCAGTAAGAGAAGAAAAGAATTTGAAGGAATTGGATTTGGCAATGAGGAAGCAAAACTTTCAGTCTTTGTAGATGATTTGATGGCATACTTAGAGAACCATAGCAAATCATCAAAAATCTTCCATAAAGTAACAGGTTTAAAACAAACCCACATAAATCATCAGCATTCTTTTATATGAACATCAAGCCCCAAGGTCAAGACATAGAAGCAGAAATTCCATTTAAAGTAACTGAAGACAACACAATACTTGGGAATCTCCCTCCCAAGACAAATCCAGAAACTATATGAACACAACTGGAAAAAATATCAATTGCCCATGGCTAGGATGAGTTAATAGAGAGTTAATATAACAAAAATGACAATTCTGCCCAAATTAAATTATTTATTTAGCACTACATCAATCAAACTAAACTATCAAATAACTATATTAACATACTAGAAAAAATAGTAACAAAAGTCATCTGGAGCAACAAAAGATCAAGAGAACTGATGAAAACAAATGTAAGGGGTGGCAGCCTAGTTGTACCAGATCTAAAACTGTACTATAAAGCAGCAGTTATCAAAGCAGCATTGGTTAAGAAATAGAGTAATGGACCAATGGATTAGGAATAAAAGAAACACTAGTTCTAGGGGGGAGGAAGGAGGGAAGGGAGGGTGGGGGGAAATTTTTAAAATTCAAAATACTACCAAAAAAATGATAGGTAGAAACTACCATTGTACACAATTGGAAAACAAAATTTTTATTTAAAAAAAAGAAACAGCTGCAAATGACTATATAACTATTGTTTGACAAACCCTTAGGTTCTGGGATAACTCACTATTTGATCAAAACTATTGGGAAAGCTGGAAAAGAATATGGCAAAAATTGGACATTTAGACCCACCTCTCACAGCCTATCACAAAATAAGGTCAAAATGGCTACAGGATTTAGACATAAAGGGAGATACAGAGACTAATTAAAAGATGATGAAATATTCTGTCGTATCAATGTAAAGGGGAGAAATTTATGACCGAACAAGAAACTGAATATATTAAAAATGGCAAAATGGATGATTTTGACTATATTAAATTAAAAAAGATTTTATACTAACAAAATCGATGTTGCCAAGAGTAGAAAGAAATCAGAAAGTTGGGAAATATTTTTCATGACAAGGAGTTCTGATAAAGGTCTCATTTCTAAAATATAGAGAGAACTGAATCAAATTTATGAAGTTACAAGTCATTCTCCAATTAATAAATGGTGAAAGAACATGAAGTTTTCAAATGAATAAATTAAAGCTATATATGATCATATGAAAAATGCTTCAGATCATTACTGATTAGAGAGACGCAAATTGAAACAACTTTGAGGTACCACCTCATACCTATAAGATTGGCTAAGAAGACAAAAAGGGAAAAGGATCGATACTGGAGAGGTTGTGGGAGGATAGGGACATTAATGCACTATTGGAGTTGTGAACCGATCCAACCATTTTGGAGAGTAATCTGAACCTATTGCCTAAAGAGCAATAAAACTGATCATATCATTTGATGCAACAATACCAATACTAGGTCTATATCTAGAAGAAATCACAAAAATGGGAACAGTTCACATAGTACAAAATATTCACAGCAGCTTGTTTTGTAGTGGCAAAGAATTGGAAGTTGAGGCAATGTACATTGATTGAGGAATGGCTAAAAAAGTTATGGTATATGAATATTATGGGGTACTATTGTTCTATAAGAAACCATAAATATTTTCATTCTAGAGAAGCATGGAAAGAATTACACAAACCAATGCTGAGTGAAGGAAACAGAACCAAGAGAACATTATACACATTAAATAACATTGTGAGTTGATCAACTTTGATAGATGTAGCTCCTCTCAGCAGTTCAGAGAGCAAGGACAACCCTGGGAGACCCGTTATGGACAAAGCCATCCACATCCAGACAAAGAAAAAGAAAGCAAACTACAGAATCTAAATGAACAATGTTCCCTTTTTAATAATTTCTCTTATTTTTCTACCTATTCCATGGTTTTCTTTCTTTTCCCTTAGTCCTAATTTCTCATACAGGAAATGATTAATATATAAACATGTTAAACACAAATGTACATTTATATAGTTCACTAGACTGTTCACCGCCAATAGGAAGGAGGTGGGAAGGGAGGGTAGAAAAAATTGTCTAACTTAAAAAATATGCAAGTGGATGAATGTTGAAAACCTTTCATAACATGTAATTGTAAAAATAAAATAAAATATCAATAACCAGAAAAAAGATAGAAAAAGAAATTCCACTGAAAGTAACTATAGAGGGGTGGCTTGGTAGTGCAATGGATAGAGCACAGGCCCTGGAGTCAGGAGGACCTGAGTTCAAATCTGGCCTCAGACACTTAATCATTAACTAGCTGTGTGGCCTCGGGCAAGACACTTAGCCCCATTGCCTTGCAAAAACCTAAAATAAAAAAGTAACTATAGACAGCATAATGTACTTGGGCATCTGCCTCCCAAGGCAAACCCAGAAACTGTATGAACACAAGTACAAAACACTTCCCACACAAATAAAGCCAGTATAATTAGTTGGGAAAACATCAATTGCTCATAGATATGTTGAATTAATATAAGAAAAATGACAATTATATCTAAATTAGATCACTTATTCAATGCCATACCAATCAAACTATCTTTTTTTAAATTTTTGCAAGGCAATGGGGTTAACTGATTTTCCTAAGGCCACACAGCTAGGTAATGATTAAGTGTCTGAGACTAGATTTGAACTCAGGTCCTCCTGGCTCCAGGGTCAGTGTTCTATTCACTGTACCACCTAGCTGTACCCCCCCCCACCAAATTAAAACTATCAAAAATTATCAGACTTAGAAGAAATAGTAACACAATGCATTTGGAGGAATAAAAGGTCAAAAATATTGAGGGATTTAATGGAAAAAATGCAAAGGAGGGTGGCCTAGCTGTACCAGATCTAAAACTATATTACAAAATGACAGTCTTCAAAACTGTTTGTTGCTGGCTAAGAGTATTGGATTCGTGTACGAATGTGATAGAAATTCGAAATCAAAGATGAGATTGGTAAAATTTTTTCAAAAATGTAACAAAAGTTATTGCTGCTTTTATGGAAATACTAACAAAATAGATAGACCATTAGTTAATTGGGTTAACAAAAAAAAAGAAAACAAAATTATCTATCTCAGAAATGAAAGGGTGAAGGCATAACCAATGAAGATGAAATTAAAGGAATGAATAAGTTATTTTGCTCTCTCAGAATCCAGGAAAACTGGCAATCTATATGAAATTTATGAGTACTTACAAATATATAAACTGCACATATTATCAGAAGACAACAGAAGACTTAAATAATTTTAACTTAACAAAAGAAATTGAACAAGGCATAAATGAGTTCCTGAGGAATAAATCCCCAGGACCAGATGGTTTTGAAAGTGAATTCTATGTCACTGAAAGTCTTGCAACCCAAGTTCTTTTGCCATATTGCAAGCAGTCAGAAAGAAATAATTCGAGTATCATGGAGTCACAATCAGAATAACACAAGATTCAGCAGCCTCTACATTAAAGAACCAGGGGACTTGGAATATGATATTCAAAAGGACAAAAGGGCTTGAATTACATTGAGAATTAATTACCCAGCAAAATTGATCATACTCCTTCAGGAGAAAAGATGTACATTCAATGAAAGGGGGGACTTTCAAGCTTTCCTAATGAAAACACCAGAGCAGAACTGAAAATTTGATCCTCAAATAAGACTCAAGGGAAGCGTAAAAAGGGAAATAGGAAAGGGAAATTATAAAAGACTTAATGATATTGAACTACTTATATTCCTACATGGAAAGATGATACAGATAACTCATATGAACTGTCCCATTATCAGGACTCTTAGAAAGAAGACACAGGTGTGAGTTGAACATAAAGTGATGACATCTAAAAAGACACAAAATTAAAGGGTGAAAGAGAAATGTACAGGGAGAAAGTAAAGGGGGAGGTAGAATGGGATAAATTCTCACATAAAAGTAAAAGAGGGAAGTGGTGGGGGCAGTTAACGAATCTGACTCTCATCAGAATTGCCTCAGAGAGGGAGTAACCTAGCCACTCATTTGGTGTAGAAATCTATCTTACTCTATAAGAAAGTAGGAGGGGAATGGGATAACACAAAGGTGGGGGGATGATGGAAGGGAGGCAAATTGAGGGAGGGATTTGTCAGAAGCAAAGCACTTTTGAGGAGGGGCAGAGTGAAAGGAGAGAACAATAGAATAAATGGGGGCAGAAGGAACAGGATAGAGGGGAAATACAATAAGAAATTGCAACTGTGAAAAAAAAATTTGAAAGAAGTTTCTCATATCCTAAAGGTTTCATATTTTAAACATAGAAAAATGAGTGAAATTTATAAAAATAAGAGCCATTCCCAAATGATAAATGATCAAAATATATGAACAGTTTTCAGATGAGGTTGTCAATGCTATCTATAGCCATATTAAAAAATATCCTAATTATAAATTGGATAAATGCAAATTAAAACAATTCTGTAGTATTATTAGGTTGAGTATCAGGACAAAAAAGAAAAGTGATAAATATTGGAGAAGATGTAGGGAAAATAATGCATTAATGTATTGTTGGTGGAGCAGTCAACTGATTCAATAATTCTGTAGAGAAATTTGGAACTATGCCCACAGGAGTATAAAACCCTTTGACCCAGAAATTTCACTACTAAGTCTGGATTCCAAAAGAGATGAAAAACAAAAAGGAAAAGGGACTATATGTAAAGAATATTTATACCAGTTCTTTTCTGGGGGCAAGAAATTGGAAAATGAGTGGATAGCCCATCAGTTGATGATTGAACAAATGATGGTATGTGATTATGATGGAATGCTATTCTGCTATAAGAAATATAGAGCTGAATGCTTTCAGAAAAACCTGGAAAAACTTACGTGAGACGATGCCAAGTGGAATGTACTGTTTAAAAAGGTAAGAGCAATATTGTAGGATGATCAACTGTGAATGACTTAGCTTTTCGCAACAGTACTGTGTCCCAAGCAACTGTGAAGAACTTATAATGAAAAATACTATCCATTCCCAGATGGAGAACTGATGCTATCTGAATACAGTTTACTTTTTTCACTTTACTTTTCTTGAGGTTTCTTTTTTTTTGTGGGAGGGAGGTCTTATGTTTTCTTTCATAACATTACTAGTTTGAAAATGTTTTGCATGACTACACATTTATAACCTACATCAAATTGCTTGTTTTTTCAATGAGAAACTGAAAGAATTTGGAATTCAAAATTTTAAAAGTATGTTCAAATGTTTTTACATGTAACCAAGGAAAATAAAATAAACAAATTAATTTTAAAAAAATAAAGTGAATTCTACCATACATTTAAAGACATTTCATCCCCATACTATCTAAATACTTATATATTGTTGAAAGAGTTATGAAATGACACACCTATTCTGAAAAAAATAATTTGGACTTAATGCAAAGAAAGTAACAAATGTTTCCCAAGCTTTTAAAACAAAGACTCTATTACATCCCACGAAAGCCATCATTAGGAAAAAAGTCCCATTTTCCTAAATATTTATAATGGCATTTTTTTATGACAGCTATGAATTGGAAACAAAGGATCTGCCTGTCCACCAGTCAATGGCTAAACAAGGGCATGGTATATGACTGTCAAGGAATACTACTACTACTACTGTGCTGTAAGAAATGATGTGTGTTGCTGCCCCATCAATTATTATGGAAGCTCAGATGATGAGTTCTGGGCCTATCTTGTAGCAAATTGACCACCCTGAATTCATCGTCTCATGAGTTGAACACTGGAGGGTCCAGGTCTCTAATTGCATCCTACACCCTAGCCCAGGCAGCCTCATGGCAGAGATGGTGGAATTGGCAAACCCTGAGGTTGAAGGATCAGAAGGCGGCAGCCCAGCACAGGCAGTGTCAGAATCCAAGGGGCTCCAACTGGCTGCACTCCTTTGTGGCAGGATGCATTGCAGATATTGTACCCAAGCCACCATTGTACCTTTGGATCAAGAGAAGATATTATTATTATCAACACTTATTCATCATTACAAACATTTAGGACAGTTTTCTGCCTTGTGTGCTTTTCTCTGAAAGGAATAAAAACAATCTTGGGTTGATGATTAGAATATTTCCATATAGTGCGACTCAGTTTATATCTTTTGACCGTTATAAGAAGTTAATTACCACAAAACTTGATATTTCTGGACTCAGACACCAGCTAATGTGGCTCCATGGCAGGTATGGCAGTATCACCTGTACTTACCCATTTGACATGGTTAGAATTCACACAAACACAGGAACTATTGGTGCATTCAAAAGAATTGATGAAAAGGAAAGTTGTTTTCAAGAATGTTACAGAGAAGCAATGACTACCAGTGTAGGAATGCTCCTATGCAGGAGTTTCATTTTTTTCCTTTTGATACTTTAAAGAGTGTTGGTCTCTCCCATATTCCTACTTGCTTGGAAGGTCTTCATCAGACACCTCTAATGTCTAAGTTCCTAAAGACATATAAACTTGCTTTGAGGTGGTATTGCTGGAACAATAGTACAGACAATAACTTTACCATTTGATATAATCTCTTGTTGAATGCAATTAGGGACTGCTTTCCTAGATTCTAAAAAGTGTTATGATGTTGAGGACATTTACAGATGCACTATGTCTATGGATACCACAGGATTTGCAGAGGACACCATAGGGCCTATCTCTTATCAACATTCTCTGCATTCCTTCTCATGTCATTGGGTTCATAACCTAGGAGCTCATGAAGCAGTTATCTGCACCTTAACTGAAGTCATATTTTTCCCTTAAAAGGCACAGCTAGGTGGTGCAGTGGATAGAGCACCAGCACTGGAGTCAGGAAGAACTGAATTCGAATCTGGCTCAAGTATTTGGCACTTACTAGCTGTGCGACCCTGGGCAAGTTACTTAACCCAGATTGCCTTGAATTTAGGGCCATTTCCAGTAGCCCTGATCCATATCTGACTACTGGACCGAGATGGCTCCAGAGGAGAAGGTAAGGTTGGTGACTTAGCACAGTCTCCTGTCACTAAAATCCAATTCACTGTCATGGCATCATCTCTCTGATGTCATGGTCTTCTTTGAGAACAAAGGACAGTCATCATTTCCTTAAGAAACTGTCCAGGGTCAGCACACATATCTGTTTTATAAACACATATGACATTTTACTTTAATATTGGCAATTGGGGGAATGGGAATGTGTGTGTGAATGGATTAAAAGGAGTGGAAAATCACTCTGTTGCTGCAAGCCAAAACAATGGAAAATTTGAGCTTTTTTTAAGCCAGAAATCAGAAGTGCTCTCATTAATTTTTTCATGTAATAATTTGGGTTTCCTGATATAAAATATATCCTTAAGCCAACTGTGGATGCTTCATTAAGTTAATCAGTTTCATTAAAATGAAAGAATTGAGAAACTAATGAAAGATTCATTGGTGCCCATTTCAGATTTTCTGAAATTTACCCTTAACTTTATAATGTTGTTATGAGTTTTTTTAAGTAATCATGGCAAGAAAAAAAACCCAGTATGCCAGAAAAATGAAATTCTATGCTAGAATTCAAAATGAACTAGGTTCATTTTGTTCTTTAAATCAGGTTTAATAACTTGTAATTATTGTAGTAAGAATTAACATTGAAATTTTATCTTACAATGATGGGTAAATGCATTGTACAAGTCAGCACTGAAAAAATGATATTTTATGGGTGTAATGATTGATTTCTTGTCAAAATCGATACAATAGACTATGTAAAATAAATGGTGACACGATGATTTAGAAAATAAGCAAGCTTATTTACAGGTATTACAATAAAGAAAACTTCTTTGAAACTATGGGATATTTTACACAAATTTTTTATAGAAGACAACTTATTCCTCAAAGGCATTTAGAAGGAATATGAATAAACCTACTGATCTCAAAATACAGACCATTCCTAAGAGATTTTATTTGTAATAGTGGATTGCTTTATGACTTCTATTGCCCAAACTTATTAACAGGTAGACTATAAACATACTCATTATTGTCCATGTATGGATCAAAGGGTATTGAATTAATATCTTAGTGAATCCAAAAGTCCTTCCCTGAGAGAGACATCTTCTATCATGTGAATTTACTTAATGGAGATATTGTACTTAACTTTCTTTTGAATTCCTATTTTATTTAAAAGCAAGCAAGTTAAAAATGCCAGTATTCATTCTTTGTAGCTACTTATTTCAGTGCTATTTTGACTTATTGTTGTAAATATCCTTTCAGGGGACATGATATGTTGGATGATTGTCATGAGCAAAGTGAAAATTAGTTGAAATAATTGTATGCTAGGGGCGGAGTCAGGAGTACCTGGTTCCAATAGGGTCTCAGACACTTAATAATTACCTAGCTGTGGCCTTGGGCAAGCCGCTTAACCCCATTTGCCTTACAAAAACCTAAAAAAAGAGAGAGAAATAATTGTATGCTTTCAACTTTGTTTTGAGATAAGAGAATGAACATTTGTAAATTAATAAGTTTTGGGAGAAAATAAGATGAATTTTGCTGATTTTGTTTGGAATTCTCATCAGATAAATATTTGTTTCTCAGTAGATGGAGCTGCATATGTTCCTAGACTTTCTGGGTTATGTCATAATTAAATATCATCAAGAAAAGTTGAGACATTTTAAATAGTTATTTAAATATCTTCTCTTATCCCTTGAAAGGAAACTACAAATGTTTATTTGAAGGAAAAAGAAAACGTGGAATCTGTGTGATTTGAACAATTCATTTAAAATTTTAACAATGAATAAATGCTAGTAAAAAAAAAGATAGATGTGATGAGTTCAGAGAAGTAAGAAAAGATTTTATGGACCGATAAATGAATTATGCACAGCCAAGAAAATGGCATATATCCATGGTAACCACAGTAATTTAAAAAGAGGAATAACACATCAAAAAATTGAAAGCATCTGTAACAAAATGGTTAAGATCAAGTGGCATCAAAAAAGGATACATGAGAAGGTACCATCACCCTACCTTCTCCAGGAGATGAGAAGTCTGCAGGCGTTACACATGCACACCTTTTCCCAAATACAGCCATCATTTGTGCTTGCCTTTTGTTTCCTCCCTAAAACAAAAATACTATTTGTCGCATGACATGCCTTTTGAAGTTTGCGAGAGGGAAAGACACATGGGATACCCTAGAGATGTAAAAAACAGAAAACATCGATTAACATTTTTAAAAAGAGGTCAAGAATCTTGAGGATAGTAATGGAGGAAAGAAAAGAGGAAAGAAAGAGAATAAATCAGTGATTATGAAAATAATTGCTGTTTATTCCCATCTTACTTTTCCTGACCCCTTTTGGAGTTTTCTTGGCAAAGATATTGGAACTGTTTGCCATTTCCTTCTGCAGCTCATTTGATAAATGAGGAACTGAGGCAAACAGGATTAAGTGACTTGCCCAAGTCAAACAGCTATTGAGTAATGGAGGCCAGTTTTGAAGTCGGGAAGACACATCTTGATGTGTCTTCCTGACTTCAGGCAGAGTGAGATACCTAGCAGCTCCAAAAAAATTGAAAGGTGTTAAAAATTGAAAATGTGATCAATGTAAAAGAGTAAGTATGCTCTCTCTCTCTCTCTCTCTCTCTCTCTCTCTCTCTCTCTCTCCATATATATATATATATATATATATACATATATATATATATATATATTTATTTATTTATTTATCAGAATATACAGAAACAAAAAAACAAAAATCACATTTAACAAATCTAAAGACAATTGGGGTGGTGCAATGGGATGACACAATTTGATAACAAAAAAGAGAAGCCCTTTGCCATTCATTTGACAGAACATCAATACCTCACACCACCCACCAAAAGACAAAGAGTTCTTTGTCCTTCCTTCTCCAGGAGAACCATGAGATCGGGGAGGTGATACCATGACAGGCAAGTAAACTGGACTTCCGAGAGGGAGGGCAAAGTCCCCAGTCTCACCTTCTTCTCAAAGCCATCTGTGTCCAATGGTCATATGTGGATCAAGATAACCGGAGTTGACCCTGGATGTAGTGAGAAAACGTGGTCTTTTTAAACTAAGGTCTTTAATAGGTCTCAGTGTGATTGAGCATTGGTTCATTCAGTGATTAAGGCGAGACAAGAAAGAAATGAAACAAAGAATGGCCTCTTTTACTTAGGAAAAAATTAATCTGGGAGAGGAAAATGCTCAAAGCTTCAAATCAAAACAAAAAAAAAAAAAAGATTGTTCCTTACATTTGTCAGCCAATTTATGTGTAAAAAGTGGAATCAATAGCCTATAAAAGAGCAAGGAGTAAATCGCTATACATATCTATGGTGAGGAAGAGGTTATGACAGAACAAATGTAAGTGAGAATCACAGGAAATAAAATGGATAATTCTGTTTCTATTCAGTTGAAGTATTTTTGTATAAAGAGATCAAATGCAGTTAAAATAAGAAGGGCAACAAATGAGAAAAACATTTTTACACTAATTTTCTCTAAAGGACTATTGCATCTGCAAGATAAAAAAGGTGATTCCACTTCCTAAAATTAAAAGTCATTCTCCAATAGATGATCAAAGGGAGAGAAAGCTTTCCAAAGAAGAAATGAAAGCTGTCAATCATAGTCCTATGACAAAATGTTCCAAATGCCTCCTAATGAGAGAGCTGCACATTAAAATAACCCTGTTATTTCTATTTGTAAATCATAGAGATTGGCAGGTTCAAGGAAGTTCCCCTCTTTCTGATCCACATTACATGAAAATGTCCCTTTCCCCAGTGTTAAAACCACAACAGAAACATACATCCATTAATTAAAGGACACCAAACAAGAGAAGAGGGCAGAAATTTCTAAATTGTCTCCTCTCTCCTCAGCCCTAAAACCAAGCCAAAGATGGAAGGAAGAAAGGATGGAAATATCCACATGAGAAGGGGAGGGAGGGCGTGTACCTAACAATGGCTTGTTGTAGTTGGAATCCTAGGCACCCCACCCCAGCTCAAGTCTCAGACCTCTGGACAAAGGCCTGGGCAGGCAGAAAGCTCCAGGACCAGGGACACACAGATTTAGCCCTGAATAGACACACTCACACTCTGATAGCTATACCTACAAACAAAATATACACATAAACAAAGGTACTGATACCTTCCACCCACCCTTGCACACACATTGCCCTGAGAACTAAGAAAAATCAATTGGGGGGGGGGGGTTACTGGAGGGCTGGGGGCTTCAATAAAAGGTTGGAGGCAGGGAGGGAATAGAAGATAAGGGGAAGAAAGGGGAAGACTAAGGCAAGAGGAAAGGAAGGGCCACTTACCTCCCTCACAGTCATTTAGGTACTAGCAGGAGCCTCAGAGTCAGCCCTTCTGGAAGATGAGGTGAAGATGGGGGTAACAAGGGGAGATGTGCAGAGGGAGGAGAAGGGAAGTGGGTGAGGGGCTTACAAACCTCCACTTGTTCTCCAGCCTCCTACAACCTCTTTTACAGACAAAGGAGACTTAAACTAATAAAGGGTGGGAGGGGGCGGGTACTATGACATCACTGCAGGGCTGTGCAGGTTCCCTCCCTGAGAGGTGGGAGGAGGCAGAGGAGGGGGATCTGTGACTTCAGGCCCAGAACAATGGGCAAGCTCCCCATTCACTTCTCTCAGCCCCCATCACCCAGAAGGGAGAGAGGAGGGGGTCGAAGGGCATTTTCTGCCTGGAAGACAGTCTGGGGATGACCAGAACCCCAGGTCCCTGAGGTCAGCCCACTGGGGCTGGGGGTGGACGTAGGGCAGCAGCAGAAATCAGTTTGTAATTATTGAGAGGGAACCTGGGAGGGGGAGAGCAATGAATAGGAAGGAGGAAGGAGAGGGAGGGGTATCCTGGGCTCCTCAAAAGGGAAGAGAACAAAAGCTGTTGAAGCCTAGGAAAAGCATCAGTCCTTGAATAGGATTTGGATTGCTCACAACCCCCCACCCCAGGGCAGAAGAGAAAGAACTCGGTCTGGGGAAGTGGCAGGTCTCATTCTCTTTTCTCCAGGCACTAGGAGACAAAGATCAGACCAGCTGGGGAGAGACTAGGGAGCATTCAGGCAACCAAGCAAGACTATTTCCTTTGTTTACCTGTGAGTACACTGGTCTCAGTCCTATAGAATATAAACCTTCCAGAGCCTGGACAAAAGGGAACCACCCCTTTCTGGTTCAGTCTCCTCTACCAAGTGACTTAAATTTTTTTTTCTAACACCCTTTCAGATTTGGAGTTTTATTGTCTCCAGCACCAGCTGTCCTGCGGCTAGTAAGCTGGCATAGTGGAGAGACAAGTGGAATTGGAGTCACAAGACAGAGACTGAAATTCTGCCTTACTCCATTGTGTTCTTCAGAACAATTCATAGAATTCCTGTCTTTTGTAACTCAAGAAAAATATTGGGATGTGAACTCTTCTGCTGCAGGCTCCACGAATACATCTCTAGAACAATTCAAGTGTTGCAGATGAGTTTGGGGTTGCCAAATAAAGATTGAGAGTTAGTGAAAGGGAATAAATTCATATCCATCCTTGGAATATTAAAACTGCTCAGGATTTATTATAGATGACTGCAAAGTATATGGATTAAAACTTTGTTCCTCCCAGAGAAGCAACAGGCACTTTGGAGGACAGCAGTGAATAATTGTTGTACCCCCAAAAGCAGGACAGAGATCAAGATATGAATTTGGGGAGTAGAGTTTATTACCTGACTGTGTGGAGCTACATTTGCCTCAAATCATACAGCACCAAGTGTTCAAAGGATAAGGTTTTTAGAGTATTTTGGGGGGGTCAAGTATTGTGAGCAAGCAGGGTACAGAAGCAGAGATAGCAGTTACGCATATTTCCTTGTTTCCTGAGTGTCATCAATGGCTCAAGAATACTTAGTCCAGAGTGATTAAAATGGTTTTTATTAAGATATCTCAACAAAATGGCATAACTCTCTCATGGTGGGAAGACAGGGGAAGGGAAATCCCAACATACGAGCTCTTTCATGCACTTTGAAAGACTTTGTTCCTGCCCCATTCATGCCAATCATTGGCTGAGATCACAAATCCAATTGATACATTGGTTCCTATGTTTCCCCACCCTGCTCATTATACTAATGAGCAAGAACAGATAGATCTCTTTGAGCATGTGCAAAGGAGAAGGTCAAGACTACGTTATTCTAATCTAGTTTATCATTTTTGGAATGGGAATAGGAAGAACTCTCCCAGTTTTTTTTTTTGATTGACTGGGGCTATTCCCCCTTTGGAATGGATTTCAAAAGGACACCCCTCCAAACCCTGTGAAGACCAACAACGTCCTTCATTCCTCACACTGAGGATTTGCATGAACTGATGCTGAGTGAGATGAGCAGAACCAGAAAAACATTGTACATCCTAACAGCAACATAGGGGCAATGATTAACCTTAATAGACTTGCTCATACCATTAGTGCAACAACCAAGCACAATTTTGGGGTATCTGTTATGGAGAATACCATCTGTATCCAGAGAAAGAATTGTGGAGTTTGAACAAAGACCAAAGTCTATTACCTTCAATTTAGGGGGGGGGACCTTATCTTACTATGTAATTCTGCTATCTTTTATACTTTATTTTTCTTCCTTAAGGATATGATTTTTCTTTCATCACATTCAACTTAGACCAATGTATACCATGGAAACAATGTAAAGACTAACAGACTGCCTTCTGGGTGGGGGGGGAGGGAAAAAAGATTAGGGGAAAAATTGTAAAACTCAAAATAAGTATCTTAAAGAGAGAATCAGGAAAACCTTAAAAAAATGTTTCCTGTGACATAGGGAGTCAAGTGAAGTTTACTATCTCACAGTTCCAGCTGCATCTAGGGAAGGGGGAGGAAGCAGGAATTTTTCAGATACAACAAAAATATTGGGTTAACCATAGCATTTTGTGAATCTCAGATAAATTTATGGTAAATCTCATGACCCCCAGGGTCAACCATTTGGGTCCTGTCGGAATGTTCCCAGACCCAATGGTGCCTAGCCAAATTTGTATTACTGAGGAGTTTTTCGGGACCCAGAAAAGTGTCAAAGACCCCCTTTTACACAGGGATTACACAAATATTAATATTGTACTTTATAACAAAAGGCTAGGCAAAGTGTGTGTGTGTGTGTGTGTGTGTGTGTGTGTGAGAGAGAGAGAGACAGAGACAGAGACAGAGACAGAGACAGAGACAGAGACAGAGACAAAGACCACTGCCACAAGGGCAGTTTAGGCCAGGTTTTTATAGTCTTTCCCATTCTCTGGATACTGAGGGCAAAGGGGAAATCCTCCCCACGTGACTGAAACCAGGAAGTTTGGGGGTTAGGAATGAGGAAATGGTATAAATTTTACATTTAAAAATGAAACGATAGGAGTCCATTTACATGCCAGGAGAAGATAACTATTTACATTTTTGCAAAATTTAACAGTATAAAAGATTACAACATTTGTTTAAAATTACAGATCTCTTAAATTCATTATTCCCTGTATCACTAGGAAGAGACGGGACTGTGAGGATTATATATATTCTTAATGCTGTTCCTACATAGCTTTCATTTCTCCCCCTAAGCTTTTCCATCCATGCAGCACAACAAAAATTAGAAACACTTGATGCTATTAAAAACACTGTTCTTGAATTTTAATGGATCTATAGTATGACTAGTAGATGGAGGCAATAGTATTTTTCCCATGCCAATGTTCCAGTTCCAGTACAATTTATTTTGGAATTCTTAAGGATATCATCAAGTCAGCATTTGTAAAATGAGCATTGATCATCTGTTCACTTTTGGAAGATACTGAGCTTCTGATGGATAATTCTAGTCCCCAGTTCATGTCTTTCTACATATAATACTTACTTCAAGAGCTTTCACCTCAGTTCAGTAATGAAAGCAGTAGAAAGAGCTTTTCACATGGCATTTCATATGGTTTCTTTTTTTTTTTTTTTGAGTTTTTTTTTTGTAAGGCCAATGGGGTTAAGTGGTTTTCCCAAGGCCACACAGCTAGGTAATTATTAAGTATCTGAGACCAGATTTGAATTCCAGTACTCCTGACTCCAGTGTCAGTGCTCTATCCACTGCACCACCTAGCCACCCCATTTGGTTTCATTCAGCAACTGAACACATTATCATCCTCCTAGTTAGGATCACCACAGAACTGTTAAGCAGCAACAGGTCAAGGGCAGATCTTTAGAGCACTACACCAGAGATTTCCTTCTCAGTTGACATGGAACCCTTATTCGAATAATTGGGTCAATTCAAGTCTAATTTCACTATCATCTGAGTCACAACTTCATACCATTTTCACAAAAAAGAGCATTGAAATAATTAATAAATATTTTGCAGAAGTTTATGTAAACTATAACTACTACATTTGCCTGCTAGATCACTTTTGCAACCCTGTCAATTGGAAATAAAATTAGTTTGTCTTATCCTATTGTTGATGAAGTCATGCTATTTTTTCTTTTTTGGTTCATCATTCCTTTTCTAGATGTTCTCTTTGAAAACGTCACGTCTGTGGCACCACTTCTTCCAATTAGGTTCTCAGAATATCTACCACACTTTTGAGATACTCTTTGGGTCCAAGGACACCCAAATGAAGACTCAGCAGCCCCTATTTTGTTGTAGTCAATCAAAGAACAGAAATTTTTCAAGGCAAAGGCATTTAATGAAGTTGTAGAGTAAGATGCAATAGAACATTCCTCCATAAGATGCACAGAACACACTTTCCCACAAATAGACCCCCATCAAGGGGCATGGGATGAAAAATAAATATCCATAGTAATCACACAAGAAGAACTCATAGGGGGACAGTTGTGGAAGGGCAATTCATACCTCCAGTGATGCTTCTAATGATGGTGTTCAACTGCTCTCATTAGGCTGCACTTGACATATTGTTCCACTGGGACTCACAATACAATTTTCTACTGTAACTCGCTGCTCCTACCTTGTTTCTGTTCATTTCTTCATAGCCTGCTAAGCCATCTCAGCTACAGCAGACTAGGATCTGATGGCTCCAATCTCTCCATGATAAAGGAAGGTTGAGAGATCTTGAGTCACAGTCTAGTCACACTCATCTCCCCTTCCCAGAAGAAATATAAACAGAGGGTCCCCAGGTAGGATTAGGTTTCTCTCTCTGTATGGCTTTCAGAAGTATTTTTGCAGTTAATTATCTAATTTAGAGCTCAAACAGCCTTATATATTTACATGATTTGGGATTAGCTGACAATGAATTTAAGGCAAAGTAGTCGGAGCAGTCAAGGTCAGTATTCCTCTTCCACTTCACTCACAAAGCTGTCATTATTATGCACAACTGTCAGCAGTAAATCTGCTTTGTTTATACTGGCTCCTGAAAATCCTAGTCTCTACAATTATAACCAAAAATTGTTCCCAGAAATCAAACCTGAAGTTCTCTATACTATCCTTTGCAGATTCCATCCCCTTTTCCTTTTTTTGAAAATTGAAACAATTTCTCTTCTCTAATCCCCTCATATATTGTTTTACTGAAGCAACAAATCCCACTGAAGGAGAGACAGGAGTCAGTTTCTACCAGGCAAGACAAACCACTAGCACCATCTTAACCACCCCTTGCAGCAAAGATTTTTTTATTCATCTTTTCTCTAATGGTAGCTGTATTAATTTTACTTTTACAAAAACATTTGAATTTTATGTAACTTAAATGATCAGTTTTATCTCCTTGGATGCTCTCTATCCCTTCTTCATTCCTGAATTGCTTCTCTATCTAAAGATGAGAATGGTAATTTTTGTTTTAATTCTGGAGTTTGTAATATCTCTTTTTTGTCTAATTTTTGTAATCATTCAAAATTTCTCTTGGTTTATCTTATGACTTAAACCTAATTTCTGCCACACTGCTTTTCAGCATTTTCAGAAACTTCTGGTAAAAAGTAAGTCCTTACCCCCAAGGAGTTATAGTCTTTGAATATATGGAACACTGAACTATTCGGTCATTGGTTTCTTAAAATATGCCCAGATTCTTTTTCCTTTATCACAAACTCAAGGCCTGAGTGTTCACTTATTCCCATCATTGCAATCATTTCCATTCCAGGAACTAGTTCCTTGCTATTAGTGAGAATCAGGTCCAGAATAGTCAGTAAATAAACATCTGCTAAGAACCTCCTATGTGCCACTTACTGTGAGCTAAGCAAATGCTGGAAATACAGGGGAAGACAAAGGGAAGTTTCTTCTCTGAAGAAGTTCTATCTAATAGGGAAGATAACAGGAAAACCACTATGGAGAGCCACGCAATGGACAGGATAAAGTAAAAGTGATAAGCAGTGGAAAAGGGCTGGAATTAGAGTGGGGGAATCAAAGAAGGCTTTCTATAGAAGGTGAGATTTTTATATGGGATGTGAGAACACCACAGAAACCAAGAGATTTGAGTGGATCAAGTACAATTTATTTTAAAAAATCAATAATTTCATTAGAGAGAATGAAAACAATGAGTCAACATACAAAAAGTACTGGAATGCAACCAAAGGAGAAAAAAGCTTTTGAAAAAATACAACATGTATTCCTATTAAAAACACTAGAAATCATAGGAATAGACAGAACTTTTCTTAAAATGGTAAATAAAATCTTTTTAACATCAAGAGTAAATATCAATAATGAGAATGATCTTGAAGTTTTCCAAATATGATCAGGCATGAAGGATGTCCACAGTGATGCAGTGTTTGAGAAACAAAAGATCCAAACTGACAAAAATTGCTGGCAAAACTGAAAAGCAGCTTGACAGAAGCAAGCAAAAAGAAATTGTATACCAGGATAATGTCAAAATGCATATGTGATTGGGATGGGGGTGAGAAGCCCGGAACTTATCTAAACTTTCCTGAGCTTCCCTTAGAAACAACATTAATCAAACCTCTAAATTTATTCTAGAGTGACAGAAGTCACAAAAAAATAGAGTGGAGTACTTCCAGCAACTTCTCTCTTGATAGGGTAGCCGGTGAGGCAGACCAGGAGCAGGGAGGGAGTTCAGGGCAGGGACCTGAAACCAGCTTAAGTGGAGTATGGAGTAGGCTAGCTGGAGGTTCAGTCACAGCAGAGATCTGTGAGCAGAGGCCCCTGGGTACCATCTCAGGAGGTAAATGGCACAGCTGGGAGGACTTGAACACAGGTACCCCAGAACCCCTAGCAGCCGGCCTGAATTGGCTGGACAGCCCAGTTCAGTGAGCAAACCACTAGTGGTCTCGGAGCAAAAGGTCCCAGTCTAGTGAATAAGCTGCTCCTGATATCAATAAGGAAGTCTGGGAGTAGGTCCCAGATAAAAAGTTTGGGAAAGTTCCCCTAAGGCCCATGCAGAGATCATAAGGAATAAGAAAAGTCAGAGAAAAGCTTGTAGTATAGAAGAAGAGATAAAGAATAGCACAAGACCATCTCAGAAGAGGATGGCAGAAAAAAATCGACATATGAAGCCCCAAAGGGGAATATGAACGGGTCTCCAAATCAAAAAAAGACTTCTTGGAAAAATTCAAAAAGATTATGGAAATCAAGTAGAAAAAACTGTGAAAAGAAATGCACAAAAGAAAGCACAAAAATTGAAGGAAATAAATCATTTAAAAATACAATTGGGAAAATGCAAAATAAAATAATTACTTCAAAAATATAATTATGCAAATGGGAAAATATAACAACTCCTTTAAATAAAATTGACCACTTCTGGACAACAAGATGGTAGAGAGAAGCCATAAACTTTTTTTTTTAGGTTTTTGCAAGGCAAACGGGGTTAAGTGGCTTGCCCAAGGCCACACAGCTAGGTAATTATTAAGTTTCTGAGACCGGATTTGAACCCAGGTACTCCTGACTCCAGGGCCGGTGCTTTATCCACTACACCACCTAGCCGCCCCTAGCCATAAACTTTTTAAAGCACTGCTGGGATTTCCTCAGAAACATGACTCAAACCTCTTAACAGATTTTGGAGTGACAGGACCCACACAAGAACACAGTGGAACATCTTTCAGCAAGGTCTGTCATTGGGGAAGTGTGAGTGAACCTAGGAGCAGAGACCCAGTACATAGGTGCTGAAGTAAAGAGGAACTAACCTGAGGCATCAATGCACCGTTAGAGGAGTTGTGAAATGACTCAACCTTTCCTTGGAGCAATTTGCAACTATGATCAACGGACTCTAAAACTCTTTGACCTAGCAATAACAGTACTAGGTCTATATTCCAGAAGAGATTAAAAACAGAAAGGAAAAGGCCCTATATGTATAACGATATTTATAGCTGTTCTCTTTTTTGAGTTTTTAAAAATTATTTATTTATTTATTTATATGTTTTGAATTTTACAATTTTCCCCCTAATCTTGCTTCCCTCTCCCTACCACCCGCAGAAGCCAGTCTGTTAGTCTTTACATTGTTTTCATGGCATACATGGATCTCAGTTGAATGTGATGAGAGAGAAATCATATCCTTAAGGAAGAAAAATAAAATATAAGAGATAGCAAAATTATATAAGATAATGCTCTTTAAAAAAAACTGAAGGTAATAGTTTTTGGTCTTTGTTTAAACTCCATAATTCTTTCTCTGGATACAGATAGTATTCTCCATTGCAGATATCCCAAACTTGTGCCTGATTGTTGCACTGATGGAATGAGCAAGTCCATTAAGGTTGACCATCACCCCCATGTTGCTGCTAGGGTGTTTAATGTTCTTCTGGTTCTGCTCATCTCTCTCAGCATCAGTTCATGCAAATCCTTCCAGGCTTTCCCTAATTCCCATCCCTCCTGATTTCTAATAGAACAATAGTGTTCCATGACATACATATACCACAGGTTATGAAGCCATTCCCCAACTGATGGACATTCACTCGATTTCCAATTCATTTCCACCACAAACGGGGCTGCTATGAATATTTTTGTACAAGTGATGTTTTTACCCTTTTTTCATCATCCCTTCAGGGTATAGACCCAGCAGTGGTATTGCTGGATCAAAGGGTACGCACATTCTTGTTGCCCTTTGGGCATAAATTCAAATTGCTCTCCAGAAAGTTTGGATGAGTTCACAGCTCCCCCCAAAAATGTATTAGTGTTCCAGACTTCCCAAACCCTTCCAACATTGATCATTGTCCTTTCTGGTCATATTGGCCAGTCTGAGAGGTGTGAGGTGGTACCTCAGAGATGCTTTAATTTGCATTTCTCTAATAAGTGGTGATTTAGAGCAATTTTTCATATGACTATGGATTGCTTTGATTGCCTCATCTGTAAATTGCCTTTGCATAGCCTTTGACCATTTGTCAATTGGGGAATGGCTTCTTTTTTAAAAAAATTGACTGAGTTCTCTGTATATTTTGGAAATGGGTCCCTTATCAGAAATACTAGTTGTAAAAACTGTTTCCCAATTTACTACATTTCTTTTGATCTTGGTTACAGTGGTTTTGTCAGTGCAAAAGCTTTTGAATTTAATGTAATCAAAATTATCTAGTTTGTTTTTAATGATGTTCTCCATTTCTTCCTCCATCATAAAGTGCTTCCCTTTCCATGGATCTGACAGGTAAACTATTCCTTGATCTCCTAGTTTGCTTTTAATATCATTTTTATGCCTAAATCCTGTATCCATTTTGATCTTATCTTGGTATAGGGTGTGAGGTGTTGGTCTCATCCAAGTTTCTGCCATACTAATTTCCAATTTTCCCCAAGTTTTTATCTAAGTGAGAGTTTTTTCCCCAATAGCTGGATTCTTTGGGTATATCAGACATCAGATTACCATAATCATTTCCTGCTATTGCACCTAGTCTGTTCCACTGATCCACCACTCTGTTTCTTAGCCAATACCAGATAGTTTTGATGACCGATTCTTTACAATAGAATTTTAGATCTGGTAAGGCTAAGCCACTTTCTGCTGCACTTTTTTTTTTCATTAAATCCCTTGAAATTCTCTACTTTCTATTTCTCCATATGAATTTACTTACAATTTTTTCTAACTCATTAAAGTAATTTCTTGGAATTTTGATTGGTAGGGCACTAAACAGGTAGTTTAGTTTTGGTAGAATTTTCATTTTTATTATATTAACTCCGTCTATCCATGAACAGTTGATATTTGCCCAGTTATTTGAATCTGATTTTATTTGTATGCGAAGTGTTTTGTAATAGTTTTCAAAAAGTTTCTGAGTCATCCAGGTATTTTATGTTGTCTGAAGTTACTTTAAATGGGATTTCTCTTTCTAGCTCTTTCTGCTGCATCTTGCTAGTCATATATAGAAATGTTGAGGACTGATGAGGGTTTATTTTGTATCCTGTCACTTTGCTAAAGTTGCTAATTATTTATAGTAGATTTTCAGATGATTTTTTGGGATTCTCTAGGTAGACCATCATTTTATCTGCAAAGAGTGAGAGTTGTGTCTCCTTCCCAATTCCATTTCTTCAATTAAAGAGGCAGTCCAAAATTTTATGATAATGTCAGCATGATCTACAGTGCCCTGTGTCATGAATTATTACTGGAGAACTGTCTAGAGGAACAATACGTACTCAAAACTGGCAGATAAATTATGTGGGATCCCTACTCTTGAGAAGAAGATGCCAATTTATTTTTACTATCTTTTTTTTTAGTTTTTTGCAAAGTAATGGGGTTTAAGTGGCTTGCCCAAGGCCACACAGGTAATTATTAAGTGTCTGAGGCCGGATTTGAACTCAGGTACTCCTGACTCCAGGGCCGCTGCTCTATCCACTGCACCACCTAGCTGCCCCATAGCTTGTGCTTTTAAGAGAGCAAACTAAAGAAACACTATTTGTACTCTGGAAATTATTACTCCATATGATGGATCCTCATTACAAATTTAGAAAGACAATGGCTTTCATTTTAAAGGAAAGGATATTAATTGATTTTGCTTAAGTAATAACACTGAATGGATCCTTCACATACCCTACAACCCACAAGTCTAATTAAAAGAATAAATGGATTGCAACGACAATTAATGAAAATATCAGGAAATAATAAATATCGGCAGTGGAAAGATAATCTGTTCATGTATTGAACGTATTGAATAATATTTCTTTTGGAGAAGGAATCCCATTATCTAGAATGATGAACCCAAGGCAACAGAAATAAAAGCACAAGGTTAATATATTACCAGAGTCTCTATCCAGATGATGAAAAAGTTCATTATGTACCTTTGTCTCCATGTTATTTAAGGGAACGTAATGTCAGCAGATTGATGATGCTCATAATGTGGACAATAACCTGCTTGCTCAGAGGAAAGACATCATGGACAGATGTACACCTGGGAGAGGCAGTAGCTAATATGAGATCTGTTCATTACTGGGTTTGTAAACAACATACTCACACAAGGTCAAGTTCTTTGCCCAAGGATTTCAACAGAAAACTTTGCCTATGCCATATTACTCTTATAGACATGCTACACCTCCTATAATAGTACCCAATGACTGGAAAACTCTAAAGCATACTCCTTGTTTTCTCTCTGGGACCCCTTCTTGTAATCTACCTATCTTTAAAGAATATTTTAATTGTGACAAATTAAGAGAAAGAATTGGACTGCAATAAGAAAAATCATGTATTGAACAATATGGTTTATATAGCTGTAAAAGTAAGGTTTTAAAGAAGTCATTGGATCTGGTGGAGAAAATTATGTACTAAAATTAGAAAAAGGAAATATTCAATGACATGAATATAGTCAGAAATATGGTTAAACAATATACTAAGGGAAAATGCAAGTTGTGTAGTCTGAGTAATGAATTTGAAAGACTTGTGAAGAGAATGAGAAAATGGTTGCAAGAAAAAATGAAGACATAGAGAAGGTTGGATTGTTGAACTATATGTGAGGTATCTAAAATTTATGAAGATGGTTAAAGCATATAGAAGAGCGTAGGACCAGGTTTAACTTTGTATAAGTAAAAAGCCTGATTTTGAAAGTTTTGAAAATTGATTTAAAAATTGATGCAAAAACAAAAAAAGGATAGAGAGGTAGGAATCAACTGATAAGCTATGGAACTTCTTCTGAACTGTGTAATCCAGGTTTGTACTAAATTAAAATGCGTTCTTAAAAATGATTGAGCTAATTTAAAAACTTAACATTAAATTTTCATGTGTGCAATCTCTGGCAGTGAATTGACTGAAAATCAAAAACCTCATAATATGGGATATATATATATATATATATATATATATATATATATATATATAAACATTTGTGTTAAATATAGTCCTAAAATTAAAATTTTAAAAATTGGGATACTGCATAATACCATTTGAAAGTGAGATTCAGGTGTAGTTGAATTAAAAACATATGTAAATTATGATGTTTCATATATAATGTTAGTGTATATCATCAAGAAATACTGGTTTCATTAGAGAACCTTGCCATTATAGGCCCTTTCACTTTTGAATGTATATCTAAAACCAATTATGCAAGTTCTCCTGAGAAATTTACACATATTACAAGTGATAATTGAACAGAATAAGTCTTATTCTGTTTAATACCTTTATGTATTTTTCCCCATTTTAATTGTGATTCTTACAATTCTTTGTTTTGGATCTTGTGTCTTTAATCTTCTTATATCTTTCATGGCATCTTACATTCAATCATTTATCTCATAAATGAATGTTGGTTTAGTTTGGTCAATATGAAGGGTCCAATGTATTGGGAATAAAAAAATCATATTGTCCTCATTAAAAGTTGTCTATTATCTGACCACTGACAAGATAAGCCCAAACCTGAGTACTTAAGCAGGTTGGAAATGATTAGGCTTGAGAAGAAATGGTCAGTCTTCCTAAGTGTAAATAATCCCTTGAGGTATTTTCCAGATGTCCAGTTCTTGGAATCCTGAAATTACCCCCCAAAAGGATCATACAACCTGGTACAGAGCCTTCTTTGTTTGGAGGTTGATTTAATCTGGAGACCCAGGGGTCATTCTTTGGAGTCTCCCCTGAGGTATGGATGCATCAATAAGGATATTTTCCCTAAAAAACGCTGGTCTCATAGATCCTGATGTTGATGATCCCTTGTAGGTGAGGACTGATTTTGGCAAGATAACCTGATTGTGTCAGGTGATGGCTAATTGTGGTATCATGATTTTAATCATGATTTTAGTATGACTTGTGATTTTATGGTGACATGATTTTGCTGAGACTTTTTCTCTACTGAAACTTATAATTTTGTTCACTTTTAAGCTTAATAACTTTCATAGTCTGAGACTAATGGACATTTCCTCTCTGCTCCTAAATGAAACTAAATTATAGTTGAAACTAATGGTTGCTTTGCAACATAATAGTCAGGCAGACAGACAGATGCATGTATTTATGTATGTACTTATGCATGTATGTAAGTGCGAATGCATACATATATATGACAATTCCCCTCTTGATAGTGAAAGGATATATGTACATACTTTTCAAAAGAAAAACTGCATAATATTCACAACCAAATGAAAGAAATGCTTCAAATGCCTAGTGACAAGAGAAACTGAAATCAAAATAGTTGATCTTGTAGCCCAAGGAAGCCATTAATAAGAAAAAAGTCCCCATAAACTCCAAAATATTTATATCAGCAGTTTTTGTGGCAGTTATGAAGTGGAAACAAAATATCTTTGATTGGAATTGGACATTTGGATCTCTAGCTTCCCAGAAAACAATTGGAAATTGTTTAAAATTAATATGTTTGGCCTCAGACACTTAATAATTACCTAGCTGTGTGACCTTGGACATATCACTTAACCCTATTGCCTTACAGAAAAACAAAGAAAACAAACAAAAAAATTAAAATGTTGATCAATGGAAAAGATTAGGTATGCGTATACAAAAGTAAACAGTTAAAATGATGCTTAATAAATTCAAAAACAGCAGTTGGGGGCAGGGGGGAACAGGGACATACTATCTGATTAAAAAAAACAGATGGAATAAAGGAAAAGCAGTTTGCCAAAATCTGATAAGACAAAACACTTAAAATTAAATTACAAATGGTTATATAAATTAGATGTTAGCAGGGTATCAATAGCAAATTAGAAGACTAAGGAGGAAATTACTGTTAACGTCTATGAACAGGGAAGATGTCATGCCAAAACAAGGGATGGAGAGCATTACAGAAAATAAAATGGGTAATGCTGTTTCTATGAAGTTGAAATGTTTTTGTGCAAACAAATTGAATGCAGTGAAAATGAGGTTAACAGTTATGTGAAGAAAAGCGTATTTGCAGTAAAGTTCTTTAAGGAGTATATAAGATTCCATTTTGAAGATTAAGAGTTATTCTCCAATAGGTCAAAAGAACAGGATGATTTGCTATTTTTTTAGGTTTTTTGCAAGGCAATGGGGTTAAGTGGGCTGCCCAAGGCCACACACAGCTAGGTAATTATTAAGTGTCTGAGGTCGCATTTGAACTCAGATCCTCCTGACTCCAGGGCAAGTGCTCTATCCACTGATCCACCTAGCTGCCCCAAACAGGATGTTTTTAAAGAAAAAAAATCCAATCCATCAATGACCTATGCTCTTTCTTAATATTAATGCTAATACTTTTGATCTCATCAGATCTAATGGCCTTTTGTCAGTCTTCATCTACCTTTACAATGCTGCATGCAGCCTTTGACACAGTTAACTACCTTCTTCCTGCTGCGTTCTCTCTCTAGATTTTTTGTGATACTGTGCTCTCCTGGATCTTCCCCTACCTGTCTGAGTGCTTTTTCTCAGGTCTTTTATGCTGGTTTGTGTCATGACCCTATTGTGAGTACATTTCAAGGTTCTAGTCTGAGCCCTCTTCCCTTTTTTTCTCTACCTTTTCTCATTTGGTCACAAGAGTATGCTGGAGTTAGTTTGAATTGGCTTGAGAGAATTGACTGTTAATTTTCAGCATAAGCATTTACACCTCAGAAATTGGCAAACACTACAAATAAGGGTTTGACTTCTTATTTGATATACTGGCTAAAAAGTGAAGGTTTGATCATGTCGCACTAAGCCACCACCACCCCCAACCTCCCCATAAGCACACACTCAATAAATTTCTTTGACTCTTTATCACCTACAGCAGGGCAGGAACATCAGGCCTGAGAGCCTTATAAGGCCCTGAAATCATTTGATCTGGCACTACCACGGGAACCATAGGTGAGACTCGAAATTCAATAGATCTAGGGGTGAATTAATTAAATGTTTGACCAAATAGAGCAGGTTAATTTTTAAGTTTTGGCTCTTACAAAACTAGAGATCCCTCTAACTTCTATGTATACCTTACACTCCACCATTTAATATTCCATTCAGTATCAGGAACCTCCCTGTTGAGCTCCTTGCTATTCTTTGAACAAGATACCTCATTTCTGGACTCTAGGCACTTTAAATGGCTGTCCTTCATGCTTGCAATATTCTTTCTTCTTATCTCTACTGCTGGACTTTCTTGGCTTCCTTCAAGTTCCAGCTAAAATCATTTCTGAAAGAAGGTTTTCAAAATTCTTTTTAATTCTTATCTCTTCCCTTTGTTGATTATTTCATATTTATCCTACATGTACCTTGTCTGTACATGTTTATATTTATGTTGCATTCCCTATTAGATTGTGAGCTCCTAGGGGATAGGCACTCTCTCATGCCTTTCTTTGTATCCTGGTGCTCACTGCAGCACCTAGCACATATAGCCACTGAATGACTAGGGAAAAATTTTAATGCAGATTAAACTTAACTGTCAAAAGAACAATTTCCACTCATTTTTTGTTTTCCTGAAGAATCAGTTATTAAATATTTGCTTTTGGGAGCCAGGGTCTCTAAGCTGTTTGACACAGTCACGGCAAGAAGACTCAAGGGGGTCACACTGCCTGATGGAACAACATTTCCTTCTTCAATATATATAGGGATTCCAGTCAGCGAAATGAGTTGAGTCAACAAGTGGGTATAGGCAGGAGCAGGTTGACTGAGTGTCAGCTGCTTAGATTTATTTTTATAGTCTCAAAATCATAAGAAACAAGCAAACTAAAATCATTTCCTTGGTTACAAAAGTATACAGTTTTCATCATTAATCATATAGGTCATATGGTTACAAGTTTGATCATGTAGTGGTTACAAGTGTGATTATCAATCATGTAGTTAATTTTCTTGTCCTTGCTCAGACCGTGATGACCTCAACCTGCCTGTTGCCTAGTTTGTTGCTGCATAGTAAAGTTATTAATTAAACAGAACTTTCCGTATAATAATCTTTGATATAATTTGTTTTAATGGAATGCTTCTATGTTTTTGTACCGCATATGCAATGTTTTTCGATATGCTCCCTTGACAACCTATAGTGAGGGTAGTTATGTTTGTCCACCTGTCTGTTGACTCCTTAAATAACTAATTTTCCTTTTAACCCTTGTTGGTAGATGCTACGGTTTCTATGACTTTTTATTCTTTCCCAATAAACTAAGGCTGTTATAGTTCACATATTGGTTACCTATACTAACTATTCTTTCACCATCTTTATCATATATTTCTGTGTATGATAAGGGGGGCAAAACTGTTAATTTCCCTGGAATTCTATCTGACCCATCTTGTATCTGGTTTCCCTATATATATATTCTGACATCTCCCTGGAACTCCCAGTGCTGTATCTTCCAAAGATTTCATAATGTTGAAGCCTTTTGTATGTCTCAGGGAGAGGCAGTCCTGTTAAATTTGGACAGAGTTCACAATCTGTTTTATTCAAGGAATTTCTCTGAAATCCTTCCTTTATAGTCATTCTACTATTAGAATGAGTAAGTTTTGAAATCAATAATAGACCTATAAATATGGGTATACATGGAATCCCTATATATATTGAAGAAGGAAATGTTGTTACATCAGGCAGTGTGACCGCCTTGAGTCTTCTTGCCGCGACTGTGTCAAACAGCTTAGAGACCCTGGCTCCCAACAATTTGCCAGTACACCCTTATTTTGGTGATCTCATCAACTCTCATGGGTTCAACTAGTATCTCCTTGCAGATGCCTTTCACATCAACATATCAAGACCTAATCTTTCTCCTATGCTCCAGTCCTTAATCATCAACAGCCTACCAAGCATTTCCAACGAGATGTCCCATAGATACCCCAAAATGAACACTTTGAACTTGAACTCATTATCGTTTAATCTAAACCCAATTCTCCTAAACTTCCCAATGGGAAACTCAAATAAGTACCTTGCTTCTACCCAGAACTGAATAAGAGGTCAACTAAAATCACGAGGGCTATAGGAAAGGAAATCTACCAGCCTTATCCCTGGGTTGTCTTGTATCAAGAACACAAACTAGCCATGAAAATGTGTAGCCTCTATGTCTGGAGGTAGTAAAAATGAAGGGTTCCTCTAAGAAGGTCACAGAGTGTACAGAAAGGTCCAAGGTGGGGAACTTGGAATCCTTGGAGAATGCTCAGTGGAGAAAATGCTGCAGAGCTCAGACAAAAACATCCAAAGACTAGAGACTAAAGAGGCTAGAAAACTCTTTCCTGACATGCTGGAGAGGGTCCTAAAGATCCAGAACTCAGATCCCCAAAGATGCAAAAAGCCTAAAACTGGAAGATGATCAATGAAAAAATGATATTGGTGTCAGACCCTGGTTCTGGAAGAAACCAAATTTTAAAACTAATTCTAGAGAAGTGCGTAAATAAAAATCGCCAACTGCATAAAATTATTGTAGATCTAGAGATTCCCCAAAGAAAGAACAAGTAACTCCATAATGACTGCAAGCAGAGAGAAAAATGAAGAGTTAAAAATGAAATAAAAATTCTAAGGGAAAGAATGAAGAGAATAAGAAGTTCCAAAGAGAAAATGACTAACTTTACTCAAAAAATGTAAACCATAAAAACTAGAATAGACCAGAGAAATCAGGGTCTTTGAGAACAAGAAATATTAGAACAAAAACAAAATGCTTCCATATTTTATTAACACCATGGCTTACCAAGTTTAACAATTTTACCCAAGATACAGTCATATTAACTATAAAAGCTAAGATTAGTTCTTCTGCAGCTTGAACTACTTTATGTCTTATCACCTTAGTTGGGGAAATGCAGAATGTGTATACTGGGAATTAGTCCATTTTGGAGGTCAGCAGTAAGACATAAACATAGAAAAACAAAATAGTGCTAGACCATAGCAGTCTGGAGCATAGCTCCAGAAAAAGGAGCTTGAATTTTTCTTGGTAAGCAAGAAGAAAAGAAAAATCCAAGATGATTTTTAGTAGAGACTTGATCTGACCAGAACTATTAGGTGGTGGTAGTGGGAAAGGATAGATGTGAAATACTTGGGAGATAAAATGTTGATGGCCAGATGAGCTACTGACTTAACAAAAAAACAAAAACAAAACACAAAAACATTGTTAACAACCTCTGTATAGTAAGATCTGTTGCACATCAGGATCACTTCTAGCTCTTTGACATAGTATACTTTACATTTTTGGAATCTACTAAGTTTCATATATTTGGCAATCTTATTGTTTCTGTAAACGTTATTGGGCATCAAGCTCTATCATTTTGATGGTCTTTGACCAATGCATTTTGTCTATGCCTTTTGGTTTCCAGCTATTTCCCTTGATCCTGATATATTAATCTGACTGAACTTTTTGCAACTATTTTAGGCTTTACAATGTAGCTCAGGGCAAGCAATCAACAGCAGTACTGAAGGGGGGATGAGGGGCAGAGAAAAACATAGACACAAACAAAAGGGTAAGCTTGTATAAAAAATTCATAAAAAATCAAATATCCGGCTGGTTGAGACTTTAAATTCTATACCACATCAAAGAAAGTTACCATTTGTAACTTCAGTTTAAATTTATTTGTTGAATATGAGAATTTAAAATGCAGGTTAATTTGTCAGCATAGTAGTAAAACCATTTCACTTATGATTATTCCAGGCAAATAGGTAAAAAGAAACTGTATTTATTAGTGTGATGAACTCAACCTTCCTTTACCAATGACCTACAAAGTAATCCAAAGACTATTACATCATTAACAAGTTCTAAAATCGTAAATCTAGAGCTGGAATAAATTTCACAGGCCATCTAATCAAATCTCACCATTCTATAGATTAAGAAAGGGAGATGCTGAAAGGATAAGTGACTTGCCCAATATTTCACAAAAAATAAAAATCAGAGGTTAGATCTTTGTTTCAGAATCAAGGTTGGTGATCCATGAGTTCAAGAGAAGTTCAGAGTCATATTTCTAACAATCTATGTTATATGTATGTATGTGTATTATGTACATATATATGACCAAACCTGTGATATTGGTTTGGGGAACTCTCATGGAAAAATTCCTTTACCATTGCTGCTCAATCTAAGAGATGTGACTTGGACACTGAAAAGTTAAAGAATATGTCCATGGTCATAAGAGCAGCTTGTGTGATGGGACACGTATTTGAATACTGGAATTTCTGACTATGGGGTAAGCTCTCTAACCATTCTACCCCACTGCATCTTAACAATCATATTATTGACAAATATGGTTGTTTTACAAGCATCTGATTTGTATGGAGTTGGGATCCTCCCTGATGACTTGCTATCTGGCTGTTGGGACCTCTGTTATTATTAAATTGTTGGGACCTGGATTGCACTGTGGCTAAAAGCCTCCCACTCTCCTGTCTCCTTGACTTTACTTCCCCTTTTCCCCTAAAGAGACAGACCTTCACTAGAGATCCTCCATGATGTCCACAGTTGAAAACTTCTTTGAATCTTCTCTTTTAGTTGGTGGGATCTGTAGCATGAATGCCAGAGTAGAGGCTTCATTTATCTTTGGTAGGGAAAGGCTCCAGGAGTAGGTTAGCTTGGAGGCACTATCTTGGCTCCACCCTGGAAATCTCCATTATTATTTCAATAATAGTTCATTACAACTTCCTTTTACTTGATTTTTTTTTTTGTTTCCTTGTGTCCCTCAGAAACAACATTCAAGCCACAAAAAGACAGAATGGACCAATTTCCCAGCTTAAAATATCTTAGAAGGACTTCAGCAAGAGTTCTGGGGAAGGCAGCAGAAGGCTCTCAGTAGCAGCAAAGATCAACAACCAAGGTCCCTAGCTCCTGGTGAAGTAGGAGAGCTTGGGTGTTTCCATAATGAATTCACAAATTGATCCAGGAATGCAAGTGTAAAAGGAAAAAAAAAGAGATTTATTAAGAAGTCACTTCAACACAAAGAGATAGAGATTGGTTTTAAGTATTGCAGTTTAACCAGGCAGTACAGGAGGTGATTAACTTGTGTGTAGGACATCAGGAGAGAGAGAGAGAGAGAGAGAGAGAGAGAGAGAGAGAGAGAGAGAGAGAGAGAGTGTTAGTTCAGCATCCCTGCACTACACAGTCTCCTTAAATTCTCCCTCGGGGTACATGGGAAAGGTAGTGTTTTGAGAGTAGTCTAGGTCCTGTATTAGAGAGTTTGTCTTTTGGGAGTGGTTGGGGGTCTTATATTGGATTGATGGCTTCTGGTCAGAATGGTAGAAGTCTTTAAGGTGGTTTCAGATAACTGATACATCTGCATGATCTAATATCTAGCTTGACTCACATGAAAGTATGGCCAAGGACAAAGTACAAGTCAAGAGGAAGTATTTTAAGGGTGCAGAGAAGGTTGCAAGGATGGGTTCCCAATATACAAGATTACAGAATTTTAGCATTGCAAAAATATTACAAAAGTTATTTCCAATTACATTATTTCCCTGTGCTCATAATTCCATGCATCACTGGTTCAGCAGGCAGCATTATAGCAGGCTAAGTTGAAAACCTCCAGGGTCAGTGTAAAAAGGAAATTGCAAACACAAGAATGCTAATTAAGTGAGCACAATTAGACCAGGCTAGCCCAGAGTAATCGGGGAAGCCACTAACGTATGAGGCTGCAGCTCCTGGATGGTTGTCTTCCCAGTCCAAGAAGCTTGTGACAGTGTTCCCCAGGGCCCAGTGCAAAGCTCAAATTCAAAACCATACAATATTAGCAAAGCAATTCAGCAAGTTATCACTAGGACAATGCACTATGATCAAGTAAGATTTATACCAGGAATGCAGGATTGGTTCAATATTGGGAAAATTATCAGCATAATTGACCATATCAGAAACAAACCTAACAGAAATTATATGATTATTTCAATAGATGCTGAAAAAAAGCTTTTGACAGAATATAGTACCCATTCCTTCAATGGGGAGTTGGATCTTTCCTTAATACAATAACCAGTATCTATCAAAAACCATCAACAAGCATTATATATAATGGGGATAAACTCAAACATTCCCAATAAATAACAAACTCATTATGATCACTATTATTCAATATTGTAATAGAAATTTAGCCTTAGCAATAAGAGAAGAAAAAGAAACTGAAGGCATTAGAATAGATAATAAAGAAATAAAACTCTCAAACTTTGCTGATGATATGATGGTATACTTAGAGAATCCTAGAGAATCATCTGAAAAACTACTTGAAAAAATTAGTTAACAAACAAAATTGCAGGATATAAAATAAATCCACATAAATCATCAGCATTTATACATATATATATAAACAATTTTTATAGCTAGTGTTTCTATAAAGGACTCATTTCTAAAATATATAGAGAATTGAATCTATTCTGGAAACAGTAGTTTGTAGTTGAATTTGTATGGTTCTTGTGTATATCTTGGTATAAGCAGATAGATTCCCGAGTATTTTATATATTCTGGAATAATTTTAAATGGAGTTTGTCTTTAAGGAGAAAACTTTATCTCCTATTGTTCAATTTTATTGTCATTATACAGAAATATTGAAGATTTTATAGATTCTTATTCTACAAACTTGCTAATTATGATTGCTAATAATGATTCAATTAATTTTAGTTGAATTCTTAGGGTGTTTTAAGAAAACCATCACAGCACCAGTAAAAAGTGATACATCTGCTTCATCTTTACATATGATTATTCCATTAGTTTTATGTTATAGTTTTTAACACCAGATTTTCTAGCACCAAATAGAAGTGATGACAAATGAGCATTCATTTTTCACTTCTGACTTTATTAGAAAGCATTCTATTATTTCTGCTACAAATTATGGTTGGCTTTGGTATCTCCGTGTGCTACTCAACATTTTAAGGAAAAAACTATTTTGCTGGTTGTTTTGTTTTGTTTTGCTTTGCTTTAAATAGAAGTGACTTACATTTTATCAAAGTTCTTTTTTTCTGCACCTATTGAATATAATAACATAATTTTTGCTTTGTTACCGATAGTGGTAATTTAGTTGAGAGTTTTTCCAGTATAACATTAACTCTACATTCCTAGTATAAATACAACTTAGTCACATTTCTTCCTCTGAAATAGGGTTGTTTAAATTCTCTATTTTTGTTGGTTATTTGGGTATTTCATATTGTTGTAAATATTCATTTATTTTATTTAAGTTAATTGATTTTGTTGGCATATCATTAGACAAAGTAATGATATCTTTTAAATCTCAAAAATAAGACCATTTGCTATTTGTCTCATAACTATGACAATATCAGTGGATAGAGCACCGACCCTGGTGTCAGGAGTACCTGAGTTCAAATCTGGCCTCAGACACTTAATAATCACCTAGCTGTGTGGCCTTGGGCAAGCCACTTAACCCCATTTACCTTGCAAAAATCTAAAAGAAAAGAAAATTTTAGAAACTTATGAAGAAAAATGTTTGAGAGAAGAGCAAGAGGCATTCTACTTGACTGTTTAACTGGGAGGAATAAAAGAAAAAATCAAATAACTAGATAAAAGGAAGAAGAAAAGGAACTAATGAGCAAATCTCTAAATCTAGGGAAAAGGGGAAACAAAGAGAGGGTGGGATAGAAGTTGGGATGGGAATGGTGAAGGGAATAATAGCTAGGGTGAACATGATTGACTCAAAAAAAGAAAGATTAAGCAGAAATAAATAAACAGATGATGTCCTAATTTGAGAGGAAAAATATTAGAGACAAATGGAGAAAATGATCAACTTAACTCTCAATACTTTTAATGTGAATGCAATTAAAATATTCCATTAAAATCAAATGACACGACACATTGAATAAAAAAATGAAAACTTGTAACCTGTTGTTTAATCATTTCCAAAATCAATAAATATTTTTTTAAAAAGACTTGCAAAGAATGGAGCTGAGGAGCTAGAAAAACATTTATTATGCATCAAGTGAAATAAAAAAGCAGTTATTACAATCCTGTTTTATGAGGAAATAAAAACAAATCTTCAAAACATTAAAGGAGACAAATAAATGATCATAGTCTAAAGAAACCATAGACAATAAATTATATCAATATTCCATGCTCCAGAAATATTAGCAAGTAAATTGACAGGAAAATGGGCAGGAAGCCATCCTTATGTTTATTTTAGATCTTGCAACTTTGCTAAAGTTGTTCATTGTTTCAAGAAGGTTTTTAGTTGATTCTCTTGAGTTCTCTAAGTATACCATCAATATCATCTACAACGAGGGATAGTCCTCTTTTCTCATTATCTATTCTTAATTCTTCAAATGCTTCTTCTTTTCTTATTGCTATACCTAGCATTTCTGGTATATTATTGAATAATATTGTATTATATCATGGTAAAATTAGTTATTATTCTATAATATTATAATAATTTTGATAATGGATAGCTTTTATTCATCCCTGCCTTATTGGGAAGGCTTTGAGTTCATCTCCATCATAGTTAATGGTTGTGGTGCGGTATTAAATATACTTCTTGTCCTTTTAAGAAAAACTCCTTCCGGCAGCTAGGTGGCGCTGTGGATAGAGCACCAGCACTGGATTCAGGAGTACTTGAGTTCAAATGAGGCCTCAGACATTTAATAATCACCTAGCTGTGTGGCCTTGGGCAAGCCACTTAACCCCATTGCCTTGCCAAAAAAAAAAAAAAAAGATAAGAAAAACTCATTATAAAGAAAGCAGAAAACCTGGTGGGGGGATTTAGAGAAAGTTTCTCACATATTTAGATCTTTCTCAAATATTTAGAGAACTGATTCAGATTTACAAGATTGGGTCTTTCCCCCAATTGATAATTGGTCAAATCATATGAACAGAGAGTTTTTGGAAGAAATCGAAGATTTTATTTATTTTGAATTTTGCAATTTTCCCCCTAATCTTTCTTCCTTCCCCCCACCCCCACAGAAGACTGTGTGTTAGTCTTTACATTGTTTCCATGGTATACATTGAGCTAAGTTGAATGTGATGAGACAGAAATCATATCCTTAAGGAAATAAAATAAAGTATAAGAGGTAGCGAAATTACACAATAAGATAACGGGTTTTTTTTTTTAAATTAAAAGTAATAGTTTTTGATTTTTGTTCAAACTCCACAATTGTTTCTCTGGATATAGATGGTATTCTCCATAACAGATACCCCAAAACTGTGCCTGAAATGTTCATTGAAAAATTAATTGTTTTTAAGGCAAATAGCAGTGTTTGGGCTGTTTCTGGTATCCAAGTATCTTGCAGCTCACTGAAAATGTTGAGTCAGGGAAAAATTGCAGTTTTTCTCCATTTACTGTCCAAATCCTAGTAAATTACATTCTGAGCTAACCCAAATACTATTTTAATTGGATTTTAGGATGTGACAGCTCAACTACTGTTAAGGGATGCAAAGCAGAGCCAAATAAACAATATGGAGTTGGTAATAAACCTTAATGGACTTGCTCATTCCATCGTTGCAAGAATCAGGCACAATGAACAACTTTAGCAAAGTTGCAAGATCTAAAATAAACATAAGGATGGCTTCCTGCCCATTTTTCTGTCAATTTACTTGCTAATATTTCTGGAGCATAGAATATTGATATAATTTATTGTCTATGGTTTCTTTAGACTATGATCATTTATTTATCTCTTTTAATGTTTTGAAGATTTGTTTTTATTTCCTCATAAAACAGGATTGTAATAACTGCTTTTTTATTTCACTTGATGCATAATAAATGTTTTTCTAGCTCCTCAGCTCCATTCTGTGCAAGTCTTTTTAAAAATATTTATTGATTTTGGAAATGATTAAACAACAGGTTACAGGTTTTCATTTTTTTTATTCAATGTGTCGTGTCATTTGATTTTAATGGAATATTTTAATTGCATTCACATTAAAAGTATTGAGAGTTAAGTTGATCATTTTCTCCATTTGTCTCTAATATTTTTCCTCTCAAATTAGGACATCATCTGTTTATTTATTTCTGCTTAATCTTTCTTTGAGTCAATCATGTTCACCCTAGCTATTATTCCCTTCACCATGCCCATCCCAACTTCTATCCCACCCTCTCTTTGTTTCCCCTGTTCCCTAGATTTAGAGATTTGCTCATTAGTTCTTTTTCTTCTTCCTTTTATCTAGTTATTTGATTCTTTCTTTTATTCTTCCCAGTTAAACAGTCAAGTAGAATGCCTCTTGCTCTTCTCTCAAACATTTTTCTTCATAAGTTTCTAAAATTTTCTTTTCTTTTAGATGTTTGCAAGGTAAATGGGGTTAAGTGGCTTGCCCAAGGCCACACAGCTAGGTGATTATTAAGTGTCTGAGGCCAGATTTGAACTCAGGTACTCCTGACACCAGGGTCAGTGCTCTATCCACTGCGCCACCTAGTCGCCCCTAAAATTTTATTTTCTAAAAGAGATTTTCTTCTTTCATTTCCTTTATTGCTTACCTTCACTTTATATTCCAGATTTTTATTCTTGAATTCATAGGTCTTTATGCTCATTTAGTCAATTTAATCTCTTTTATCATGAAATTAAAACTTCAGAATTATCTACTTTATATTCCTACTAAATTGTTTCTGTGACATTGCCTTGTGGCTCTTGCCCCTTAGTCCCCTTGTAATCAGCATAGTATAACTTAGTGTTCAGTCTTTCTCTGGAAATTTGAGTACTGGACCATGTCTCTGAACTAAGGACAGACTTACTGACAAGTGACTAGAAGTCATCAACATATCTTTGACTGGCATGATGGAAGGTGGGCTTGTTCTTTCTCCTGACTTAGGTTTTGTCCCCACAGTTGCTTTCCAGAGCCCCTGTTCTATTGTCCCTATTAATCTCTCTCAGTCTCTCTCTATCTCTGTATGTTCATATTTGTGCATTTCTCTGGTTGTTTTGTAACATCTAGGGATTTAGGTCAGTGCCCACTAGACTTTTCAAATGGGGAAGAACCCCGACTACTCCTCCTGGCTGAGGAATCATATAGAAATAACACGAGGGTCAACAAGATTGAGGGTTTGGGCAACTGTTTGAAACCAGCTGACATCACGTTCATAGGAACCGGATTCTTCTTCAGCAGGGACTGCTAAATCAAAAGGGCAGGGATCCTGCCTAGAGTCCACAGAGGGCTCTGCCCATTCTACAGAGACTATCAGCATCCTACTCTCTTCCATTCCCCCCATTCAGGACAAAATAGGGAAAGAATCTACACAAGGTAGAAACCAGATGAATGAAAAAGAAAGGAACATAATAATTCCTAATGTACTCCCTCTGCCTCCCAACCCAATCTGCCTCCCTATTCCCAGTAGGGATGCAGGAACCAGCCCCTGGACCCCTACCTGGGATCCAAATTGAGATCCCCTCTGCTGCAGAGATTTGTTGCACATCTTCTACCCCTGTCTCCCTTCAATACACATAAGAAACAGATTCTGCTGAATTATTTCTAAAAATTGCAGTGTGCTGCATTTTACCTCAAGTAAGTCCCAAGTTAGGGATCCCCAAATTTGTAGAGACTCTGACTAGGTTGCACTCCATACCCTCCCTGCACACTACAAAAAAAAAAGCAGTCAGTATTTTATTCAGTCCATACACAGAAGGAAAGGAGAACCAAGGAAGGAGCTGAGCAAGGAGCCATGCTTGCCAGCTCCAAATCCAAAACCAGAGACCTTTCCCCTACATAACAGTGAATGAGTGGAATTTACAGGTAAAGAGACTTGGGAATATGGGAGTTGGCACTTGCTATGTTCCTTTTTTTATCCTTTACAGAAAGACAAATATTTTGCCTACTTGGAAGGTCAATCTTGTGCACAAGTTTCACAGTTTCCTATGTCAGAATCCCTCCAAGATCAAAGCACTTAGATTCTCAATAAATTAATAGCTCATCAATTGACTGCCAACCGGCTTGTGGGAATAAACACACCAGACCTTGGAGTATATGGGTCTCTTCTAGTGCAGGAAGAGTTCATTGGTTCTGCCTTTTGGAAATCTAAGGGGATGGGTTGCACAAAACCTTCTCACTTGCTATCCCATACCTTGTTTTAGATCAATGACATACATTGTTGTAATACTTTCTCAGACATAGCAGTCAGGCATATCAACTTCCTATGGCATGCACATAACATAGACTGAATTTTGTGAGTAGAAATCACTTAATTTATTATACTGTAATTATATACTTACAGTTTAGAACAATGGTTGGGACATACTAGGTCATTAATTCTATAGTTATTATAGTCCTTTCACCTAAGGCCTTGTGACCTCTAGAAGGCAGCATAATCTACTCCAACTCCCTGATGTTAGCTCATCTAAAACCATTCTTGAGGAAAGGAATAATCACAAATGTGCTACAAGCAAAGCCTCAAGGAAAAACACACCTTGGGGACAAGTTCAACTAGATTTCTTGGAAGAGATGAAGAGAGAAAAAAAAGCAAACAAAAAAAGATTTAAAAAAAATCAGATAGTAGTGGTAGAGAAAAGATAGTGGTAGAGAAAAGAAATGAAGCAATGCAATAAAATTATGCAAAGAAAATGGACAGCCTGGTAAAAGAGGCACAACAATACTGAGAATTTAACTTCTTAAAAATCAGAATTGGTAACATCATCATTCCAAATTAAATGGAATTTTCTCCTGTTGCATTCTCCTTAACCTCTCTTCAGGTTTTGACACTGATTATTGCCCTAGTCTCCTTAATCTTCTTTCTTCTCTAGGTTATCTAATGGTATCTACTCTCTCCTGAATCTCCTCCTATCTGATCATGTCCCAGTTGGATTCTCATTCAGATCACACCCTCTAATCACAGATGCCAGAAAAAGTTTTTTTTTTTTTCCTAAACCCTTTTCTCTTCTTCCTTTGAGCCTTCACTTGGTCATCTGAACAATTCCTCTGAATTCAACTTCTATTTTTATGCAGCTGTGTCTACCTATACTGCCCTAAACTCCCTCCTGATCTCCAATTTTACATCTCCAACTGACTATCAGAAATCTTGAATTAGATGCAGAATAAATATCTTAAACTCAACACTCCACTAACAAAACAACTTATCTCTTCCCCAAAACCATCCCTCTTCCTAACTTCCCTCTTGGAGTGACACCATCTTCCCAATCCCTCACCCTTGTAACCTTGGAATTACATGCAACTCCTCCCTATCTCTCACCCACCACATCCAATTTTTTTCTAGACTTTTCTATCTTTACCTTTGCAACATCTCTCACATATGTCCCTTTCTTTTCTAAAATGTTCCAATTATGTCACATTTTATTGTGATCCACAAGTCAAAGGTTGCACTGAAAGTAGTCAAACGAAACAGAAGTAAATGTTTTTTTTTTCTAGAATTTCCTTGCTTTCTCCATAGTCCAGCAAATTTTGGCAATTTGGTCACTAGTTGTTCTGCCTCTTTGAAAACTAGTTTGCTCTTTTGGTAATTCTAAGTTTACATATTGCTGGAGCCAAGCTTGAAAAATGTTAAGTATAATCTTGCTAGAGTGTGAAATTAGCACAATTATTTGGGAAATTGAACCATTCCTTAGCATCGAACTTCTTTAGGATTGGATTGTAAATTGCTCTTTGCCGATCCAGTGACCAGCTGGCATATTGAGTATAGAACTTTAATAATATCATCTCTGAGGATTTTAACTAGCTCAGTTCCAATTCCATGACATCACTAGGTTTATAGTTGGCAATGCTTCCTAGGGCTCACTTGATGTCATTCTCTGGGATGCTTGACTCTAGATCAATAACCACACCATTGTGTTTATAAGTGATGTTAAGTTCTTTCTTCAGTACATTTTTGTCATATCTTCTTAATCTCTTTGACTTCTGTTAAATCATTCCCATTTTTGTGTGCAGCAGAGTAAAATTACAATTTACAACAACAAATGAATATAGTAACCAAGTGCAAAGATTTAAGTTTTTACAATAAGACTTCATCATATGAGAGGTAACTAGGTGGTACAGTGGATAGAAACTGATCTCTGGAGTCAAGAGGACCTGAGTACAAATTTGACCTCAGGTACTTGATACTAAATAGCTGTGTGACCAGGGGCAAGTCATTTAACCACTCTTCACTTATGAAGAAGAAGAAGAAGAAGAAGAAGAAGAAGAAGAAGAAGAAGAAGAAGAAGAAGAAGAAGGAGAAGGAGAAGGAGAAGGAGAAGGAGAAGGAGGAGAAGGAGAAGGAGAAGGAGAAGGAGGAGAAGGAGAAGGAGAAGGAGGAGAAGGAGAAGGAGAAGGAGAAGGAGGAGAAGGAGAAGGAGAAGGAGAAGGAGAAGGAGAAGGAGGAGGAGGAGGTGAAGGAGGAGAAGGAGAAGAAGGAGGAGAAGAAGAGGTGGCTAGGTGGTGCAGTGGATAAAGCATCGGCCCTGGAGTCAAGAGTACCTGGGTTCAAATCTGGTCTCAGACACTTAATAATTACCTAGCCATGTGGCCTTGGGCAAGCCACTTAACCCCCTTATGGCCTTGCAAAAACCTAAAAAAAAAGGAGGAGGAGGAGAAGAAGAAGAATTCATTATTTGATAAAAATCATTGGGAAAGCTAGAGAGCAGTCTGGTAGAAATTGGGCACAGATCAATATTTTATATCATTTACCAGGATTGGGTCAAAATGCATACATGACCTCTATAGATATAAAGGGAGAAATTGCACAAAAATTCGAAGAACATAGAATATATTACCTATCAGATTTATGGTTAGGTAAAAAAAATTAAAAAGAAATAAAGAATGTTGTGAGATGATAAATGGATAATTTTGATATCATTTAATAAAAACATTTTTGCATGAATAAGCACATCTTTATTTTGTATAAATTTGTTATTTATATAAATACTACTTTTTGGTACCAAAGTACCAAAAGAGCAATACATATACAAAATGTACATAAATAAATCAAATGTACCCAAGAAAGTAGAAAACTACAAAAAAATTATAAAAATTATGAGATGAAGGTCTCATATCTGAAATATGAATTTATCAAATCTATAAGAATACAAGTCATTCTCCAATTGATAAATGGTCAACAAATATGAACAGGGAGTCTTTTGAAAAAATCAAAATAATTTATGGTCATACTCTAATGCTCTAAATCATTTATTAGAGAAATGCAAATTAAACAACTTTAACATATGATTTTACAACTATAAGATTAACTAAGGAGGGGATGTGTAAAAACTGGGATACTGATCCACTATTGGTGAAACTGTGAGCTGAATGACCATTTTGGAGAGTGATCTGGAATTGTATCAAAAGAACTATTAAATTGCATATACCTTTTGACTCAGCAATATAGATCTGTTTCCCTAAAGATAATTGGGGGGAAAGGAAAAGAACCATATATTCTAAACTATTCATGACAGGTCTCTTTGTGATGGCAAAGAACTGGAAATTATGGAATGCCTGTCTACTATTAGTAGTCCTTTGGTATCAAAGAGAACTACACGAAGCCATCAAATGACTGGAGGTATGAGTTGCACAATCTTACTAGGCATCCTTCTCACTTGCCTTTACAAGAATAATTCCATCTCAGGGCCTGATTTGTTGGAAACAAATTATAAGAGATGGTCTGGCTGCTGTGGAAGTCTCTTGACCTTAAATGACTTCGATATGGCTCATCACCAGTGTCCAAGTTAAGCAATGGTCTGTGCTATGAGATGCAATAATCAGGTACATTTTAACATGGGCTAATCATCAGTTTGATCGTTCCTCTCAAATCATTCATCTTTGAATCGTGAGCTACTCATCAGCATAACAATGGATGACTATCAAGTGGGGAATGACTAAGCAAGTTGTGATATCTGACAGTGATGGAATACGGAATGAGAGCTAAATGATTTTAGAAAAAACATGGAAAGACTTGAAAGAAGTAATGAAGAGTGAAAATAACAGAACTAAGAGAACACTGTATACAGTAACAGCAATACTGAATTAAGAATAGCTTTGAGAATTGAAGTTATTTTTATCATAAATACCCAAATTGACTGCAAAGATATTATGAAATAAGATACTGTTTGTATCATAGAAAAGAATTGACTTGTATACACAAATACAAATATATATATATATATATATACACACACATACATACAGAGATACTGGGGTGGAGAAAAGAAAAAATAAAATTATAACATTGCTGCATAAAAGGAATAGCAAGTTATACAAAATAGATATGCAATTTCAAGTGCAATCTTTTTTCTTTAAATTCTACATCAATATGAAAATGTTTATGTTATTGTTTAGGTTCAAAATCAAAAATAAAATAGAGTTGACATCTGGCCCTGCCAGACGCCTTTGCTTTCTTAATTCTTTTCCACTATTTTTATTTTTTCCTTTCATATGAATTTCATTATTGTTTTTTCTAGTTCTAAAAACAAATGCTTTGGTAGTTTGATCAGTATGGTATTGATTAAGTGAGACCATTTATGTAGCATTGTAGTTTTTATCATATTAGTTCATCCTACCCATGATTAATTAATACTTTTTTAATGATTTAGATCTGATTTTTTTCAGGAAACTGTTGTTTGTAGTTATATTAATGAAGTTCTTGTGCTCTTAGACTATCAAGTATTTTATACATTCTGTAAATAATTTTAAATTGTGCTTCTTTTTCTATCTCTTCTTGCTCAGTTTTATTCGCACTCTGATTTTGTAGATTACTATTCTTTTTTGTCAAAATTATTAATTGATTCAATTCATTTTGGTTGAATTTGTTAGGGTTCGTTACTTATACCATCATAGCACCTCTAAAAAAGGTACTTTTTAGTCCTTCTTCACCTATGGATTATTACCTTAGTTTTGTGCTAAGTTTTTGTTATTGTCAGCACTTCCAGTAGTATGTCAAATAGAAGAGGGGACAAGTGAACATTCATGTTTCACCCCTGAATTTATTTGAAATCATTCCAGTTTATTTCTGTTATGAATAATGGGAGTCTTTGGTGGCTATATATCTGATTACTGCTTATCATTTTAAGGAAAAATTCACTTACTCCTGTTTTCTAGTGGTTTTTTTTTAAACAGAAGTGGGTGTTGCATCTTGTCAAAGGCTTTTTCTGTACCTACTGATATAAACAGGCTCATTAAACAATTCTTTGGGAGGGGAGGGGAATAACATTATTTTCATTATGTATGGTGCCCAAGTATATTGCAGCTCATTAAAAATGTTGAGACGGGCAACTACTGCAGTTTTTTGTCAGTCATTTTCTGTCTAAATTCTAGTATATTCTGACCCAATGCCAAACCCTATTTTAACTGGATATTAGCATGTGACATCTCAACTACTATTAAGGGAGGCAAAACGGAGTCAAGTAAAACCCTCAGTTTGTGAATGAAGCAACTCATGAATTTCCTCAGTGTAATAAATAAGAATTCAGACGAAGTCATCACTATTAAAATGAACTCTTCATTCTAAATTCTATCACAGATGTGGTGATAGCAGTGAGTTGTTCCTAGCAGAGCAGGTCTCTCCTTGATAACAAATTATTGTTGCCTGTTCTCAAGAGCAAAACAAGAAAGTGGCTCAGTTCAACCTGGAAGGGAATTTATGAAATACATATCAAAGTGTGATTGAGACAATGGGGTGCTGAAGCCTCCTCATACAGAATTTCAATACCTATTGGTAAGTTTTAGTGAATTTTGAGAGTAAGTTGTTTCACACAGCCAGTGAGAAGTACTATAAACTCCTGCAAAGTAAGGATACCATTTTATTCAACTATAACAGAAATGTAAACAAAAGAAAAAATATGAAATTGGTCATCTTGTTGGCAAAATGATAGCTAGAAGACATATAGCATGTTCTAAATGAGACTGCTAAAGAATATATTTATTTCGCACCACTACATGGAACCTTTATAATACTTGATTATGTACTAAGGCATAGAAGTATTGCACACAAAGAAAAAAAACAGAAATCAAAATCATGTCCTTTACAAATGAAAATATAATAAATTTATTTCTCAGGTCAGGAAATCCCCCCTCACTCCCCCAAAAATTGATCAAAGGGGAGATTGACTTTTTGTAGATCAAAGGACAAATGATAGAAAGAATGTAAATTTCTATGAAGGAAAATGATAATGATGGAATAACATAAAAATTTCTTTTATGCAGTTATACCAACCCTCAGAAAAAATTTGTTTCTTCTGGAAAACATACATATATAAGTGAAATAGGAAAAAGAGATTACTAAATAGTCAGACATGACAGAAATTGCTAAACAACAAAATGAGTTGAATATGCATTGTAAAATTAGAAACAAATTAACAACATAAATCTAGAAAAGTTAAATAAAATCTTATCAAAAGGAATAAACCCACTGACACAAGAAATCATTCATAGGATAGAGCACCAACTCTGGAGTCAGGAGCACCTGAGTTCAAATATGACCTCAGAAACTTAATAATTGCCTAGCTGTGTGACCTTGGGCAAGTCACTTAACCCTATTACCTTGCAAAAACCAAAAAAGGAAGAAAGAACTCATTCATTAAGATCAATTTGAATTAAGCCAGAAATACAGGCTGGTTTAAACAAGCAAAATAATTGATTGTATTAAAAACAGAAATATCTCAATTCATGATTATCTCAATAGATAAAGAAAAGTCTTTTGACAAATTACTACTATCATTTATACTTAAAAAAATCTCTATAAAGTATAGGCACAATCTCAGGAAAAATATCTCTATAAAACCAAAAATGAACATCATAAACAATATGGATAAACCAGAAACTTTCTGAAAATATATAGGAGTAAGCAAAGATGCTTGCATTCCCTGAATTATTTTATATAATTCTTGAAAAGATAGAAATTGCTTTAAAGTGAATAGAAATAAATTAAAGGTAACAAGACAGGCAAAGAGGAGATGAAAGTATCTCTATCTGGTGATGATCTGATCCCTTAATAAGAAAATCCTAGGGAAGAAGGAAGCATATCAAATGAGAAATTTTAATAGTTCAACAGAGGAAAACTGCAAAGCTAAAAAAAAAGGTGTATTTCAACAGCATTTATAAATAACAATAATAATGACATATTTTCAAAAACTTGATTCAATAATAGAAAGTGAATTACAATTTAAAATAAATTTGTAAAAGACACAGCAGAAATGGGGATCAGTTTACCAAAATGCAAAAAAATATAGATTCCATTACAAAGAACTTCTTAAAGCAATAACGATTGAAATCACTGAAAGATTATTCAGCGCTCATACAGAATAATAAAAATAGCAATACTACCAAAATTAATTCAACATTTTAATGCTATGTTTATTAAAGTATCAAAGGGATGTTACAAAAATCTGTAAGACAATAAAACTTCGTTTGGAGAAACGAAAGTTTGAGAATAATTAGTAAAATAACAAAGGAAGGATTGCAGAGGTACAGTATTTTCAGACCACAAAGTATCTTATCAAGCAGGAGTTGTCAAAACCGGCAGTTTAGGGTTTAAAAAAATAAATAGATCAATCAAACAGACCATTACAAGGGAAAAGAAGAAATTTAATAAACCAGTTTTCAGTAAATCAGAAAACAAATTACTTAGGAATGAATAAGCAACTTGATCTATAAAAAAGCAACACTTCTGGGAAAAGCAGAAACAATTTCACAGAAATTAGATTTAGGATTATATTCCACAATTAATTCAAAATATATGTCTGACCTCAATAATTTGAAGAGAAAATTATTATATGCCTTTCAGTAGTTTGGGAGATGTGTTCTTATCCACACAAGAGTTAGAGGCAATTAGAAAAGATAAAATAGGTAACTGTTTACTGGAACCTGAAAAGTTTCTGTACAAATAAAATTAATGCATCTGGAATGAGAAGGGAAACAGTCACAATGGGAAAATATCTGTATTGAATTTCTCATAAAAGGGGGGGATGGCATTTGGGTATACAAAATAGAGAGATAACAGAAAGAGATAGATTAGATTAAGAGATTTCTTGTGGTTGTGCATTGTGATATATAGCTAAACATCCACAAGAATTCTGTGGCTAAGGACCCACTTTGTGAAATGCCTCCCCATACAGCTGATATTGGACACCTATCAGGGATCATGCGAAATAAAATCCAAAGTCTGCTGAAGGGAATCTACTTGGAGAAAACTAAAGACATTGTCAGTGGTTTGAGGTCTGTGCAGGCAAAGCAGAAACCCTTTAAAATTAACCTACAGAAGCTTTAAAGAAGGAATAGCAAAATTAAATTCCCTCCATGATAACATTCTCTTTCCTCTTTTCCATTCCTTCTGCATTCCAATACCTTCTTGTCTGTGATCCAAAATCACTGGGTATTTCACGCATCACATCACATCATATCACATCACATACATCCTCCCTCAAAGGTTCTCTTCATGGCACCATTTCTCCCCATGAATACATCAGTGTTAGAGGTCAACGCCTTTTCTCTTTTCAAGACATTCAGTGTTTCCAAGGAAACCAGGGTAAGTGGAGGTTTTGCTGTGTTTTGTTTCTCTGCTGGGTCTCCCTCCCCTCCCCCTAACTCCATTAATAGGCATGAAATACACAACACAATCCACTGTCTGTGCTGGCAGGACCCACCTCCATCTTTCTGTTATACTGACTTAAAAAGTTAAAATGCATAAAAAATTTCATGTAACACTCTGGTGAGTGAAAAAAGAATGAAATAATTTGAAATCCAATTCCCTTTGTATGTGTGTGGTGGTGGTGGGGATATTGGAGGTGGGGGTCAAAGAGGGGAAGCAGTTCTGGGTTTTAGTGCAGAGGGCCTTCCTAGGGCTGTTATCTACAATTTTTTTCAGGAAGATCTGAGAGGCTGAAGGAGATAGCTCGATTTTACTGCAGTTCTAGTCTGCACCCATCATTTTTCTATGGATTTTAAGGGCATACAAAAAGATTGTGTGTCTTATTGGCTTTTATTTTTATTTTTTTGTAAAACTAATGAAACAAAGAAAATTTTATCTAAATATGGTATGTGAGTGTGTGAAAGCTTATGTGTGTTTGCATTTGCTTTCAATTTTCTTTAATAATTTCATAAATTATTATTCATTTAAATTCTCATTATAGTCTGTCCAAGATTTAAAAAAAAAATTATGGCTTTGGGTAGTCCAACACTTCTGAAGTTATCTCTCTTGGAGCTGTTTTCCAGGCCAGTTGTTGCTTTTTAATGAAGTATTTTATTTCTATTTTCTTCTATTTTTAAAATTCTTTTGATTTTGTTTGATTCATTCTTACTGCCTCAAAGTCATTAGATTAGCTTGCATTCCTCAGTTCTAATTTTGAAGGAATTGTTTTCTTCTGTTAGCTTTTGTATTTCCTTTTCCATTTGACCAATTCGACTTTTTTAAATTGTTTTTTCAGTTGACTTTTGGACCTTTTTCCCCTTTTGTGTCTTCCATGCCAAGCTGTTGAGTCTTTTTTCACGATTCTCTTGTATACTTCTCATTTCTTCTTCAAATTTTTCTTCTGCCTCTCTTATATGATTTCTAAAATCCTTTTTGAGTTCTTCTGGATGGATTTTTTTGAACCTGAGACCAAGTCATATTTCTGTTTAAACACTTTATATGTAGACATTTTGGCATTGATGTCCTCAACTGAGTTTGTGTTTTTTATCTTCCCTGTCAACATAGAAGCTTTTCTTTTTTTTTTTCTTGCTGATTCTTCATCCTATGTTGTGACTTAAAGTTGAATTGTACTCTTGAGGTATAAGGCTCCACTGTCCCAAATTTCTTGCACTGAGTATTAGAAGTCTGGCCCCTGGATTGTTGCTCCAGGGTCTCAGGGTCTGGTCACCTGCCTGTTGTGCCTAAAGCTCCAGGCCTTCCAGGCCCTGCCACTAGCCTGGTGATTCAGGAGTCCCTAATTGGTACATGCAGTATTTCACACCTACACTACCCCTTCAAAACCCTATGGGTAAGTCAGCCAGAATCGCTCAATGTTTGTGGAATGAAGAAATTTTATGTATGGAGATAGCATCTGATTGATATGAATATTGAAGATAACCCATGAGAGTGTGTGTGTGTGTGTGTGTGTATGTACATCTTGGTTTAATCAGGTAGGTGGGAGCTAAAGTCTCTTATGTCCTGAGGGCTCTGCAAAGGGGTCTTAGAGTCTTATAGACTCTAAGAACTCTGTCTCCAGTGCAAAAAGTCAGCAGGATCTGAGGTCATATCCTACCTCTGATGCTTACAATAATTACAATTCAATTGACCCTGGGCAAGTCCCTTAACCGCTCTCTCCCCCTTTTTGGTGCCAGGTTGGGCTAATTAAACTTTATTTTTCTGAGGTTCTTTTGTCTCCATTGCAAAGGGAACAAACTTGTAAAGACACAGACCATCCAAGTGATGGCATTCATTCTGATATAATGGGAAGGCATTTGATTTCAAAACAAGACGACCATGTCAGAGTGGATTATATAGGTTGATTTATTTGGTTTACTGGGAGTAATCATGTTGAAGAGGGGGAATTTATTCATGAGACCAGTACGGTGGTGGCAACAGAACAGAGCAATGGATGCCCACCCCCTCATTGCACCACATCAGACATTATATAGAAAGAGAACAAAGAAGGCCGAAAGTCAAGAATGGCAGTCAAGGGCAACTTTTCCCATGGCATAGTTGAAGCTTCTCTTGCTTATTTATTAGTGAGATTATAGATCTCACTCCCAGACCCTTAGATAAAAATATTTTGGGAGATCTTAACTCTGGTAGGACAATTAGTCTTTCCTCAGGGTGGGGGATGAAGCCTAAGCAGGTGGACTTGAGTAGAAGGGTCAATCTGCACCTCATGCTCATAGTCCCATTTTCCCACTTTTGAGGCACAAAGCATGTCTAACACAACCCCCCCCACACACACTGTCTCTGTCATTACAGATTCTTGTCACTTCCTTTGCCCCTTTCCTTCTCTTCTTGTCTCTAAAGTTTTTTCCATCTCTCTCCCTTTCTCAGTGTCTGTATTGTGTGTTTCTCTGCCACTCTGACTCTGTCTTTGTCTCTGTTTCTTCCTCTGTCTGTAGGTCTCCCTGTCTCCCATCAGTTCCTTGAAGGACTGCTAGCCTTCTAAATATAATGCAGAGAAAGCTGGGCATGGGAGTGATTACATCTTGGATACAAACTTTGTAAATCTTTTGTTTGCTTTATAAAGGGAATCTTCCTTCTCCCTTCCACACCTGATTTGGATTGCATTGTATTTTGGGTGGGGCAGCCAGGGAGCACAGGCCCTGGAAGACCACCCAAAAGAGACCCCTCCCCCAAAGGCAAAATCTCCAGTGTCCAGGTCACCACCCCCTCCCATGAACTCTGGGAGAGAATTTAAGGAGAAGGAGAGAGGGTTTCAACTCCTTTTACCTTCCAGTCTCCTGCTGAACCCAGGCCAGTTGGCCTGGCCAATTCAATCAGCTATCCCCATGGTCTTCTCTTTTAAACTCCTTTTAACTTTTCTATTACTTTCTTATTATGCTGTGACTTCCTTTAATAAATCTCTATTTTCTTTCCAAAACCTGCATTGCTGAATCTGAGTTGAGATTCTTTGCGGGGCAGAACTAAACCCAAGAAAGAAATCAGTAGAAACACACCTACATCATTCTTTCTCTTTGAAATCAGCAACTCCTTCAGATCAGTTGTTTGGCTGTAAGACCTGCATGTTGTTGAGCATAATAAGATTATCAAAGGTATAATCCTTGTAAATAAAAAAAGATTTATTTTTTAGAGAGTACTCAGTCTTCACTTACCAGTCACTTTGCCAACTTAGTAAGAAATTAAGATTCCTAGGTATCTTCCCCTATGTTAAATACAATCTCAGAAGAACAATGGTCAGGTTGCTTGGAGATTTGTCCTGCCAGGAAGAGACAACAACAGATTAGATAGCATTGTACAAGGATGATAGTCTTTAAGGAGCAGTTCAGGCCTCTCATGGTCGGACCACAAAAGGAGGTTATGATTTTTCTTATTCTCCATTTTTGCTTAAAAGTTCTATTTTTCCTAGTTCAACCTGGCCATTTTCTTAATGGCCATCACCTAAAAGTTAGAGGTAAGATTTTTTATTTTTGTTTTTTGCAAGGCAAATGGGGTTAAGTGGCTTGCCCAAGGTCACACAGCTGGGTAAGGTAAGATCTTAGAAAAATAAAATTTTAAAATGTCCAACATAGACCTTCTGCCCTTTTATTTTAATCCTATATTTTTAAGCTTTTTACAATTTTAGTTTTGACAAGCTGCTTGACACCTGCTTTGCAATGGACCAATTTTTGTTGGATCCCAAACACTTATAGTTCTATAATTGTACATATATATATATAAATTGTAATTATATATAATTGTATATATATAATTGCATGTATATATATGTATATATGTGTATATATATATATATTATATATATATATATATATATATTTGTAACAGAAGCAATTGCAATCTTAAAAGCTGCTTGGGTAGAGATCCCCCCCCCCCAATTCTTGATGTACCATTGATTCATTGTTTAATATAAAATCTATATCCTGATTTCCCTAGGTTTCACCTTCTACCTAATTCCAAGTCCAGTAAGGGAATGGATGAGAGGCAAGATATAGAAACCTGGATTGGACTAGAGCTCAGGGCCACAGTCTTATCTACCAACCTGTGGCCCAGCCAACGCTGCTTGGCTGTTTTTTAATCTGTCCCACTCTAGCTCTCTCTCTCTCCACTAATCCCTTCCTATGTCTTGTAACCTTTTAAATAATTTTTTGTTTTATTTCTACCCTTGTTTTCTTGAGTCTAAATAATGATTCCTCATAGGCAGAACCGAACTCAAGTAGTCAGTGGTGCCAGTTAGGGGTGCCATTTAGGAGTCTCTGCCCAGACTGCGAAACTGGATCAAGCTATGTAGGTGAGTGTTGAGTTCTTACTGGTTAGCTTATCCTTTACTCAGACCAACAGCTGAAGAGGCAGGAGACAAAGATGGAAAGTTCTCCATTTATTCAACCCCAGGTAAGTGCTTAAATACCCTTTATCACTCCCAATCCCAAGGCATTCTCTAACTACAAGTCATGCAATGCCCCACCCCATTGAGAACAGTAGGTGTTAAAAGTTTACTTAATACTCCCACACAGAGCAGTCCCTTACAAATCCCCCTTTTAATTTTTGAGGTAAATTTCCTGTAAGCCATCTGAAAGAGGGTGGATTGTTTTCAGCATTACTGATACACCATGCATGGGGAAGATCCATATCACTGTAGGACTTGAAAGTTTATCAGATCCATTAACAATATCCTATGCAGCATGATCAGGAGGAAAGCAATATCAATTTCATTTGCTATTTATCCCCAAATCAACCAAATTCAAAACCCAAACCAAAAGAGTAAAAATACCATAAGTAACTGTTTGACAATTATATCAATTTAGCATCAAAACATATCAGATAGTACAAATATCTTTCCCCCCAAATCATTAAATTATATGATTATAGTAAAATATTTCTTTCCCAAAAGAAATCATTAAATTATATTTTTAATATTCCCAAATTCCTAGAAATAAAATTTATCCCAATATAATTTCCTTTGGAATCACACACACACACACACACACACACACAAACAACAGAAACAACTCTCTTGAAACACATTTACCAAGCTGAAATTGATACCTTGGCCAGTATCAGATCTCAGAATGCAGAAACATTTTCCCACCTCTCCAGGCCAGTGGAGAGATGTAAAATGTACTATAGATGTTTAAATACACATATACACACATATTTTTGAATGCACCTATTAAGACTGGTGAAGAAACATAACTTTTGGAATCAGTCAGGATTTCTTGAGGACCCTCATATTCATATTCATGAAAATCTTGAAATAGCCAATCAAAAAAATTGAATGCATTCTTAAACAGCTTCACAAAAATTCAAAGTTAGCTACTCGATTACAGAGATATTATCCATACACACAGGCTTCATACAAAAGATGAAATCTGAATTTCCCAATCCCAGAAAAAGTCTTCCTCCCCTTTTTTCTTAACTAATTGACTATGAAGCTTCCCAATCAATAGTCTAAGAAAGACACAATCATTGCCCAACCCCCACCTCCTCCCCAAACCAGGAAGAAGGTATGGGGGTCCCTTGATTTCTAAAATAACTTTTTTGGGGGAGTCTTACACCCTTCCTGCAGCAAAGCATGCATACCTTTGGAGACATAGGTCGTGGCATGCTTGATTGTAGGCTGGAGAGTGGAATTCACTGTGGCTTTGGGAGTGAAATTCATCGTGGTGCTGGAGTGAACAACAGGGTTGGTGGCAGTGAAGAGGAGTCTCTGAAGTTGACTATAGGTTTAGGGGTTTGGGTCACACTTAGCATGCATAGTGCAGCCAGTCAGGCAGCAGTGACAAAGAGGAGTGGCCAGTAGGTCCCCCCCCCATCCCATTCCTGGCACTTGTGCTTGGACAAAGGACTGCCACTGAGGAAGAAGCTCCATCCCCCTGTGGCATCGCCTGGAAGACTTTACTTCCCCACTCAACAGCAGCCCCAATCAAAGAATCTGTGCTAATTTTGCCCCTAATTGACACAATATAATATTGTAGGGAGTCCTTCAACTATGAAAATAGTGACAGTCCCTGCTTTATCTACTTTTCTCCATTTCAAGGGTTGACAAGAAATTTCTGTTTCCTGTCAACCCCCAATGCTTACTAGATTAGTATAGACAGCTTGTTTAGGCCAAGCTTGTGTCCAGTTCTGTATGGGGAACACAGTCCAATCATTGTCAATCAAGCCTAGGAAAGCATTCGTTCACTTGGATAACACAGAGAGCTTTTTCTGAAGAAATCATAGTTGTAAACACAATGTCATTATTGCTTCTCAGTTTTGGCCCTTTTATCAGCTCCCTTTCCTTTCAATTTATACCAGATCCTGAGAAAACATGTAACTGAGCTATACATTGGTTCTCATTTATGGAGCTATCATCATTGTTAGCATTCACTATTGCAAAAGAGAAAATTTCCCACTTACCTGCTTTACTAAAGGTATAATGTAAATATACTCTGGATTCGGTGGAGTCAAAATGATTGCAAACTCCTTATCCATTAATCGTGAAGGGTGAATAGGTACTTCAGTAAAAACATGTAGAGGCACCCTAAATTTCCCACAACTTTTGACCATCAATAGTTTGATATGGGTTGGCTTGCTGCCAAAGCTGCATACTGGTTTTTCCATTCCATCCCCTGCTGGTCCTGAACTGCCATACCCCATGATTATTTTTGAGGGGCCACAGGGAGAAGGCCCCTTTCTCCATTTAAATTTCCTTGTCTACATTCTGATGTCCAGTGTCCTGCCTTTTTTACACTTTGGACACAGAGTTTTAGGATGATGTGCCCTGACCTTTCTGGGTTTGGCTCCTTGGGCACTCCAACAATTTTTCCTTAAATGTCCAGGTTTTCCACAAACAAAACAAGTCTGTCTCTCTTTATTTCCCATATGCATATTAGCAATGCCTCTGCTATTAATTCTGTATGATACACCTGAGACCCTACTCTGTCACATCTTTGAATCATTTCTTCAATGGTGTCATCCTTTCTTAAGCCAATCATTTCTTTCTGACAATCAGCATTTGCATTAGTCCATGCTGATTGTTTTATTAATACATCTATTCCTGCTACATCTCCTAAAGTTCTTCCTACTTTCTCCTGTAACCAGGCAAAGAATTCTACAAAGTCCTCATCATTTCTTTGTCTGATAAGTGCAAATTTCACCCTGAAATTTTCATTGTGTATTGGAATATGTCCCCAAGCATTCTTTACACAGGTAGCAAATCTTCCATATATTTCTAACTCATAATATAGTCAGTCTGCATTGTTGAGAAATTGACCTGTGTCACTTAATTGATCATAACATGTGGTAGCATTGGGACCTTGTGCAAAGTCATCTGTCTACATTGGTCTATAAACTCCATCATCCAAAAGACAGATTATCCTGGTGATAAACAAGCCCTAACTATCTGCTTCCAATCATTAGGTGTTAATATGGAGTACACAAGAGTATCCAATTATAACAGGACAAAAGGTGATCTTGTCCCATTTTCCTCCTTCTTCAAATCTCTGACTGCTTTTATATTTATTGGCTCATGTCTTCTCCTGAGGTTTCCTGAATTAAAAGGATCTGGCTCCTCAATAACAGGATATGACTGAAACTCAACTCCTGGATCCCCTAAATCTTCTCCCTGATCTTTTGCCCTTTCTGTCCTAGGTGCTCTAGGGCAGATCCTAGGCTTTTCTTGATAATATTTATTTCTTCTGCCTCAGGTCATGGAGGTGAATACACTTTCCCTTTACCTTCGATTTCTTCCACACCGCCTTGTTCCAACTTCCTTAATATCTGCCTCATGGTAACTTGTTATCTCTCTGAAGTCTTTTGCTCTGAGATGTCACCTGAAAGCTTTTTCCTTGCTTGCATTGGCTAGTCCTTATCTCAGACTCCGATCAGATAGCCCCAAAATCAGTTTTTTTCCTTGCCTTAGTGTCCCTGTTGGGGCACCATTTGTTGAGTTCCTGCCAGCTAGCTTATCCTTTACTTAGACAAACATTGAAGAGGGGAGAGACAAAGATGGAAAGTTCTCCCCCCAAGCAAGTGCTTAAAAACCCTTTTTTACTCACAGTCCTGAGTCATTCTCCAATTACAAGTCAAACAATTCCTGGTGCTTGTGGACAGCAGGTGTTAAAAGTTTACTTAGTACTCCCATACATAACATCTCTTACAGGTTAGCACATACCCTTTTTTTTAGATTCTAGATTTTTTAGGAAAGTAGGAAGATTATTAGACATCTAGCCCTTGTTCTGTGCTTCCCTCTTTTGGGAAAATAGAAAAAGGTTGAGTTCTGTGGGGAGACAGATGATCCCCATGTGGTATTTCTCAGTAGGCCTGGTGTGGGCCTGCCTTGTTTTCAGACTGATCTGAGGAAAGGCAGTTCTGAGGTGTCTTTGGTTTATACCCCACTGTGGAGTGTGGGTTGTTAAGGAAGGATGTTTGGTGTATGCCCAATTGACGTTTGCCTACCTATAAATTGCTGGAGAATTAAAATATGGGGGAAAACTTGGTACCAAAAAAGGGCCCCCAGCTGTGTGCTTGCCCTCTGGTTAAAGCAAAACACCTGAGCTCCTGGAAATTATCTTTGAGTGGAACTTTTTTTCTCTCTTTCTCTTTGAAGTGCTCTCTCTCATTCTCTGCCACCCCCCCCCACCCCCCGCAGAAAGGGAGGGGAGGGAGAAAGGAAATCTTCCTTTTTATAACTTTGAAACTCAAACCTATGTTTCAGATGGAATGCGTACTACACTGCAAGAAGGGTAAGAACCCCCTCCAAAACTTGTTTTGGCCCCATTGTTTAAAATAGCGGACTCCCAGGCCTTCTTCCTGGTTTGGGGAAGAGAGGAGGAAATGACCAGTTTTTCTTAGGCTATGTGTGTTTATCAAACCCAGGTCCCATTTAGCTGGACTGAGAAAGTCCCACCCCTGGCATGGAGAAGGGAAAGTGGCAGATTGATTGAGAAGCCTTGTGGTCAATTAGTTAAAGAAAAGGGGAAGATAACTTTTTTTCTGGGACTAGGAAATTCAGATTTCATTTTTTAATTAAGCCTGTGCTAATAACTAATATTTCTGTAATAGATTTACTGTGTTTGAATTTTATAAAGTTACTTAAGAATGAATTCAATTTTAATTATTGAATGGCTATTTCAAAATTTTAATGAATATTTTAGGTTCCTCAAATTCTGATTGATTTGAAGGATTATTATTTTTTTTATTGGTCTTAATTGATACATTCAAAAAAAAAAATAAAATATAAATATATTTGTGTATGTGTGTACCTAAACATCAATGGGACTTTTCACATCTCTCCACTGGCCTGGAGAGGTGGTAAAATATTTTTATATTCTGAGATTGGGAGCTGGCAAGGGTATCCAATCTCACCTTAATAAATTTGAAATCTTTATACAAAAGAGTTGTTTCTGTTGTTTTTGCCTCTCTCTGTGTGTGTGTGTGTGTGTGTGTGTGTGTGTGTGTGTGTGTAATTCAGATATAAAATGGTTAGTTGCCTGAGTTAAATGCTACTCTTTTTAGTTTGGGTTTTGAATTTGGTTGCTTGAAAGTGTCTCATTTTAAGGAATTAATGACAGGATATGAGCCTATCCACTTATACTATCTGAAAGTTTGTTAAATGGAAAAGTTTGTGAAATGATTTAAGCTGACAGATAAGTTTTTGTTAAGCTAATATTGATTGAAGGCTGCATTCAACTTAAGTTAATGGAGACTTTTAAGATTTAGGCTTCCTGCCCTCAAGAGGCTTTGAAAAGAGGGCAGGAAGGCCTTTGATAGGAAAAGATTACCACCTTGTGTTTAAAGAAAAAAGAAACTATCTGAGAGTAATTTAGTCACCTAAGTTTTGTAACAAGTCTTGAGAGTTTGTGTGTTTTATTAAGAAGGAAAATATAACTGGGATAAATTGTATGTCAAGGAATTTGGGAATATTGAATCATATAATTTACTGATTTCCTTTGGGAAAGAGAAGCATTGTACTAAATTTTTGTAATTTTATTTGTTCTGATGTTAAATCAGTATTTATAATTGCCAACACTCTCACAAGGTCTTTTGTTGGTAAAGAAAGAAAGTTTGTAATAATCTTTGTCTCTTATCAATCATTACATGTTTATGGAAGGTAATATATGTATATGTATTTTTCAGTTATGCGATATTGTCTTGTTACTTCAAAGAAATTATATTAACAGTGTTTGATTCTCTTGTGAACATGTAACCTATTTGAATATTGTAATGTATGTTAAAGCCTTGAATTAACAAGTCATTATTTTGAAGGGGTGGAAAGGGAAATGGAAATATCCCAAATCATGACCCCCTCCTAGGATAAATCTGTGAATTCGTATATATATGTGTGTATATATATATATATATATATATATATAAATATGTATATATGAAATATTATTTTTTTAAATTTAATAACTCATGTTGTTAATTGACTTGAATGCCTAATTGTTTAGGTGCATTGGAATCAATAACACATGTTAGAAATTTAAATTTGCCTAAGATGTTCTAATGGTTTTAAAGAATTCTGAAAGTAATAATTTGTATTTTGAAGATGGCTAATAGTTAAGTATATGTATAGAAGTTTCTAGCTATATATGTAAACTAGGACTAAACTGTGGTTATTTGCTTTGAAGGAAAAGCACCCATGTAACATCAGGAAGATAAAATAATGATGATAATTGGACATGTGGCAATCTATAGTCCATTATGTGAGAAGTATGGAGATGATGGGTGACCTCCTAGCTAGGAGATGTTTAGTTATTTTAAACATAGTTAATAAGTAAATGAGTTCGTTGCAAAAGGGCCACAGTCTTCTCTACCAACCTGTGGTCCAGTCAGCGCTGCTTGGCTGTTCTTTTATCACTCTCTCTCTAGTCTTTCCTATGTCTTATAACCTTTTAAATAAATTTTTGTTTTATTTCCACACTTGCTTTCCCAAGTCTGAATGATGATACCTTACTGGCAGAACCGAACTCAAGTAGTTCAGGAAATCACTGGATTTACAAGAGTGCATTCCTACCTTCCTTATAGCCTAAGATCAATCTTCACAAGGTACTGATTTGCAAACTTCCCAAACTCACAAGGCAAGTAGAGAAAAGATCTGTTGGTGACTGGGGGTGGGGAGGGGTGGCATGAAAGACAAAGGAGATCTGTAACGGATTTCTTATTGAAGATGGGTTCTATTGAGATCCTGAGACAGCTAGGGAAGCTACAATTCTCATTGTTGAAGGAGGTTGTGGAAAGCATTCCTTTGAATTCAGTGGGGATCCAGAAGCTCCTGTATATCCTGTAATGAGATAGATGTCAACAGGCTTCTCACCACCCCCAGTGTCTATACGGGAAGAAAAGAAAGTAGAACTAGCATTCTCCTGGAGATAAAGGGTAGTGGAAGGAATGGCCCTTTTCCCAAGGGCCGCAGTACCTTAATTTGGTGTCCAGTCACAAGAGAACACACATACAAACAAAGGATACCCAGAACCCAATTATTTGATAGTACTTACATCAGGAGTGATATGAGACAGTCAGCACAGGTGAAGCTGAAGGTCTGTCTTAGGAAGGACAGGATGAGTTTAAGCTGAAATATCTGAGCCCCCCCACACACACCTTTAATCTGGCTGGATGTGAGGACCTTTGATCTGCTACTTTCCCAGGGGAAGAATTGGAGCAGTGATTTAAAGATCTAGGAGTTGTAGGTGAGCCCTAAGGGGTGGAGAAAATTCTCATATAGTGATTAGTCTGGGAATGAGACAGGAACTTAGATAAAGAGGGGAATCTTCTGCTCTTCAGGGACAGGTGGGAGGAATTCTCTCAGGGTCACTTTTCTACATCACAAGGCCTTTCTCAGCCAAACCCCATCATATGGTCAAATGGGGACGTAAGAATTTTCTCAAGCCTGTGTCTCAGACAGAGGAGAATTTTCCCCAGGTTTGTCTTTCCATATCTCAAGGCCTCGCTCAGGCATAAGTTCTGATTCCAATTTATAATTTCCCCAAAAGAAGGGTGGCCAAGCTCCTGGAAGCCTGGGATGTGCCATGCAAGGCTAAGGGCAGAAGCTAGTCTAGGCTGATGGGTGGGTGTGAGACTGGGGCTGATGCAGATGTTGGTTGGGATATTGTAGATGTAGGGAGGGGGGAGCTTGAACAGGATCCAAGCCAGAGCCGCCACCTCTACTGGCAAGTAAAGGTGAACTGCTGTCCCAGTTGGGAGGCCTTTGCAGTCCTCCCTGCCTGCCAGTCAGGTCCCTACTGAACTTTGTTGTCACTTTTCCAAGCTTAGGAGACGGGCACCAGACCAGCTCATCTGATGGAGCAGGTCAGTGTGTACCTGACCTTCCTGAATCTAAGCCCCTCTAGACTCTCATCCTTAAATTATCCAAGGCATGGACAGAGTGGTCAATTTGCATAAATGACAGAGAAGTGGAAGTCACTTAGGGCTCTGCAAAGTTGTTTACAGAAATAAGAAGAATCAGATTCCCCTTGGATTCCTTAACAATAATGGCTCCTCCCCCAACCCATGCTAGGCCAGAGAAAAGTCACAAGTCATTCACAAAGCAAATATCAAGTACCTAGAGTTCTTAGGAGTGGTGAGCAATACAGAAACAATACCTGACTGCTAAGTCTTCACAATCCTTGGGGAGAGAATGGCAGTGGTAATAGACTATATAACCAAAGAACTGCAATATGTGGGATGTATGTAAATCAGCCCCTTTGGTTACAAACCAGTGTTATGGGAGTTCAAAGGAGCCTAACATTGTTTCAGGTAAGGGTGAGCAGAGAATGTCTTTAGGACATTTTGATAGTTGATGATAAAGAGAAGGGTATCCCAGTACAATGGAAACAGAACTAGGTAAGGAAGTAGAAAACTTGGAGTATGTCATCATAAATAGTTCCTATAAGTAGAGTGGAGGCTGTCGGAGACAGTCAGAGGCAGGACTGAAAAGATGAGTTTTGTCTACTTCAGGAGCTTCTGAACAGGACAGACTACTCAGGATGTTATTTCAAGCCTATTACAATCTTAGTCTTCCAACTGCCTTTCTATATTTACCTCATTATTCCCTTTTAAAATCACAACTTCCTACCTAACTTGGCTTAGAAGCCACTCCTTAACTTGAGTTTCTGTCTCCTGCCTTTATACCTACAATATACTCCTTCTTTACCTCTGCCTCTTATCACCCTTAGCTTTGTCAACTCGAGTGCCAGATCCTATAGGGAGTTTTTCCTGACTCTCCTAGTTGTGCCCTCTTCCTCCTTAAATTATCATATTTATTTATTCCTTTACTTGTTCTTTCTCTCAATAGAGTGTAACCTGCTTACCAATTGGAACTTTTTGTTTTTGTCATATTTTCTGGACCTAGTCAGTGCCTTGTATTAAATAAGTGCTTAGTAAGTGATCACCTGATTTAAAAAGAAACTCACTGATCCCTTGACAGACTCATATTATTTTTATACTCTTTAGCTTCCTGGGAAGAAGGACTTAAAATCTAATGAGCCCTTTGATTGGAATTGCCAGTGTCTCTATTTTCAAGGTTTGAATTTTCTTTACTAGGTTCTATCACATTACCCTTCTCTTTTCTTTGACTTGCTTTATTTATGTTACAGTACATTATTAGATCTTAATTTAATATATTAGCTAATGACTATTTATTACAGTGTATAAAAGGGCAGTAGCAAACTTTTTTGATACCAATACTCAAGAGGCTTTTACAATATCTTATATTTTTATAATATTATGTGCTTTCCACAGTGTGTTCATATATGTTCTCTCATTTGATCCCTTTATTTAGAAACATGAAGTGGAGAAACTGTATAAGGTGGAGAACAAATCTGTCCTTAGTAAACAGTAAGTTTTACTGTCCAGTGAGTCTCAATTTTAGTTGATTCCCTTAACTAGAGGTAATCCCTGGAAATGTCCTCTTGATCTAGAAATCATTACCAGGAGGGTAGTATCTGGTATGAGAGTAGAAGCTTGTCTATAACTCTGTAACTATCTCTGCTTAGATGCTACACTGATCTCATTCTTCTATATGACTAATCTTTCATTTCATGCCTTATGTATTGTTATAGTCTTCTAACTTGCTTATCCTGATTTCCCCAATATATATTTACAAAAACACAGCTTTCATCATGTCATTTATCTGCTCAAAACTGTTTACTAGCTCCCTGTTGCTGAGCGATGAAAATTCAGAATCTTAATCTAGCATTCTAGGCCCTACTTCATCTGGTGAACTACCTTTCCAATCCTGTCTTCTACTGTTCTCCACTACTCTCCATTCCAGTCAGATTTTTCATTGTTCACCAAAAATGCCATGTTATTCCTGCCTCAGCCTTTGTTTACCAATTTCTGTTGTCTACAATGCCATATTTATTCCTCTGCATCTGTAAATCCTACCCATTCTTTGAGACCTTACTCAAGGCCCTAACAGTCTCTTGTCTCTGAAAGCAGTAACACTTGCTTATGCCTTTCATTTGACATCAATTATAAATTGCCTCATGACATTTCTTGTATTATTCCCATATTGTTATTAAACTTTAGGTTTATATTTTGTCTCTCTCAGTAGGCTTTAGACTCCCAAGGGCAGTAACTTTTTGGTCTCATCTAGAGTACCTAGCATAGAACAAGACACATACTTCCCATCTAGGCAAGTAAATTTCTTTTTAATGAAGCAATGTCTTCTGCTTGGACTATGGATCACAGGCTGCATCTGGAAAAGTGCTTATATCATAACAGTTTCTTTTAGGATGGAGCAAATGATTCAACAGTAAAAACAGTCCCATGCTTTTCTTAGTGTTATTACAAATTTCCTGATTTTGTCGCCGAAGGTTTTTTTCTCTTTCTCTCATATCTTTGTTTCTCCTCAGGTTTCTACAACTTTGTCTGACCCCAAATCGGGAACATGCTATACATTACAAGTGAGTGGAAAGTGGTGCTAAAATTATAATGGACCTGAGAATGAACAGGATTGATTGATCTTGGTACTAATAGAACATTGTTGGGAAGAGATATAATTCAGTTGGCAACAGCTACAAGACAGATGAGTTCTCTGCCTCAGCCAGGTCCATTCTACCTGCCATCACCATTTTTTTTCCTATAAAAGACATTTCCTAAATAGACTGCTGATAAAAAAAAAAATATGGTTCCCTTCTCTGTACAGATCTTGTCAATTCTGACAAAATGGCTGGTTGTGCTAGAAGGTAGAAAATGATCTTTAAGAAGGGAAGGGGTGGGATTGGGGCTTAGAAAGGGATAGGGGTACTTTGGTGATCTCTCTAAAGTAAATTATCTTCTTATCTAAGAGCTATGGCTGGACAGATCCTGGGTTACTAACTCAATACCACCATCATACCTTTAGAGAATCCCCTTTCAGTGTAGAGCTGCATAATGTTATGAGAACCTTAGAGACTATCCAGGCCATCTGCCTCATTTTACAGATGAGGAAATTGAGGTCCATATTTGTTACGAAGATGCCCTTCTGACTTTCCTCCCCACAGAAGTTCAGTGATCAAGGGCAATTCTAAATGGAATGGAAAACCCCATCTACATCCAGAGGAAATAACTATGGTGTCTGAATGCAAACCAAAGCAAATAGTTTCACTTTTTCAAACTTGTTTTATTATTTTTCCTCATTTTTTTTACCTTTCAGTTTGAATTCCTCTTTCACAACACGACTAATGTGGAGATTTGTTGATCATGTATAACCTATATCAGATTACTCATGGTCTTGGGGAAGGAGGTAGAAAAATGTGAAACTCAAAAGCATATAAAAAGTTGAATGTTGAAAATTATCTTTGCATATAATGAAAAAAATAAAATAAAATAACATTCAAAAAAAGAATGTAGGCCCAGTAGAGAAAGCACCAGTCCTAGAGTCAGGAGGACCTGAGTTCAAATCCAGACTCAGATACTTAATAATTAACTAGCTGTGTGACTTCGGACAAGTCACCTAACCCCTCTGTCTTGCAAAAACCAAGTGTGTGTGTGTGTGTGTGTGTGTGTGTGTGTATATGCTTATATATTTCTATATATGAGTATATAATATATCATACATACATACATATATATCAAATGAAATAATTAAAAAAGAATGTAGTAAGAGAGCAAAAAGTAGTAGTAGTAGTAGAAGTAGAAGAAGAAGAAAGAGAACAAGAGCAAGAAAAAAGAGAAGGAGAAGGAGAAGAAGAAGAAGAAGAAGAAGAAAGAGAACAAGAACAAGAAAAAAGTGGAGAAGGAGAAGGAGAAGGAGAAACTGCTCTTCTTCTGTGCCTACAACTTCCTACTTCTGTTAAAATTCTGGACAACTTTAGCATCCACACTTATGACTCATTTGGAAACCTCAGCTTCACAATGGCTTAATATGTTTGACTGAAGACTTCTCTCTTTCTCCATCCATAGAAATCTATCATCAACTTTTTAGAGAATGATTTTCCATTGCAAATTGTAGACTTAGAAAACAACCAAACAGTGTGTGTGTGTGTGTGTGTTAAGGAAAGAAGTTAAAATTAAAAGGATATTGGATCACAGTTCTCCATGATATCAATTTATGAATCATCTATAGTTTATGAGACAGCTTATGTTAAGAGGAAATCGATAGTGATTCTAAGTTACTGTGCTTACAGAAAAACTGTCAATGGGAACAGAAGGGTAGTGCATTAGAAATATGACGACCTGGAATCAGAGAACCCAAGTTTAAATTTCAGTTATTCCACTCATAAACTCTGTATGTAATCACTTGGTTGTCTGATCCCCCTGACATCAAATCCTTCATGTAAAAAAATGGGGATGATAAAAATCACTTTACCAATATCACAGGGTTGTTGGGAGAGTCAAATGAGCTCTGATATGTAAGGTGATTTGCAAATATCAGCTTCTATCAATTTTATTATATGGGGGCAAAATGAAATTAAGATAAAATGAACGATGATACAAAACCAACAATCGGAGTGTGGAGCAAAACTTAAGGAATTGTTTTAATGACATAACACCTATATGTGTACAGTCAGTATAATTTCAGTAGATAAGGAGGCATCTTTTTAACAACACACTGTTGGGAATTAGAAAACAGGTTTTAGCCTTCAATCAATAACTAAGTAGTTTTCTGACCTTCAACAAATCACCTCATCAGACCTCAGTTTCATCATCTCTTAAATGAAGAGGCTGGCACAGATGACTTTTAAAGACTCTTTGTTCTCTTCTTGCACGTTCATAGGGTAATACATGATAAATATGATTTATCTGAATTTATCATGATAATTGACAGGGTTTAATATATTGTAATGCCCTTTGCATGCAGCATTTCCCTGGATTCTCATGACAACACTGGGAGGCAGATAGTACAAGTATTCTCATTATCCTCATTTTACAGATGAGAACACTGAAGCTCATTGAGGTTAACCCTCTCATGATCATTCCATTACCGTAATGTCTCTAAGTTTATGGAGGAAAATGAAAATAGAAGACAATATGAGGAAACTGATCCAATTTGTCTTTCTTTTTCAGTTCTATACATGTGAGATTGAGATGGTACTTGAGGAAGAGGGAATTTCTGAAGGTAAGAGATGATGTAAATGACTGGAAATGTGAGTACATAAGACTTGAAGAAAACTCTTGTTGCCACTCATAAATTCAGGAAGTTCTGGGCTCTCCAAGAGTTAAAAAAAACTATAATGGATCAGATAGAGTAGGATCTCTCAAATGATGACAGTAAAATGATATGATATGAAATGTCTAATAGGAATTGTGTGGGACAGACAACCACCGACCCAATTAATTAAATGAGAGGCTTCTCAAGGTAGAAACAGAAAGCAGTTTTATTCCATTTCTGCAGAAATAGGGTTTCACCTCCACAAGCAAGTCTGATAGAGTGAGGCAAAATGGAAGAGGCAAGATGGGTTTTTATACGATGCAATAAACAAGTCTGACTGCATTACCTCATTCCCCCATCCTGTTTGCCTTTATTGTCAGGAGCTCACAATCTTGTGATTACCCATCAGGGTCTTTCTTCTCTTGGGACGAAGCAAATCACAGTTGTTGGTGAGGTCAGACTGCAACTTGGGCAATTCTTTCTCAACAACATGTGGGGGGGGTTGGTCTGCTTCTGTGCAGATAAGACCTTTATGATATCCTCAGGAAGGGGACAGTTTTATAATATTTCTTGAGAGAGAGAGTGCAGAGGACACTTTCCCAAGACCCTGAGGAATCTTCATTCAGCAATTTGTCCCTCTCAATGACTTAATGAATTACTTAAAAGACCATTGTTAGTCATTTCAGGTATATTGGACAGCTCAAGTTGGAACAGTAACATTATCATCTTTTATAGAGAGCAAGACTATAGAGGGGAGCAAGAAGGGGTCGTTTTAACTATCCTCAAAAGTTCATACTGACACCTACCTCTCCTAGTCTTTCAAAGTTCTATGCTAGTCTTTACCTGAAAATACTGGGTTTTGTGAGAGCAGTAATCTTTGGGCAGCAGACTTGTAAATGAAGGAGATAGTGTAAGGTAATTAAACAGGCTTCAACTGAAGTGTCTTGCAATACACTAGTACTACTACTCTTAAACTACTACTATCTGCTCTTAAGCCAAGAAAAACTAAAGTATTCAATATATCATCATTGATATTGTGTAGTATTCATAAGTTATTACTAATTTTCAAATCTAGGCTTGCCTGACTAATTTTTTCTCTTGAAGGATGAAGTTTTTTTTCCTATGGGACCAAAGAAATTAGTCAGCACACAAAATATTAAACTGCAAGCAAGGAAGCAAGGACATAGACCTGAAATTTTACTATTATTATCTTTTCATGGTTGAAATTTAGCATGCTCTGGGACAAAGCAATTGATCCAAAGATCCCAAAATTTCCATTCAGTGCCAGGATTTTGCAATACCAAGGAAAGTACAATTGCAATTAAAGAATAATTTTCTATCTAAACTTTGGATGTTTGAGAAGAGAATTCAAAGAGGCACTATGGTAACTGTTTGGGTAAAGAGGTCAAACACATGTTCTTCATGGACCCAAAAAGGGGGACTTTTAGTGTAGAAGTCACAAAGGCAAATTTGGGGTTGATTTCAGAAGAATGCTCCTCAAAATTAAAGCTCTCTTCAAATGGAATCGGCTATTTGGGAAAGAAGAAACCTTCCATTAGAACCCGTGTGTGCTAGATTTGGGATTTTACCACTGTCATGATTACACAGGACATAACAGCTTCTACATTAAATGATCAGAGGACCTGGAATAGGATATTTTGGAGGGCAAAGTAGTTTGAATTGCAACCAAAAGTTGGGAACACTGCATGGGACTTAGCTCCTATTTCTTCCCCTGGAAAAAACTTACTGATGCTTTCAGTTCTTTGACTAAGAGAAGTAATTTTTATGGAATCAGCAAAAAGTGGGGCAATATTTTTGTGGCATCAGCCAAAAGTACATCAGTTGGTTCTGGATCTTATGGTGATAGAGAGGAGCAAGCCTTTAAAGCCATGTTTGTAACACACCTACATTCTGGTAAAATCCAAAATTCTTTATTATAACCTACTCAACCTTCTATGGGTCAGAGAGAGACAGAGAGAGAGCGTGAGCACTAGGTTGGGGATCAGGCCAGAGAATGGGACAAGGAACAGGTTTTACTATTTAGTGAAAGAGGTCAGGAATAGAGGGAAAGGGTAGAAGAGTTGTTGGGTGTCTTTGTTGTTGTTTATTAATTTCAGGAAATAAGATCCTTTGGTCACAAAAAGCCTTGTGGACTGATAGAAATTAGCTTAGAAGAACAATTAGGAAACACTGCTCTAGAGCATTTTGAATTTAATAAGATATTTTCAGTCTTTTTCATTGCCATATCTCCCTATGGGATAACTTCATTTTAACTTAATTTTAGTGATAAAAAAAAAAGACACACAACAAACCATAATCGATTCATTCAAGATTATCCAGCGAGAGAGGGAAGGACCCGGGAAAAAAAAAGGAATTTATAATGCCTGAGCCCCTAGTCTGTAGTTTAGTCACCAAGTCATATAATGTACATTTGATTTTGTCTCCTCAGCTGGATAGTGTTTGAATATTTTAGAGAGTAGTGGCACCCAGCTGGTATTCCATAGCACCCCTGATTAATGTAGATACTCAAATTCTCCCAGGGAGGTTGAACTGTGTTGAGGAATTTCTTAAGTATTCCTTGTACATAAGGGGACCTGGTCCCATTTCCAGCAGCACTGTGAGGAATATGGGGGTGTTTGGGTTCCACAAGAATGTGAAGGAGAATTGTTAGCTTACATCTCAAAGACTGGGGTCTACCTGTATTGTTGCCTATGGGTAGGTACTAAATTAAGACAAAAGATTTAGCCTCAATCTCATCAAAAAGTGAGATTAGGCCAGATCTGCCCCACTTAGTTCTAAGTTAACCACAGGTCTGTGACCCTTCTCCTTTGTGCATACTAAAGGAGGTAGCTGTTCTTGCTTATTACTATCATGAGCAGGGAAGGGAAAATGTTTGAGGACCAATGTAACAATTAGATTGTTACTCCAGCCAATGATTGACATGAAGGGGCAGGAACAAAGCCTTTCAAACTACATATAAGGCCTCACATTAGTGGGATTCCTTGCCCCCTTCCCCCTTAAGAGGTATATAGTATTAGGAATACCTAAGGAGGGAAGGGAATTCCCTTTTTGCCTTCAGTGCCCAGATAAGGGGTAAGACTATAAAACCTGAGTTGGACCTCTGTTTGAGGCCACCACTCCTCTCTCTCTGGCCCAGGCAACTCTGCTTTTATCTCTGTCTTTCTTTACCTATCTTCCTCTCTCTGTCTCCCACTTACTTTCTGCCAACTAGATATTTATTATTTATTCAGTCTTAAGTGCTTCTGACCCTTTGAGAGGAGAAGCTTTTAAACTGTTTATGTTGTTACATTCTATAATAAAATCCTGAGCAGTTTTAACATCTCAGAGAGCATTCAAATTCCTTTACTTTTTCATTGGCCTTTAATCTTTTGTCTTCAATCTCTAAATCTTTAATAATCAGCAACACTTATACTAGTGAGGAAGGAAAACAATAGATTTTGGGTGTCAACTGTAAGAAAGTTAAGGGCTAATCAATAGAAAGTCTTTTCTGCTTTTCCAGGAATGAACTACCAATGTAGATTTTAGGTAGCCCTAGCCTAGGGACTTAGTCAAGGCAATGCACTGATTTTTAGATGACTAATCTCGGAATATGGGTTTTCTTAAGAATATTGCCCAATTGAGGCGGCTAGGTGGTGCAGTGGATAAAGCACTGGCCCTAGAGTCAGGAGTACCTGGGTTCAAATCCAGTCTCAGACACTTAATAATTACCTAGCTGTGTGGCCTTGGGCAAGCCACTTAACCCTGTTTGCCTTGCAAAAACCTAAAAAAAAAGAATATTGCCCAATTGCTCACTAGAATTTCAGGTATTCTTCTCCTTGGGATCCCCAATTGACATGTGGCCAGCATGGACTGAGTAGCCCCTTGTCTGTTTTGCCACTACATATGTTCCACACAAATATGACTTGAATGTACCACAGGATATGGCATGTGCCTGAGTGGTGCCTATGAGTATAGCTACCACATCACTGAGGAGGTGAGACCATGTTACCTTTCCACCCTAATTCCACCCTGCCATTTCTCGTCTCTCTTGCTATTTGTTCCTTCCTAGCCACATACCAATCATTTCATCAGCAGCGAAGACACAAAAATCTTGAGGGTGAGCTTTCTTGATCTTACTAATGGAAATCCAGTGTCAAATTTCACAAGGTATTAGAGCAAAGGGGCTGACTGGGCCGTGATGAAATGATTCTATTTACTCAAAAGCAATGAATTTTTAGTACCAGATAAGGAGTATTTTGAATTAGAAGGCAGGCTGTATAGCCATGAGAGCAATGTAGGATCCTGGAACTGTCTCCTGAAGAAAATCTTGTGGCTGGTTTTTCTGGGTGGAGGCACTTTTTCTGCTATCTAAACACTTCGATTCTTGGGCAGAGAGGGAGGTCAGAAACCTCTTGAAATAAAAATAAACTTCACTGGTACTTGAGAGAAGCCAATCCATTAAAAAAAAATCCACAGGGCAGCTAGGTGGTGCAGTGGGCAGAGCACCAGTCCTGGAGTCAGGAGTATCTGAGTTCAAATTCGACCTCAGACACTTAATTACCTAGTTGTGTGGCCTTGGGCAAGACACTTAACCCCATTGCCTTGCAAAAAAAAAAAAAAAAAAACCTAAAAAAAATCCTACCACCAACCTCTGGGTATGATGTTGTCATTTGGAGACTGGAAGTTGCAAACACAATAACTTGTGAGGAAGAACAAGATCATTACCTTTAGTCAGGCACACCAAGGAAACGTGTTTCAATGGGAGTGGGGAGTAATTAAACACAGATTGCTGTACTCCCTTAACTCTACCAGGGGATGATGTTTGTTATATGTCGAAAAATAAATTTCCCAGCATTTGATGGACACCTTTGGATTTGGATGGCATCTGTGCCATCCTCCCAGCGGTACTGATGCAGGGGAAAGATGAAGAGAATTGTGAATGTAGAAATTGGATTGAGATGTAAATTGACTAAGACCTTCTCTGGAGATGGAAATTGACTAGAAGTAGAGAATTATGATTGTAAGAAAAACAGTTTGTAATCTTAAAGGCTGCTCAAATTGGATGGAGACCTCCCCATTCTTGATGTGCCATTGATTCCTTGTTTAATGTAAAATTTGTATCCTGATCTCCTTAGGCCTTATCCTCTACCTAATTCGTGGTACAGTAAGAGAAAGGTAGTTCATCTTTTGTTCTCTGGATGAGAAGCAAGAGATAAACACCTGGGTTGGACCCTGGCTCAGGGAGGCAGTCTTCTGACCATGGCTGCTTGGCTGTTCTTTTATCTCTCTCTCCCCCTCCCCCTCCCCCTTTCCACCCTTGCTTTCCCAAGTCTGAATAATGATTCCTCCTAGGCAGATCTGAACTCATGTAGACAGCAGCTACAGTACTGCTTGGACCCAGGAGCATGTTTTCTCCTGCTTTTGTCTCCTCAGGGTGTAGAATCATTTTCTTGACAGTGGTTGTGATGAATAGTGCTTGATTAGTGGAGGCCCTCAGCAAGGTGAAGGCATGAAGCTTCCTCTCTGGAGGATGACACTACAGACACTGCCATGGGAGTGTCCTAAAAACAAGGAAAACCTGAAAGCTTTGAAGGGTGAAGATGAACTAAGGCTGAGTATGAGTATTCCATTTCTTGGGTTCTCTGGAGGGTCTTCTCAGGAGCCCAGGCTCTGGCCTCAGCAGTGCCCTTTGAATTCTTCTCAGAAAGTTTCCACCTCTGTGTGGGACATACAAATTTACTCAAGATCTATGGAGGAAAACCTGTCAGTAAACCTCTCCCCCCCCCCCCGCCACCCCCCCACACAGCCAGATGCTCTTGTGTCTTTCTAGTGCACTCTCCTTTACCCAAGTCATCTTTTCATTATGCCAAACCTTAACATGATGCAAAGACAATTCTGGAAAGGATAAAACCATATTCTGAGATAGAGATGTCTGAAGACATAAAAAGGAAAAATAGGATCTTTTGACTCTCAAAGATTTTCTTTTCAAATGGTTTATAAAAATAAACCATGAGAGAGGTTAAATAACCATAACCAATATCATCAAATTCAATCCATTTTTCCCCCTTCAGAATGTATCTGACTTTTGTTCGTTCTATTCTCATCCTGGTCCAGGCCATCACAGTCTGGAGCCTGAATTATTGAGAATATCTCATATGTTCCTCACCAGTACAAATTCAGTTTAGCCAGGACTGTTTTCCTGTCTTCCTTCTACAAGTCACCCATTTCAGTTTTTTGAGCCTTTGTTATTCCCCATCACAACTTGATACATTTTCTTCCCAATTTTCCAACTCTGCAAACAATAGCCAAATTAAAATCCTTTCTCTTCCATGAAGTTTTCCCTGGATACTCTGACCTATAATGCTTAGTGTCTGCATTTAGAAATGTAAAATTTCCAGGAAGATTTATGCCACTGGAAAGAAAAACTAAGAGGAGGGATTGAAGTTTTTGGAGAAAGTTGAAATATACATCAGATTTATCTTTTGTGCCTTATGGATCTATATGGATTTTTTTGGCTCAATTAGGAATATAAAAGTATGTTAAATAATCTAGTTTGATCATAAAACTATGATTCACATATTTAGAGATGTAAAGCCTCCAAAAATTGTTTTGAAAACCAGGAAAGTCATCCAAAAAAATTGCCTCCCCATTTTTCTTATATCTATTTTCTCTAAGTAATTATATCTCATTCCAAGACAGTTACTGATCAACCAGCAAGTCTCTATAGAACATTTCATATATGAATGAATGAATAAATGAGTATTTACTTAGTACTTGCTATGACTAAAATATTTTAATAAGTCCTAAGGATACAAGTAGCAAACAAAACAGTTCCAGATCTCGAAGTGGGAGACAACATATAGGTGGTTTCAACAAGTATGTAAAAAAAGCCAGTGGTCCTTAATCTGCAGCAGCAATGTAGATGGCAATATCTTTTCTGCTGATTAACCAAAATACGTCTCTGACTTGGAATCACTGAGGGCTTTGGTGGTGATAACTTTCTTTTCTTACACTTCAGTAGCTGTAGCTGCTAAGGAGAAAGTTCTACAGTACTTGGATAGGCAGTTGTCAGGTGGAATTCCCCATGGATTGCTCTCCTTAGGTCACGTTAGACATGACCTCTGCTCTTAATGAGCTTAAAGTTGAATAATTGTGAGACAAAATATATTCAAAATACTTAGGGGCCAATTAAGTGCCAATGTTTATAAATGGAATAGCAATTCAGAGGAGAGAGACTAGTGTGTCTAGTCTGTGTTCCTCTCAGTCTGTGTTTCTCTTTGCTTCCTTAGCAGGCTCCAATCTCCACACCCCTTCCCTCTGTTGAATATTCAACAACCTAGAGCAATAATGATTAATAACTTCTCTGGAAATAAAAGACTTTTATCAGTAATCCATTCAATACTTTACAAATCATACCAGCAGCATCATATACAATAGTGTTTCCACTAAGCCAAGTACATGCTTGTCCATAGTACAAAGATGTCCCTACAGAGCTTCTATTTGTCCTTTAATAGTTGAAGGTAATCACTGTTGCTGCCTTTTCTTTGTACTCTCCCTTCATTAGGTTTCATGGAGGTTCATAGAGGTCTTCAAAAGTTTTTCTAAAATCATCTTCTTCATCATTATTTTATAGCATAATAGTGTTCTATCACATTGCTATCCCATAACTTACTTGTTCAGTCCTTCCCCAGTTTAGCATCCCTTCAGTTTTAAATTATTTGCCTCCATCAAAAGAGTTGCTATAGATATTTTTGCACACGTGAACTCTATGGAAATGTTTTTGAACAATTAGTACAATTATCTAAAAGGGGAATTGAATGCCTACAAAAGTGGTGGGTTTCCCCTCACTGGAGGTCTCAAATTTGAGGCTGAACAAGAGGTTGTTGAGCACATTATTTTAAGTATAGATTGGTCTAGATGACCACTGAGGTTCTTGCCAACTCTAAAATTCTGACTTTCTGTGCTGTGTATTACTTTGACCGGTTGATTGCATTTTAAATGTTTTATTTCAAACTCTAGGGTGAAAAATTGATTTTGACACAGCAAGTAGGTGAAAAGAAATTTATTTGGACTGTGAGGCATGTGAGCTTGTAGTGGCTGGCTACTTGAGTTCTTTTCTGCCTGTGAGGAACCATTATCCAAGACTCAGAAAAGCAAGAGTGGAAAGAAAATAAAATTTATTAAAAGAAGTTACAACACATAGGAAGGGATAGGAAGAGAGAGAGAGAGAAATAAACGAAAAGCCAACATCATTGGCTGGCCCAGTAGGTTAGAGAAGACTGTGGCCCTGAGTGGAGTCTTGCCTCTCATCCAAAAGGTGAACTCCCTTTCCCTTACTGGACTTGGAATTAGGTAGAAAGTGAAACCCAAGGAGATCAGGATACAAATTTTACATTAAACAATGAATCAATGGTAGTCAATCTATGACGAATCAGTAGGTAGTAGTCAATTTACATGTCCACCCAATTTCTACATTCACAATTCTCTTCATCTTTCCCCTGCATCAAGCTCACTATAGAATTAGAGGATTACAGAAGGCAAAACTTGATTGAGTGGTATGGTCACAGGGAGTCAAGAGGAGGGAACTATCTCCTCCAGCTTACTGATGTCAGATACAGTACAAACACCAGACTGTGTGCCACACATACGGCTAAATTTTAATTTGCTGTTGTTGCTGTTGAATTACTTTTCAGTCAGTGAATTTTATGACCCCCCTTATTTTTCTCTTGGCAAAGGCATCTCACCCTAAGGATTGCTTTTCCTGAATCCCTAAAATTTCCATATGTTGTCGATCTCATTTTTGCCATTTTAATTGAGGAAATGATCTCTTGTTTCTCTGATTGTTCCTTGTCACACTAATTCTTTGGGATGACATTATTTAATCTCCAAGTTTGAATCCGTTCTGATTGCACCACAGTCCATAACAGATGGGCCTAATTTTTTGCTTTGATGTTTATTTCCCTCTTCTCTCTCGATCTGTTTCTCTTTCTCCTCAGTCTGTGTTTCTCTCTGTCTCCAGCCTTCCCTTCCCCCATTTCCCTGTCTTTCTCCCTTTCTCCCTCCTCCCACTGTTGCCAGAATTTCATTCTAGTCCTGGAGATCTCGGTAGGGCATAGAAGGAGGGGGATATGGGGGAAGGAGATGAGGAGCTCCCTAAGGAGCCACACAAAGAAACCGAGACAGAAAGACAAAGGAGACAGAAATAGAAGCTACTTATCACCCTCCTCACCCCTCCTCCTCCTTCCTTCACCTACTCACCCTCCGTTCTCCCTCCTCCTTCCCCTCCCCTGACCCCTTAATCTAGGAAACCCCCTGGGTGAGGGGGTGTGAAAGAGGACTGTTTCTCTCCTCTCCCAGTGTCCCCCATGTTTTTCCTCGTTTCCTCTCCCTCCTCTTCTAGACCTTCTAGAGGGTGGGCCTGGGCCCTCTCTCCTAAACCCCCCCCCCCTCTCATTCCACTCTCCCTCCTCTCCCGCTTGTTTTTCCCTTCCCACTCCCCCTGGCTCCTCCTTGAGCCACCTGCCTGTTTCCTTCCCTCTTCCCATCCCCTGCTTTTCCTGTATTCCTGCCTGCAGTTCCTCCTCCCCTTTCTTTCCCTCCCCATGCCTTTCTACTACCCCCCTCTCCCCCCTCCCAATTTCCTCCCCTATCCCCCTGTGTCTCAATTATGCTGAGATCCAGTTCCAGGCTTTACAACCCCCAGTACGTTAGTTTACCACACGAGCTTGGAACACACCGTCCAGAGGCCAAGGCCCTGCCCTCCATGGACTCAACGCTCCTCTCCTTGATGCCTCACCCTTTCTGTCCAGGAGCCAGATCTGGCCGCCCCCCCATAATTTCTGATTATAATCTTGTGTTTCATTGTGAAAGACTTAATTTTTTTAATTTAAATTTATTTTATTTCTAATTCTATGAAAGAAAGTTTTCAACATTCATTCTTTTGCAAGCTTTTGAGTTCCACATGTTTCTACTACCCTTCCCCCCCATCGGCATAGAACATGAGAATGAGATAAAAAGAAAGCATAAAAGAATTTTTAGAAAGTGAAGCTTGTACGCTTTGCTCTGCATTTCAGACTCCATAGTTTTTCCTCTGGATATGGATGGCATTTTCCATACTGGGTCTCTCAGGATTGTCCCTGATCTTTGACCTGCTGAGAGGAGCTGACTCCTTTATAGTTGAACATTTTCCAATATTGCTGTTAACTGTTGGCTAATCTGATATTTGTTAATTTGATATTAATAATTCTGATCTATATATTTCTGATAAAAATTAATCTCTTAACTTTTAACTTATAGCTATAAATTTCAGTGTGTAAAAATGTCAGTCTGCTATGAAAGACCTATCTCCTATATTCCAAATGTTAACTTAGACTGTGTCAGTACTACCTTGAAAACTCAATGATAGCACCAGTAAATTCTTTTTCCTGGATCAACAAACCTCAAGCTAAGAGATGTTTTGGATGAGAAGAGAGCAAGCCTATTGTTATTTGTTAACATTTTCTCTCCAGCCTAAGTATGATTCTTGTCAAAAGGAATTTGAAGCAAATATCATAAGATTTGAGAAGATTGTATTGTAAAATTTCATGTGAAATTTCATTGGTTATGTCTGGAATAAAAATCTACTTAAAAATATAGAGACTCCTCTGAACAAAAAAGAAAGTTTATTTTGGCTTTTCTCCAGAAAAGGGCACACACTCCAAGTCTCACAAAATTAGTGAAGATCAAGGAGCTGCCCCAAATCAACAGTCAAGCAAGTTTATATGACATAACACAATCCGATCCCCTCCTCCTTCCTATCATCCCTCTCTGTCGACTCATTGGTTAGTCTTCAGAGCTACATTCTACTTGTGATGATCTACCCCAGCAAGAAAGAAAAGAATGAAAGATTTTCATAAAATATGACCTCACCTTCCAGATGGTGAGAATAACCTTCAGGATTATAACTATCTTATTGAAATAACAGGGTATCATCAAGCAAGAAGAGTCTTATGAGCTTCACTGGAATGCAAGGTTTTTCTCATGGGAACAGTCTACTGTGCTCCTAGTTAAGATAGTTTTATCATCAAATAGGTGACTAACTAAAAATGCAAGATATCACTATTTCCCCCCTAACAGAAGGGTGCCTTACTTGAAATGCAAGGTCTCTCTCCTTCTTTTTTCTAATAATAGTCTGAGTCATAGTCTGTCTTTGTTTTAATGATTTTTAACCCTGAGAAGACTTCACTAGGAATATTAACTCTTAAGAGGGAATATCCCATTCAGTTACTTAACTCTGTTTATATTATTCTTTGTCCTTTCTCTATAAAAAAACAACCCAGAATTTTGTGAAAGGTTCGGCATTTGTAAGGTTGACATCCATCCATGGATTTTTGGTACGATCCTAGAGAATAAAATATCATTTATAAAACTAACTTTGTTAATTTCAGTTTTAGCCTGAGAAAATTATGGTTAATACTATGTAGAATGTTCTCCTGGTTCTGCTCACTTCACTCAGCACCAGTTCATGTAAATCTTTCCAGGCTTTTCTAAAGTCTGCTTGCTCATGTCTTACAACACAATACTGCCCCAACACATTCATATACCACAATTTGTTCAGCCATTCTACAACTGATGGATATTCCCTTGTTCCCAATTCTTTGCCAGTACAAAAAGAACTGCTATAAATATTTTTGTACATGTGGGGTTTCCCCCGCATTTTTATGATCTCTTTGGGATACAGACCTGGTATTGCTGGATCAAAGGATAGGCACAGTTTTATAGCATTTTGGGCTTAGTTCCAAATTGCTCTAAAGAATAGTTGGATCAGTTCACAACTTTAGCAGCAGAGCATTTGTGTCCCAGTTTTCCCACATGCCCTCCAACATTGATCATTTTCCTTTTTTATTTTTGTAAATTTTGGCCAATCTGATATATAGTACTTCAGAGGTCTTTTAATGGGTATTTCTCTATTCTATAATGGTTTACATTATTTTCTCATGTGATTATAGATATCTTTAATTTCTTCATCTGAAAATTACCTGTTCATAGCCTTGATCATTTAGCAATTGGAGTAAGACTTGTATTCTTATAATTCTTATAAATTTGACTTGATTCCTACCTTTGTCAGAAACACTAGATGTAAAAATCGTTTCCCAACTGTCTAGGTTCCTTCTAGTTTTGGTTGCATTGACTTTGTGCAAAATATTTTTATTTTCATGAAATCAAAATCATTAATTTTACATTTTATAATGTTTATTTCTTGTTTGGTCATAAATTCCTTCCCTTTTCATAGATCTGACAGATATACTTTTCCGTGTTTTCCTAATTGGCTTATAGTATCACCTTTTATGTCTAAGACCTGCACCCATTTTGTTGAATTTTTATTTATTTATTCTTATTTTTGTACAAATTATTTTTTATACATTACTAAAATATTCTTGTTTCAGAGTAAGCATAATACCTCCTCCCCCCAAAAAAGACCCGCATGAGCAATAAAGTAAAGAGAAAAAAAATTTAAATTAAAATAATAATAATAATAGGGGCAGCCAGGTGGCACAGTGGACAGAGCATGGTCCCTGGACCCAGGAGCACCTGAGCCCAAATCTGGCCCCATACACCCAACAATCACCCATCTGTGTGACCCTGGGCAAGCCTTGGCTCCCAAGCGCCCTGGGACTGCCTCCAGGAAGTTGAAGTTCCTTCACTCTGGCAGTCCGCCCCTCTTACCCCATGGAGCTGAGCCTTTCCATTATTTTCCAGGTTACCTTGGCCTGCAGAACTGCCTCACTGTATCCCTCTGTGGGTTCTGTCTCTCAAAAATTTAGTTAGAATCCTTACTTTTACAAGTTTTGAAATAGTAAAAAGAGAGAGCACCTAAGCGAGGATCTTCTCCTGTGACCATCTTGGCTTTGACCTTATCTTGTTATTGGGAGTGAGATGTTGGACTATGCCTAGTCTTGGTCATGCTATCTTCCAGTTTTCCCAGCAGGTATTTTTGTTAAAGAATGAGTTCTTATCCCAGAAGCTGGAGTCTGTGAGTTTATCAAACAGTAGACTACTGTTGTCACTGTTGTTTTCTTAGGTATCTAATCTATTCCACTGATCCACAAGTATTTCTCAGCCAGTGTCTAAGTCTGATACTCTTTAATTCTATATTTCTGATAAAAATTGATTTATCAGTCTCTAATTGTGGTTTGTATGCCTGAATATTAGCTTTTGCCCTCCTCAAGGTCTGTGTTTCTCCAGTTATAAATTGAAAGGGAGACTATGCCTGTGAAGCAGTCTGGTCCCCCTATAATTAATTGCATCTACAAGTTTGAACTTTCACAGTTGTATAAACAATCAGAGAAGGCAGGAAACTAGTCTAGTCATCTCTCTAAGAGATTGAATATGTTCTTATGCTTATGACATTTTGGAAAGGGAGAAATTCCAGTGTTTTGTATGTCTATATCATATCTGTTAACAACATAAGATATCAAGTCAAAAGAGACAGTAATCCTGCTGCTAAGTGGATCTTTGTCAGTTTTGACATAGAACAGACCTTATGGATGGGTTAGAGAATCGTTAAGTAATCAACAACACCTTTAAGTACTAATGTGTAACATCAAAATTTTATGACCCTTTGTGAGATTTCTATAATGTTCTTTTTCCCCATTGGAATCTTTAGTGATAGTAAGATTCTAGAGAATAAAACTTCATGGATGAACTAATTCATTATTTCATTTTTAGCTAAACAAAATTATGGTTAACAGCAGTAAGAGTCAGTTTTGATGACTTGCTTTGCTTTATAATAAAATTTTAGATCTCATACAGCTAGGTCACCTTCCTTTGCATTTTTTCATAATTCCCTTGATATTCTTGACCTTTTGTTCCTAGTTGCTTTTTCTTAACATGTAGTTCTCTACTTTAAATATGTCCCTTGAGGAAGCTAGGTAGCACAGTGGATCGATTATTGGGCCTGGAGGCATCTGGACTCACAGGCCAGATATTCAAATATGGCCTCACACAAGTGCTAAGCATGTGATGCTGAACAAGCCACTTAGCCTCTGTCTACCTCTATTTCCTCAGTTGTTAAATGAAAATAATAATAATAATAATAATAACACCTACCTCACAGGGTTCTTGTGAGCATCAAATGAGATGCTTGTAAAGTGTGGGGCACTCAGAAGGTGCTTAATGTATGATGGTTTCCTTGCTTCCTATTATGTTCCACTAACAATCTATCTCCTGGCTGTTAGGATATCTTTGAATCTTCATCCTGTCATTCATTGTATTAAAACCTATTGCTTCCAACTCTGTGCCACTTGCATATTTGAACAAAAATATTTCATATATGCATACATATATAAAATGTTCAATATATACATATCTATATCTATATCCTCTCTCTATTCATCTAATCTGCACCCAAAGCTATTGATAAAAATATTTAAAACTCTTAATTAAAGGAAAGAGATTAGTTTAAATTGTATTTTCTTCAGATTCTTCTTGCAGGTACAAATGCCTCTGAACTATTGTGTTATTTTTAGTGGTCTCATTTGGAATACTTCCTCTGGTTAACAAAATAGACCTTTCTGTTCTTGAGGTGAGAAGAACTTCTCTTGTGCCATCAATAAGGAGGCGGCAGATGATTCGGCTGAAAGGAAGGGGTATGTGTGGGGGTAACGCAGGGAGATGCCATCAGTAACAGCACCACCAAGAACCCTGGGGGTAAAGGTCGAAATCTCCCCTGACTCTGGAAGATCTAGCAAGGGCTATGTGGTTGGTTTCTTAGCAGTAATTGTCTCTTTTCAAGTGGTGGTGAATTTAAGAGCCACCTTGGGCATTTAATATCGTTCCTTTAGGTGATTCAAGCAGAGAAAACCTCTGCACCCTATGAGGTATTTCTCTAAAACAATTATGCAGTTGGGCAGCCAGGTTCTCCAGCAGAGCCCTGCAAGAACTATGGTGACTGACTCTGATGCCCCCATGTGGTGGAACCCTGTTTTATCAGTACATAGGCTCTCTCTCTCCCTTGTAAACGGCCCGTGTCTGTTGCTATAGAAACAGTCTCTGGCCAATTTTGCAGGCCTTAGTAAAAGAACATCTGTTGCTATAGAAACAGTCTCAGACCACTTTTGCAGGCACCAGTGAAAGAACATAACATTTGTTGCTATAGAAACTGTCTCCAACTACTTTTGCAGGCATTAGTAAAAGAGTAAAGGTTCTGTGCATGAAGATGAAAATTCTACTCCATGTTTTCCTCCTGTATTTTCCCCTCATACCCAGTGTGATTACTAATATGAAAAGGGTTTGTATGCCATTAAGGAGATCCTTCCATGAAAAACAGGATTCTTTCCCCACCCCCACAAACCCCCATCTCCTTCGGCCTATCATTGATAAAAATTGATTTGAGGGATGGAAGTAGTACAAAATATGATTAGAGAAAAGTCAGTAACCTAAACCCAGCATAAAAATATGCCATTATTGATTTTGTGTGGTGTAAAGCACAACTAACTATGAAGGTGGGAGACCAGAAGATAATTCACCCCTTCCTTGGCATGTGCTATAGGGCTGTTCTGAATGTATTGTCATTACCAGGTAGAGGGTCTGTAGAGGGTCTGTCATTGCTAGGACCAATACAAGTAGAAACAGAAAGCAAGATTCTTTTGCTTTCATGCCTTTCCTCCCCGATGTCCTTGTGCAAAAATGAGATGATTTCTCTTGCTATCCCTACAGACTTCTAACTGGATTCTATTTGGGGCTTCCTTGCTGTTTGACTCCTTATAGATAGACTCTTGTTAGGTCTAGTCCATATATCAGGGTCATTGAGTGAAATATGTAAGGAAGCCAGCTCTGGTGTTAACACATTTACTAGAAGTACCCTATGTGAATTAAACATTCCCAGGAGGAAGTGAGAGCAAGAGAAGCAAAAGACCAAGACAGGATCAGCATTTGCTACCCCATTACTGACTCTGATCTGTTATTCTCTATATGCTTTAGGGTTGAGCAGATGGAAGCAGTGAAAGTCTGATTTCGGGACCTTGTCTGTGATCTCTTGCCAATATGTTCCCCCTCCCCCAAATAATGTAAAAGAAAGCATATGTCCTAAACTCAAAAGCTCAGGAATAGAAGGAAGAAAGCAATTGGTTTGCCCTTGGTCACATTAGAAAATGATTGCCCCTATGAATGTTCCTTAGATCAGTGGCTACTCTTTCTATACTGACAGATAAGAACAAACCATTAATCTGAGTTAGCTTGAGGAAAACTGAAGTGGAATTATCATATTTAAAAACTATCACATTTTAGAGACTCTGAATCCTGAGTACAAGGGTGTCAAAGAGATGCCATCCTGTGACTCTCACCTTTAACATTCACTCCCAGTGGAGAGGGTATGGAAAATCAGTTCTTCATCAAACCTACTCTAATTGCATGTCAATGTCATCTTCATCTTTTGTTGAGCTCTACTGAAAGCGGTTGAGGGTGGGGGAACAGTCTCCTTAGGGTGCTGTAGCCAAGATACTGCCACTCAAGAACTTGACTAGACCAGAAATCCTATGACTTAGTGTCTGTGACACCAGAGGCAGGATGGCAGAGTGCTGGCTGGCCTTGGAGTGAAACCTGGGTTTGAATCTACCTTAGATAGCTTTGTGAGCCTGGACAATTCAAGCAATCCAAAAGCATCACTTAGTTCCTTACTGTATGACAAGCTTCAGAATAGGTGCTGGGGACCCCACAATTAAAGAAACAGTCCCTGTCCTTAGGGGACTTATCTTCTATAAGCAGAGACAAAATGCACACAAAAAAGGATACGCAACATAGATGCAAGGGATTTGTTGGGGGAAAGGCCCCATGGAAGGAGTGGTGTTTGAGTTCAGCTTTGAAGCAATCAGGGGTCAGTAAGAGAGAGACATGAGGAGAGACAGCATTGAAGCCATGATGGGAGACTTGACAAAGATTACAAGATTTTCCTTTTGTTTTCTGGAAATAGCAAGGTCTCCTGGAACAAACAGTAAACCTCCAAAATCCCTCTAAACTCTCAAATGCCTGAAGCCTCTCTAAGAATTCTCTATCTGGGCCTATGTTTGCTAGTCCAAGCCTGCCACAATCCAGGCTGTTTTCAGTTTCCAAGTCTGGACCTAGGCCTAGGCTGAATGAAGTTCAGGTTATTGCTGGGCTTCTTCTGCTTTAGTCAAAGTCAGATCATCTTATTACATGACTGAGGCAATCCAATGGTGGGATCTCTCCAGGGATGAGAAGAGTTGATTTTGGAGCAATCCTGATGAGAGAAGGCTTGGGAAGATAAGAAAAAGATCTGTTCTTCTCATGGAACAGTTGCTGAAAATGCCCAGAGGGAAACATTTCAAACAATAAAGGAGATTTATTTAAAAGACCTAAAAGTCATGTCCAGAAGATAAGGAACTATGCAGTAGGAACCAGAAAACTTGGACATCAGTCTTAACCCTACACCTCATTCACTAACTCTGTTATACTAGGCAAGTGAGAATTTCTCTGAGTACGTTTTATCATCTGTAAAATGGGAGAATAAAACTCATGTTCCATGGGGTTGTTGTGAGGAAGGGGCTGTGTTACCTCCAAAGTGTTATAAAATGTAACATTATTTTCAGACCTGTTCTATTCACCTAATCTGTGAGGATTAGATAAAAAAGGGGATTTCAATATACTTGTGAATATCATCCAGTGCTGTACCAATGTGAAGTAATATTATTATTATGTAATCTAGCATATAGGAGGCTCATCTTGGAGTCAGGGTGCAGAGGTTTTCTCTGCTTGAATCACCTAAGGAAACAATGTTAAATGCTCAAGGTGGCCCTTAAATTCATCACAAACACATACACATTCACATTCACTCACAATACTCTCATATACTCATAGTAGGTGACCATTGGAACATTACATATTTTCTTAATGTATCAGGCAAAATAGACTCTAAGTCACAGAGGAGTCATCAGTTTGTACCATGTGGGTACCCACTTAACAACAGAATTACAGATGTAGTACACCTCTCCTCAAAGAAAAAAAAGGTTTTTTTTTCAAAATACAATTTCACTGTCAGAACTACTTGTCCATCAAGGGAACAGCCCTCAAACTAGCATGGAACTAGTTAACAGACACAGCTCGTAGGAGTTATGTCCAGGAGGACATGCCAGGAAGGATGACTCCTCCCAAACCCAGTATCTTTATATCTTATTAGTTATTCTAAGACCTCCAGCAAAGCAATGTGAATTTCACCACTCTAGGACTTTGGCACCACTCAGTGACTGTTAATGGGGATTAGAGATCTTCACAATCTAAGAATGTTTCAATCATTTCTTTGTTATTGAACATCTATACTTTGTATTTATGGTGAAGCTTATGTTTGCAGGGGAGGTCTGAAATCTGAGTTCTTTGGAACACATGATGCTAGTCCCTTCTGCATAATCTTGTAGTTTTAAAATTACCTTTCCTCTATATTTGAGGGGACTTTTCCTTATTGTAGGAAATAAGCACCTTACCAAGAACTCAGAACAGTCATTAGTGAAGAAAAGAGGATCTTTTATTGTAGCAATTTTTAAATTAAAGATTTTATTTATTTTGAGTTTTACAATTTTCCTCCAATCTTACTTCCTACCCCCCCACAGAAAGCAATTTGTCAGTCTTTACACTGTTTCCATGTTGTACATTGATGCAAATTGAGTGTGAAGAGAGAGAAATCATATCCTTAAGGAAGAAACATAAAGTATAAGAGACAGCAAGATGAGACAATAAGATGTCAGTTTTTTTTCCTAAATTAAATGGAATAGTACTTTGTTCAAATTCCACGGTTCTTTATCTGGATACATATGGTATTCTCCATCATAAATTTCCCAAAATTGTCCCTGATCCTTGCACTGATGAAATGAGCGAGTCCATCAAGGTTGATCATTGCCCCCATGTTGCTGTTAGGATGTACAATGTTTTTCTGGTTCTGCACATCTCACTCAACATCAGTTCATGCAAATCTCTCCAGGCTTCCCTGAATTCCCATCCCCCCTGGTTTCTAATAGAACAATAGTGTGCCATGACATACATATACCACAGTTTGCTAAGCCATTCCCCAGCTGAAGGACATTTACATGATTTCTGTTAGGAGCCGGGGTCTCTAAGCTGTTTCACACAGTCGCAGCAAGAAGACTCAAGGAGGTCACACCACCTGATAGAACAACATTTCCTTCTTCAATATATAATAGGGATTCCATGCAAACCAATATTTATAGGTCTATTATGGATTGCAATACTTACTTACCCTAGGGGCGGCTAGGTGGAGCAGTGGATAAAGCACCAGCCCTGGAGTCAGGAGTACCTGGGTTCAAATCCGATCTCAGACACCTAATAATTACCTAGCTTTGTGGCCTTGGGCAAGCCACTTAACCCCATTTGCCTTGCAAAAACCTAAAAAAAATACTTATTCATCCTAATAGTGGAATGGCTATAAAGGAAGGATTCCAGAGAAATTTCTTGAATAAAACAGACTGTAAACTCTGTCCAAATTTAACAGGACTGCCTCTCCCTAAGGCATACAAAAGGCTTCAACATTATGAAATCTCTGGAAAACCCAACACTGGAAATTCCAAGGTGATGTCAAAATATATACAGGGAAAACAAATACAAGATGGGTCAGATAGAATTTCAGGGAAATTAACAGTTCTGCCCCCTTATCTTACAGAGGAATATATGATAAAGGTGATGAAAGAACAGTTAGTATAGGTGACTGATATGTGAACTCTAACAGCCTTAGTTTATTGGGAAAGAATAAAAAGTCACAGAAACCTTCGCCTCTACCAACAAGGGCTGAAAGGAAAATTCGTTATTGAAGGAGTCAACAGACAAGTGGACAAACATAACTGCCCTCACTATAGGTTGTCAAGGGAGCATATCGAAAAACATTACATACACCGTACAAAAAACATAAAAGCATTCCATTAAACGAATTATATCAAAGATTATTATCAGGAAAGTTTTGCTTAATTAATAACTTTACTGTGCAGCAACAAACTAGGCAACAGATAGGTTGAGGTCATCACGGTCTGAGTAGGGACAAGAAAATTAACTACATGATTGATAATCAACCTTGTAACTGCTACATGATCAAACTTATAATCATATGAATTATATGATTGATAATGAAAATTATAAACTCTTGTAACCAAGGAAAAGATCTTAGCTTGCTTGCTTGCTTTATTCTGAAACTATAAAAAAATAAATCCAAGCAGCTGATAGTCAGTCAGCCTGCTCCAGCCTTTAACCCTGTGTTGACTCATTTCCCTATCCCTTCTGTCAAGTTCCAAGGACTCCATGGAGACTGGACCCTAGCAATTTCCAATTCTTTGCTACCACAAACAAGGCTGCTATGAATATTTTTGTACAAGTGATGTTTTTACCCTTTTTCATCATCTCTGCAAGGTATAGAACCAGTAGTGGCATTGCTGGATGAAAGGGTATGCACATTTTTGATGTCTTTTGGGTGTAGTACCAAATTTCTCTCCAGAAAGGTTGGATGAGTTCACAGCTCCACCACCAATGTAATAGTGTCCCAGATTTCCCACAACCCTTCCAACAATGACTGTTATTGTTTCTGGTGATATTGGCCAGTCTGAGAGGTGTGAGGTGGTACCTCAGAGAAGCTTTAATTTGCATTTCTCTAATAAGTAATGATTTAGAGCCATTTTTCATATGACTAGGGATTGCTTTGATCTTCTCATCTGTAAATTGCTTTTGCATATCCTTTCATCATTCGTCAACTGGGGAATGGCTTTTTTTTAAAATATGACTCAGTTCTCTGTATATTTTAGAAATGAGTCCTTTGTCAGAAACATTAGTTGTAAAGATTATTTACCAGTTTACTACTTTTCTTTTGCTCTTGGTTACAGTGGTTTTATCTGCACAAAAGCTTTTTAATGTAATCAAAATCATCTAGTTTGTTTTTAGTGATATTCTCCATCTCTTCCTTAGTCATAAATGGCTTCCCTTTCCATAAATCTGACAGGTAAACTAGTCCTTGATCTTCTGATTTGCTTATTTTTTTATGTCTAAATCCTGTTATCCATTTGGATCTTATCTTGGCATAGGGTGTGAGGTGCTGGTCTAATCTAAGTTTCTTCCATACTAACTTCCAATTTTCCCAGTAGTTTTTATCAAAGAGATAGTTTTTATCCCAATAGCTGTATTCTTTGGTTTATCAAACAGCAGATTACTATAATCATTTCTTGCTATTGCACCTAGTCTATTCCACTGGTCCACCCCTCTATTTCTTAGCCAGTACCAGAGAGTTTTGAGGACTGATGTTTCATAATATAATTTTAGGTCAGGTAGGGCTAAGCCCCCTTCTTTTGCAGTTTTTCATTAAATTCCTGGAAATTCTTGACTTTTTACTTCTTGATATGAATTTACTTACACATTTTTAAACTCGTTAAAGTAATTTTTTTGGAATTTTGATTGGTAGAACACTAAACAGGTAGTTTAGTTTTGGTAGAATTGTCATTTTTCTTATGTTAGTTCTACCTATCCATGTGCAGTTGATGTTTGCCCAGTTATTTAAATCTGATTTAATTTGTGTGACAAGTGTTTTATAATTGTTTTCAAAAAGTTTCTGAGTCTGTCTTGGCAAATAGACTCCCAGGTATTTTATATTGTCTGAGGTTACTTTGAATGAGATTTCTCTTTCTAGCTCTTCCTGCTATATCTTGCTAGTCATATATAGAAAAGTTGATGATTTATGAGGGTTTATTTTATATCTTGCAACTTTGTTAAAATTGCTAATTGTTTCTAGTAGTTTTTTGGATGATTTCTTGGGATCTTACCTGGTTGTGAGGAATATGGGGATATTTGGGTTCCACAAGAATGTAAGGGGAGAATTGTTACTTTACATTACAAAGACTGGGATCTGCCTGTATTGTTGCCTATGGGCAGATAATAATTTAAGACAAAAGATTTAGGTGAGGACCTGATTAAAAAAAACAAAAACAAAAACATGAAATTAAGCCTGGTCTGCCCCATCTAGTTCTAAATTAACTTTGGTCTGTATCCTCCTCCTTTGCTCATGCTCATGTTCTGACATTAATGAGCAGGATAAGGAAAATGTATGGGAATAAATGTAACAATTAGATTTATGACCCCAGCCACTGAATGGTGTCATAAATGGTTCTTGAATACTTAGTCCAGAGTGATTAAAATGTTTTTTTTTTAATTAAGACATCTTAACAAAAAGGCATACCTCTCTCAAGGGGAGAGGGGCCCCGAAACCCTAAAATGCTAGATATTATATGCACTTTTTTTAGTTTGTTTTTTAAGTTTTTGCAAGGCAATGGGGTTAAGTGGCTTGCCCAAGACCACACAGCTGGGTAATTATTAAGTGTCTGAGGTCAAATTTGAACTCAGGTACTCCTGACTTCAGGGCCGGTGCTCTATCCGCTGGGCCACCTAGCCACCTCTGTGTTATATGCCCTTTCAAAAGCTTTGTTCCTGCCCCTTCGCACTATTCATTGGCTGTGGTCACAATTGATATATTACACTACACAATTGATAGATACACTAATTGATATTTGCCCCCCCCATCTTCCTCACCTTGTTCATTATACTAATTCCTTCTCCAGGTGCAAAAGACAATAGCACAGACTCCCATTCTTCTCTGCAAAGCTATTTTACCTTTTATTTTTGTTTTAACTCTCTCCTTCCTGTAAACAGGTTGGTATCTCTTGAGTTTCCACAAAGAACAGACATCTGACTTTTGTAATGTATTATCCTCACACACATCTGTGTAATTCTGGCAATACCATTCTCACCCTTATGAAAACAAAGCACATGATTCTTTCCAACAATTTCCCCCCTTTTTTCCTTTTTAACAGTTTTCCTTTCCACACTTTCCTAATAATTTCTCCTTCAAATCATAATCCTTACTGACATGACTACTGACCTTTTCTATCAAGATCTTACTTTCTCATTATCGGGCATGAACCTGTGCTATATTTCAGCTTTACCAACTTTCAGATGTTTCTCTTTTTTTTTTTTTTACTGCTTGCCTATTGTCATCTATCTTTAGGCAGCAATTTGATAGATTCAATTTACCACAAATTCGCCCTTTTCCAATCTACAAATTGCCTAATACACATCTATGTTAATAACTCTGGCTTAGCCAGCCAGCAAGTCAAGGACCCTAGCTGTCTAATTGGTAATTGTTTCCACTACAGCTAAGAATCTAATCAGGATGAAAATTGGGGTTCCATACCCATAACTACCATCCTGTACCCAGGTAGCAGGCAGATGGGTATATGCAGTGGTAATCACAATTTTCTTTACCTTAAGCATCTGGACAAGAGATCCAGGTATATTTAATTGGGGATTTTTTTATAGTATTTTTCTAGCTGTTTTACTTAATGTGGTGATTCTTGTTGGGATTTTACTCATTTAGAAATTTTCATTTATTCATAAATAACATCAGTCATTTACAAATTTTATCTTTTGATCTATTCAGAACTCCCCCCCCACCCCATCCCAGCCTTGGTCTGCAGATAAAGTCAAAAGAAGAACATCAGACCATTTCTAGAATACAGTGAGATGAGAACCCCAGCAGAATCCATGTGGCCAAGAGGGTCATATCTGGGCACAATTTCCTTGGTGAAAGCTTAAATAATAGAACAGTCACACTGCCCCAAGAGACCTGTTTCACCTTGTACTGCTATTTCCACTCTTTCACAAATTCATACACAGTGAATAATTGGTTTAGAACAAAAGCATCCAAACATATAAATGCATGACTTTCCAAATGATCCCAAATGAGAACCACTTTATTATTGAAAAGCTTCATTTCTCCACTTTGGGTGGAAGAGGACCTAGTTCCCTCAAAGAGCAGTGCTGCAAAGTTTCATAACACTGTCAGCAGAGCTCACGTCGAGGAACTTCACAGACAAAGAAATACTAAAAAGAATTTTACCATGATTTTTTCCAACAGTAAGTCATTGACCATCATTATTATTTTCTAGTTTAAAAAAAAAAAAAAAACTATTTTTTTTAGGATTTTGCAAGGCAAATGGGGTTAAGTGGCTTGCCCAAGGCCACACAGCTAGGTGATTATTAAGTGTCTGAGACCGGATTTGAACCCAGGTACTCCTGACTCCAGGGCCGGTGCTTTATCCACTGCGTCACCTAGCCGCCCCCCCCAAAAAAACCTCTATTAATAATCTTATAACAGACATAGTTATCATGTAAATTCAGATTGAAAAGAGGGATAAATTTGTTTTAAGAGATCTCTTAGCCTTGCTGTATTTAAAACATCACCTTTCAAACTTCTCAATTCATAGATTTTATTTTATTATCCCTTACATTTTCATGCCAGTTATACTAGTTTATGTAGTGCCTATCACGTGCCAGGCTTTTTCTATGTTTGAAAATTGTCTAAGTTGGTTTTCAATAATACTTTAAAATGCTAAGTGTATAATTTCTCAATTTTATTAACATTACATGCCAATTAGAAAAAAAAATATCTATAAATGAGATAGCATTTAGTTCACTTGCCAGATACCAGGTCTGAAAAATGCATGTTCATCCTTTATAGAAGCCAGGCACTATATTAAGTTCTGCACAATTATGTATTTTTCCCAACAATCGTGGGAGATAGTGGCAAACATTTATTATTCCCTTGAACATACTAAGAGTGATTTTCTTTTTTGTTGTGTTTTTTTTTTTTTGGTCAAGGCAATTGGGGTTGTGACCTGCTCAAAGTCACACAGCTAGGTAATTATTAAGTGTCTGAGGCAGGATTTAAACTCAAGTCCTCCACTGTATTACGTAACTGCCCCCTAAACTGATTTTCCATCAACTGCTGATGTATATTGACAGCACTTAAATCTCATATTTTACAAGGGCCCATTGTTTTTGGTTATCTTATATTCAAAAGTCATAGTGATTCTTCTGACTTCCCTTCCTTCTTTTTTATTTCATGGAATTACCCAAAGGGTCAAGCCAATTCCTTTCAATTTTCCAAATTATTAATCATTTAGCATAATTGAAACCAGAGCAAGGAAACAATCCTTTCCCAATCAATTAGTTAATATTTGTAAAATGTTTTCATATTTCTACTTATTTGTGATATTATATTGATTGGGAAAAGGAGATATGTAGCCACTGTCAAAGGGGTATCACTCTAAAAATTACTAAATTGTTTCTGTTTCAGTTGGATTAAGACCCTCTCTGAAATCTCCTTTTCCAAACTCCAAAATCCTTTACTTAAGAACCTTGAATTTACACTATGCCAGTTCAGACTCCAAGTTTCTTTACCCTTCTACTCATTTTTAACTTGTCTTATTTCCTTATGCAACACTACTCTTTCTTTCTTTTACTTGTTTGATTCCTCTAGTAAGCTCCTTTTTGGTTCTTTAATGGTTACAAAGGCAAAGTTCACGCCAACTTCTTTAAGGGCTTTTGGATAATGAGAATTAGTCATAATCATATAGTTTTTGAAAGTGATAGATAAATAGACTTCAAAAAGGACTCATTGAACACAACTTGCTCCTCATTTGGGGGTGTCATGGATTTCACAGTCAGCAAAATGACTTGGAAAAGAAATCATTTGTGTTCTCAAAGTTCACTCTTTCATGCTGGAAAAGTATTTACCCACCTTTTTGGACAGTGTCTAAGTACAAGTATGGAAAAGGAATGTGAGAGATATTGGTACAACAAATGGTTCTCCACTGTTCTTCCATTATTATTTCTATCACAAGTATTTCTACTGCTGCTACTTCCTATTACTATTATTTTCTCCTTTATTATTCACCCTTATGAAACACTGAACAGTTTTCTCAAAGGCAACTTCAATGTTGCTGATTGTTTTTTTTTTTTACTTTTTTTTTTTTGCAAGGCAATGGGGTTAAGTGGCTTGCCCAAGGCCCCACAGCTAGGCAATTATTAAGTATCTGAGGCCGGATTTGAACTCAGGTACTCCTGACTCTAGGGCTGGTGTTCTATCCACTGCACCACCTAGCCACCCCTCATGTTAGTGATTGTTGAGTATCAATGAGTTTGATAAGTAATTGCCTCTTTCTTTTACAGTGTTTTGATAGTTTCTAAAATTTAGGTTTCCATGTTAGGAATTATATTTACCTCTCTTCAAAAGACAAACTAATTTCCTAAGGGGTATAGATTAATAGTAATCACGGTTACTCTAATTTAAATTTAAATTAAGGTAAGTGAAATATAGTTCAGTAACTTAAAAATCTGTACTTTCACAAAGTCATTAAGTGGCAAGAATTCAAATTACAGGGCCCATTATCATCAATGTCATCATACTTTAAAATATTTTTGACATTGATTTGAATTAGAAATTTTTGTCTTTTTGTAATATAATAATTATTTGATTTGAAATGTCTATGCTTTATTAAAACACAATTGTGACTTCATATAGTATTAACAGGAATTGAACTACCAAAAAACCCTCTGATGAAGATTGTACTTTTCTGGAAGACTGGGAGAATTTCAAATGTTGCTGTGGAAACGACCAGAGCTGAACAGAAATTTGTTCTTCAAATACAAGACCCAGGTGAAGCATAGAGAGGGTGGATGAGAAAGGTAAATTGTGAGGGATTTAATGATGATGCACTATATGTATTCCTGCATGGGCAGATGATACAGATAATATTCATATGAGCCTTCTCATTTATTAGTGCAGTTAGAAGGAGCATATATAGACAAGGCACAGGAGAAAGCAGAATTGGATGATATGATATAGTGTAAAAATGGAGTCAATGGGTAAAAGGGAGATGTACTGGGAATAATAGAAATGAGAGGTTAGGCTAAGTAATTTCATGTAAAAGAGTCAATAAATAGCTTTTGCAATGAAAGGGGGGAAGGTGAGGGGGAATGAGGGAGCCTTCATTCTCATCGGAAATGGCTCAGAGAGGAAACAATATACATACTCAATACAGTATAGGAATCTAGAAGAAAAAGGAGAGAACAGGGATAGGGGGAGGTGGGTGTAGGTGTTAGAGGATTGGGTAGATCATCGCAGTGGATAGTCAGATATAACACATTTTATTTTTACATTTTGTAGTGTGGTGGGATTGGGTGGCATGTCCAGGACCAAGGGGCAGGGTGGTTGCTGGGTCTCTGGCGTGGGATATAGGCTTGCGTCCTCCCAGCTCCATGGCTGCTGCTCTGTCCACTGCACCACTCAGCTGTCCCACAGCATATTGTTGAAGAGGGACAGAGTGAAAGGAGAGAGAAACTATAATAAATGGCACTGGGGAGGAATGGATGGAGGGAATTACAATCAGCAACAGCAGTTGTGCATAAATATAGAAGTAACTTCTCTGATGGACTTATGATAAAGAATGCGTTCTACCCCAGAGACAGAGCTGATCATTTCAGAACACAGAATGAAGCACATTTTTTTCTCTTTCTTTCAATATTTCTCATGAGGTTTTATATTTTTGTGTAGGAAGAGGGGATTATGGTTACTCTTACAACAAAAATATTTTAGTAATGTGCAAATAAAAAAAAATATTCTAGAGGAAAAAAAAGAAGTTAGAACCCAAGTGAAAGAATATCAGTTGGGAAATGGATCAATGAATTATAATATATAAATGCAATAAAAAAATTATTGCATCATAAAAAGTGACAAAAATTTTAAAATATGGGAGTCTTAGTCCTGAGAAGAAATATATAAAATTTTCTCCCTCTTTTTTTTATTAAGAGAGATTTTAGTTTAGAATTTTGCATATGAAGAATTTTAATGTGAAAATGGAATGTTGATTTGTTTCTCTTAACTATTTACTTTGCCCCTAAGGAAAGATTTGGTTAAGGGGAGGAAGTAGAAGAAAGTAAATATGGAAATTATTGTAATTTTAAAACAAAATTGGACGATAAAAAAATGAAGAAGAAAACACACAAAGTAAAGGAAGATAAAAGGCAGAAAAAGAAAACTAAGACTTTCAATCCACCAATCCAAGGTCAGGTTTCATGAGAAAAGTACAGGCAGTTTCCTCCAAAATGAGAGTGATGTGGAAGGAGAAAAGGAGCATTGGGTAGGGGAAAAGACTAGCCCCCTCCTGAATGGAAGGAGAAAGGTGGAGAGAGCGAGGGGGCATGAGTAATTAAGATAGCAAGAGCAGTGTTGGGAATTGTTACGCTATGAAGTTAGGATGATCTGCTTGTCTCCAAAGACCACAAACTGTTTATCTCTGGTGCAGACTGACTGGCCCCTATGTTGTAGCTGGTCTGACTCTCAAGGACACACCAAGAGTCCAGCTAGGGGTGGAAGTAGCAAATGATGTCAGTTCAAGGCGTCTTTATCCTCGGCTCTTTCTGAGCCTCGTGCGTGCTCTGGGTACAGCGTTCCATTTGGGGGACCCATGGCAACTCAAGAAGACAGGTTTCAGGGCAACATGGTGATATGTTCAATCAAAAGCATTTCTCTACATTTACTAATATAATCACAATTTTAATAGTTTTTGTAATTGATGTGATCAATTATGCTCATAGTTTTCCTAATATTGAACCAACCCTGAATTCCTGGTGTAAATCTGACCTGTTCATAGTATGTGATCTTTGTGACATATTCCTTTAATCACCTTTCCACTATTTTATTTAAAATACTCGCATCAATGTTCATTTGGGAAGGTTGTCTCTTTTTCTTTCTCTGTTTTGCTCTTGATGATTTATGTAGTAGAACCATATTTCTTTCATAAAAGGAATATGTTAAGATTCTTTCTTTGCCTATTTTTCTATATAGCTTATAAATATTGCAATTATTTGTTTTTAAATGTTTGATAGAATTTACCTGTGAACCCATCTGATTTGGGACTTTTTTCTTAGGGAGCTCATTTAATCAAGGGAATTTGTTTAATTTCTTTTTCTTTCTTTTTTTCATTCATATTTTACTTTATTTTTCCAATTACATGTTATAAAAGTTTTTCTACATTCATCCACTTGCATATTTTTAAGTTTTAAAGTTGTCTTCCACTCTCTCTTTATACCACCCTCCCTTCAGTGGTGAAGAGTTTAGTGAACATTGCACTAGTACACGTGTGTTCAGTATGTTTGCATATTGAGCTTTTTGTGTATGAGAAATTAGGACAAAAAGAAAAGAAAGAAAACAACTGGATAAGAAGGAAAAACAAAAGAGAAATTTTTAAAAAGGGAACATAGTGGTAATTGAAATTTTCTAGAAATTTTGGACTTTCTTTTTGGTTTGGATGTAGATGACGTTGTCCATGACAGATCTCCTAGGGTTCTCCTAGCTCTGTGAGCTGCTGAGGAGAGCTGCATCCATCATAGTTGATCAGTTCACAGTGTTGTTGATAATGTATCCAGTGATCTCTGGGCTTTGTTCCCTTTTCTGAGCATCAATTCCATGCTTTCCATGTTTCTCTAGAGTTTGACCATTCATAGTTTTCTATAGAAAAATAGTATTCCATAGCATTCCTATATCATAACTTCTTCAGTCCTTCCCCAATTGATGGGCATCCCCCAATTTTCCAGCTCTTTGCCCTACAAAAAAGGACTGCCACAATTATTTTGAAATATCTGGGACTTTTCCCATCTTTTATGATTTCTTAAAATCAATCCATTGAAGAAATACCAGAGGAATCAATTTTTATCAAAGGCCCATAAGTCCACACAAGCCCCTAATCTCCATTCCACCCTTCACTCCCTACAATGAAATCCAAGATATATAGAATTTAAGGAGGACAGGGAGCATTTTAGTCCAGTCTAGCTTATGTAAAAGATAGGTACACAAGCCCTGAGAGAAGAGTGAGTTGCCCCAGGTCAGATAGCTTGTAGAAGAAAGAACTAGGCTTCAGACTCCTTCCACTGACTCCCCAGGCCTTCTTGCCCCTGGTAGGGGAGAAGCAGTCCAGTCCTGACCATGGGGGGCAGGCTCAAGCCTGACTTGAGCCCTCAGAATCGCTCAGTCACCAAGGGCTTAGGAAGTAGCCCCAAGACCCCAGGCCCTGGAGAGACTCTGCTAGTACAGGAATGAGAAGGGGGCCCTGCTGCCCCCTCAAGAGGCTGAAATTCTACCACAAGTATACATGTCCACAGAGAAGCATAGCCAACCCCTCTGCAAAGTGATTTTTGAGGGGTGAGGCAGGGAAGCCTTTGCCACCTGAGATCAGGCATCTTCTTGAAGCAGGTGGCCAGACAGAGAAGATGGGGTTCCCCGAGATGGGAGGGAGAGCATTACAGACAAGGGGGGCATCTGAGGTAAAGACAGGAAATACTACCCTCATAGGAGAAGCAAGCTGGCATAGATGCAGCAGCTGAGTTCATAAAGTGGAGGCTGGAAGACCAACCGGGCTCCGACTGGGATGTCAGAGACTTACTGCAGAAGTAGGATTTTCTGTCAGAGCCTCTGGTTTCCAGAAGCTTCTTGGTCAGGAGAGTGACATGGCCAGAGTGGGGATTTAGAAATTTCATCTTGGATCCTTTACCAGGGTGAGCTGTGGAGGGGAGTCCTGGATGAAGGAGGCAGAGGAGGAGGGGCTCCTGTCTGCCAGGCTCTGTCCTCTCTGTAACACTTGTCTCATTTGGTCCTCACAGTCACCCTAGGTAGGAGGAGAAATTTATCTGTTGGAGTCCCTGCTGACCCACAGTGGAGCAAAGAAAGAGTTAAAGGGTTACATGACTGAAAGCTGAATAATAAACGATGAGACGGGAATCTGACAAGATGGAAAAGAGAGTGTGAATTATTGAGCCGTGCACAATCTTATATATTGCAAAAATCACAAGGTCCATTCTTTATCTAATCTCCTGAGAACATCGAGTACTTTCCTTGTTCCCAGGCTGTGCTGTATGTACTGGCATATCAAGTGCATCATAACTGCATAACCGCTTATCTTCCAGAATCATTTCATGCTAGAAAGTTACTACTTAAGCTTCCTGGGATGGAGAACCGAATCAGGCAAAGAGCAGCCTTCCACCGAGAGGGTTTATTCTACCATCATGGTCAGAGACCCACTCACCTGTGGTCCTCAGCATCTCCCCTTTTCTTTTGTTGAAGCCCAAGGAGATGCAATTCCATTCCAATGGTGCTCTTGACCTGGTTCCAGCAATGGCAACATAGAGGAACAAAGCAAGAGGCCTTGTGCTTATATCATCAGAGAGATCAGAGATGAGACAAGAGTATAAAGCCAATGCAAGGGGTTTCTGTAGAGTTGCCCTGTCCACCAGGGGATGGAGTCAGTTTGGGAGAGAAAAGAAAAACACATTAACACACAGGTGGGAAGTGTCAGCAGGACAACTGACAGAGCCAGTTTTTTGAAAACATTAAACAGTTCTTATAGAAGAAAACCACAAAATTAGCATACAGTATAAAAACAATGATGTAACCTTGTTATGGACAGAAAATAACCCAGCAGGATGTGACCCAGGTCAAGAAGTTCAGAAACAGGGCTTATCGAATTATCGAATAGTGAGACCAAGAATGACGCAGTTGTGTTATCAGAGTTCCGTGGAAGCTTTCAGCTCAAGGGTCAACAGAACTCGGGTTATTTTAGCCAAAATTGACCTCGACCCCCAAACTCACTTGAGCAGCCTCTACACTTCCCTCTTTTCTGTTTACACAACAAACTCACAATTGCCCAACACTTTGAAAAAACTTGATAAACAACAAAAGAGAAGTGTAAAGAGAACTAATATAAGACATAATTGTATAATACTCTGGGTCCAATGGCCAAAAAGGGTGGGATGATGAAACCATTTAATTATTTTATCAGCTGTTTTTTTTTTCAGGAATCAGATCTCATTGGGAGACTATTTGGATGTCTTTAATCAATTTATACAAATCTTCAATACCAAGAGATACCGTAGAATTTCCAAACAATCCATTAAGGTGATTCCTAACCTTTTCCCATTCCCCTTGGGTATTGTTATATTCAAGGCTGTTTACACAGATTCGCCTGTATAGCTAGTCACAACAAAGTATTTGTCTAAATTCTACCATATCCAATTCATCTCCTATAGAAACTACTGCCTTTTTTACACCTTCTAACATTAACAAAAATTGTTTATCTCTCTCAGTTTGTCTTTGGAAACCCAAACTAACATTTTTACTAAGTTCTTGTAAATAATGTGCTTGAACTACTTCATGAACATTAGATATAGATAGAACAAGAGATACAGATGATGCTGTAAGGGATACAAGCATAATAACTCCAACTACAAAACAACTAATACATCTTTTAAGCCTTTCAGATGGGAGGTTCTCATGTCGTTGAATGATTTCACTAAAAACATGATCAGCACTGGTGAGGGAGATTGTTGTTACAATTTGTCCCCAAAGTTCCATACATGGTGATATTGCAGTTTAGCAAATGAAAGATTCATGGGTAAGCAATGTTTTCGTTGCCATGGTAATGGAAACAAATATGTTCACCTCCAAGTGAAATCACTGCATATTGTTTTAAGTTAGGTAACAAAGTTCCAGGGGAAATCATAATTAATGGTACTGCTAGGGCAAGGCCAGTAAGGTTGAAATGTTTTATCAGTGGTTTTTGCAAGCTGCTGAAGATTTAGCACTTGAGTTATATCCTTAGAAGCTTCTCCTTGCCATTCTACTTCTGGAATTTTTTCTCCCCAGGTGATTACCTATTAAACGCAAGGAGGATGTCCCACAAAGGCCCAGTGTTGTATATCGGTGTTTGATGATGCCCCTGCACTTGTAATTGAGCCATAGCAGTGATCATTGCTGCCAACATGCTCCCCACTTCTTTCTTTTGCCTTTTAACTCTCTTTTTCCTGTCATAGTCTGTGTCTTTTCTGCTTTATGTTGGAGATAGTCAACTTCTTCAGGCTCCCCTTCAAGTGGTCTAATGTTCTTTTCTGGAAACCAGACATATTCTTCTTTATCTGTAATGATACAAGCATACCCTTTTCCCTTGGTTAATATTAAATGAGGTCCTTTCCAGTTTCCATCTTTACTATCCTTCCACATCACCCTATGAACATTTTTAGGGATATTTATAATATCATTTATGGTATTTTTGTACCCAAAGTGCTTTTCACCTGGGGTTTTATTTTTATTGTTCAAAGTCAAATAATTTAAGGAGTATAAGGCTTTCCTCAGCCTACATCCTGGTGTATTTTCCCCTAGATCTCCTTCATCTTGTTTTTGTAAAAACAATTTCAAGGATTTGGTTTTTCTTTCAACTATGACTTGGCCAGTGGGATTATATGGAATACCTGTAATATGCTGTATGTGAATAGAACAGCAAAACATTTTAAATTGTTTAGCAATATATGCTGGCCCCTTACCAGTTGTTAATCTTCTGGGGATACCAGTCATAGAAATGCATGAATATAAATGGTCAGTAACATCTTTGACAGTTCCACCTCTCCTAGCAGAGGCAATAAATAGTGAAAGAAGAATAAGTGTCCACTGTCACGTGGACATACTTCAACTTCCTAAATGAATTTTCATGTGTCACATCCATTTGCCATACATCTAAAGGTTGTAATCCCCATGGATTCATACCAACACTCTTAGGAGGATGGGAAATTACACACCAAGGACATTGTTTGACAATTTGTCTAGCTTATCCTTAAGTAATAGAAAATTGTCTCCTCTTGGTGAAATTGTTTATGAGAGGCTTTGGCAACAGAAATATTAGCCATAAGTAGTCGATCAGCAATTTGATTGCCTTTAACAATTGCTCCTGGAAGAGAAGTGTGGGAGGGAATGTGAGTTATGAAGAGTGGGTATCTTCTGTTTCTAATATTTTGGAGTCTTATGAATAAACTAAAAATTACTCCACTTTGTCTTTTTAAAACTGATGTTTTAATTCTTTTAGCTATTCCAACAGCATATTGTGAATCAGAAATATCATTAATAGGAATTTTATATTTTTCTATAGTAAGAATGACAGCATAGATTTCATTCTTTTGTGTAGAATCATATTCATTATTAGATATTTAAAATTCTTTTTGTTGAGGTACAGCTATAGAAAATTATGTTTAGTAGCATCAGTAAATACATTAATGGAAACTTGCATGGGTGAATTCTTTATTATAGAGCTTATAATAAATGTTTGTAATTCCATAAACCTCATGATTCCTTGTGGTGCCTTTCTAATCCAGGGATCAGTAATTATAGATATAAGTATTTGCCATTCTTGGTTTCCTTGAATAAGATCCTCCACTTGTTCAAGGCTATATGGGATCTGTATTTCTTTTGGATAATAAACTGTTAAGTGTATAGCCATTTTCCAGGCTTTTCTTTTAACTTTTGCAACTAATTCAGAGTAGGTAATAACACTTTTTTCATTGATTAGCTAAATATATCCTTTCAATGGGCTTTTCTTGCTGCATTTATCACTATAGTAGGAGTAAATTTGGTATGTAACATTCCAATCTGATAGGGAAGATTATAATTTATTCTTTCAGCCCTATGATTATGTATTTTTTCTTCAATTTTTTCCAAAGGTATTTTTGCTGTATATGTCAGGCGACGGGGTGAGATTAAAGATGTATCCCCTTCCAGCATCTGATACAAAGGTCTTAATTCTGCAATTGGAATATCAATAAATGGTCTTACTCAATTTATATCTCCTATCAATTTCTGAAAACCATTTAAAGTATGTAAAGAATCCCTCCTAATAGCTATTTTTTGAGATTGTATTTCATTATCTGTGACTTGATTTTGGATACTAAATATTGAAATGGAGGATATCTTTGGACCTTTTCCTCTGCTATACTAAGTCCATACTGATTCATAATCTGTGTTAGTTCTAGTAGTAAAATTTCTAACATATGTACTCTTCGGTGGGAACAGAGAATATCATCCATATAATGCATAATATAGGCTTTAAGAAACTTTTGTCTTGTATTTTTAATGCCTTATTAACATAAGTCTGACACATAGTAGGATTATTTTTCATTCCCTGAAGGAGTACAGTCCATACACATATTTTATAAGGCTCTTTAGGGTTAACAGATGGACACTTGCACAAAAATATTCATAGCAGTCCTGTTTGTGGTGGCAAAGAATTGGAAGTAAAGTTAAATGTCCTTCAATTGGGGAATGGCATAGCAAACTGGTATATCTATGTCATGGAACACTCTTGTTCTATTAGAAACCAGGAGGGATGGGAATTCAGGGAAGCCTGAAGGGATTTGCATGAACTGATGCTGAGTGAGATGAGCAGAACCAGAAAAACACTATCCACCCTAACAGCAACTTGGGGGCGATGATCAACCTTGATGGACTTGCTCATTCCATCTGTGCAAAAATCAGGGACAATTTGGGGCTGTCAGCATTGGAGAATACCATCTGTATTCAGAGAAAGAATTGTGGAATTTGAACAAAGACCAGGGACTACTAACTTTAATTTAGGAAAATCTGACATCTTATTGTCTGATCTTGCTATCTCTTATACTTTATGTTTTTCCTTAAGGATATGATTTCTCTCTCATTACATTCAATTTGGATCAGTGTATACCATGCAAACAATGTAAAGACTGGCAAATTGCCTTCTGTGGGAGGTGGGGGGGAGGGAAGTAAGATTAGGGGAAAAATTGCAAAATTCAAAATAAATATTTTCTTAAAACAAAGAAAATAAATGTTAACAGATGGAATAGAGAAGGCAAAATATTTTACATCCTCTGGATGCAATTTTATGCTATAAAAGCAGTCTTTTAAATCAATAATCCACATCGATCATTCTCTCAGAATCCCTGCTGGAGAATTCTGGCAGTCATGGTTGCAATGGACCTATATCTTCCATAGCCATGTTTGTTTGTCTTCAATCCATAAGCATTCTCCATTTACCTGATTTCTTTTTTATGACAAAATAGGAGAGTTATAGGGACTGCTAGTCTCTGTTAAATATCCCATTTTATATTGTTCCTCAATAATAGGGCAGTGATTTTTTCTTGTGATAAGGACCATTGCTCAACCCATATGGGGTCATGATTTTTTCAAATAATCTTATCGGCCTAGAATTCTTGCTGCCCCTCAGCAATAGCCCTTATTAAAATTTCATTGGATAGTAACCTTCATATCCTGGAGAATATCCAGTCCCCAGAGAGCCATGGGTAGGGCATCTAAACAAGGTTGGAAAGTCCCTCTTTTATCTTCCTTTTTCCAAGTCAGTTTATATTTGTTTCTAAGGGACCATTTTTTATCTCTCAAACCCCTTGCATTTACATAGTATTATCACTTTCTTCTAATTCCCATTCTTGGGCCCACTGTTGTTTATCACTGATTTATCAGCTCCTGTGTCTAGGAGACCTTGAATATTATACCCTTCTACTTCTATAACCATAAGATGTCTATCTTGCATTTTAATTTCCTGAGCCCAAAAGATGTTTTCTTTGTTTTTAATCTACTCAAGGTATCATTCTAATTATTCTATCTCTGAAGGTAATACAGAATGGTTGCAAACCCATATTAAAAACCTTTACTTTATAATAGTCCCTTTGTTGTCTCATGTACTACAAGATCTATCTTAAGCTCTGTGAACTGAGCTTCTTCTATAAGTATTATTTTATTTACTCCTTCTAGTTCTGCTCTTATTGTCTTAAAATAAATTTCCTTCCAATCCTTAGAAGGTATAGTTTCCTGCTTATTTACCGTCATGGGTGTAGTGATGACTTTTTGACTGAATGAATTTAGAGTTCTAGTAGAATCTATACCCTAAATGACCTTTCTGCTTATCTGCATTTCCTGCGAATTGAGCTGCCAGAGGGGACATGAATTCCCCTGAATTTATACTACTCTTGTTATTTGTTTGGGTCCAAAGCTTGGCCCTGCCAGGAGTTTCCCTGATTCTGATTCTGTCTACATTCATGAGTCCAATGATACCCTCTTCTCACATATTGGGCATTTAGCAGAAGGTCGATTTTGTTGTTGATCCTTATTTTTCCATGTTTTACTTCTACAGTCTCTTTTGGGATGACCTGGTTTTCCACGTTTAAAACAATTCCCAATCTTTTGATTTTGCCTCCCTTCTTTTTATCATTATTGGCAGTCATTACAGCTGCTTGAAAAGCATAAGAACCTACATCCATGCTCTTTCTGATGCAAACCTCTAGATCGGACTCTTTTGGGAGTAAAAGAAAGGCATGTTTATAGACAGCTGTGCAGTTTTCCAAGGCCAGGTGTTTAATCAACATGTCAGAAGCTGGACCTGTTCCTACAGATCTTTGTACTGCAGCTTTTAACCAGGAAACAAAGTCTGTGAAAGATTCCGAGTTAGTTTGTGTAATTTTTACAAAGGATTGCTTTTTATTTTTAGGTGTGAATATATTTTTCCAGGCTGCCACTGTACATTCTCCTACATGCTGATAAAGCATAGTTGAATTGGTTTATGGGACTGTTGTTAAATCCAATCCCGAGCATCATTTCTAATGTGGAGCTTGTAATCCACGTTGAGTAACCAGCTCTGTGTGTTTCAAGGAGCATTTTCCATGATAATTGGACTGCCATTGTAGATGCTCTCCAGGTTCCAAACTTAATTTTTCCAATTGTCTCCAGTCAGATATGAATTTCTGAAATTAAATAGATTTTTGTTGTAAAAATATGAATTCAATTTTACGTTGATCAGTCTATGTTCAAAAATTCATGACTGAAATGAAACTCTGAATTCTTAAACCTATTTCTGAAATGAATTATTATCAGTCCTAAGTTGTAATAATGTCTTTTGTGAATAAATTTTCTATCTGAAATTCAGAGTGCAAAATTATTATTCTTATGTGACAATCTGAGTTTTTGAGTCCTCTTCTCATTTGACATTCTCAGTTGGAAACTCACCTGCTGTCTGATAGTCAAGTTTCTGTATCTTATTTTGGACCCAAACTTTTGATTTCCAAATTTTATTTCTGATTTGACATTCTCACTTCTCAATATCACATTTGATATGACTTTCTGACTTCATAATAGGTCTTTGATGGAAAAATCTGAATTCTAATTTACAGTTCTGATCTGATTTTCCTTGTTAAAAAAACTCTTCTGAAATAAGAGTCTGAACTTTAAAATTGTTTTCTGAAGAGAAACTTTGAATTCTCAATATCCTACCTGTTAGAAATTAAGATTTTTGAAATTAAAGTCAATGCAAAGTTTTTGATTTCTAAATTTCTTTTCTATTTTGACATTCTGAAATATCAAATCCATTTGAGACACAACATTATCATAACATAATAAATTTTGAAGTAACAATCTGAATTGTAAATTACAGCCCTATTTGATATTCTGTGTTCCAAAAACCACTACTGAAATGAAAATCTCAATTCAACAATCTCTCTATGAAGTGAAATCATAAGTTCTTAATAACCCACCTGTTTGAAATTCTTGTTCTTTTTAAATTAAAGGCAAATGAAAGCTCCTGATTTCTGAATTTCTTTTCTGATTTGGCATTCTCAGGTCTTAATTCCAAATATGATGTAAGATTATGAGATGATAATGAATTTTCTTTAAACAACCTGGCTTCTCATTTACAGTTCTGATCTGGCATACTATTGGTAAATAATCACTTTTGAGATTAAAATCTGAATTTGCCAATGTATTTCTGAAATGAAATTTTGAGTTCTTAATACCCTAATTGTGTGAAAATCTGGTTTTATAAACTTAGGACAATCCAAAACAATTGGTTTCCAAATTTTGTTTCTGATTTGGCATTCTTTGTTTTCAGTTCCATATTATGATGTCAAAATGATTTTTATCTAACAATGTGAATTCTAACTTACAGTCCTGGTCTGGCATTCTATGTTCAAAAAATTTACTTCTGAAAGGAAAATCTGAATTGTGAAATATATTTCTGAAATAAAATTTTGAGTTCTTTGTATCCTGCCCTTTTAAAGAAGTGGTTTTTGAAATTAAAGTAAAAACAATGCTTCTAATTTCTATATTTATTTTCAGAATTAGCTTTCTTAGATTTAAATTCCATATATACCTAACATTATGACATCATAATAATTTGAATGTATCAATCTGAGTTATAATTTACAGTTCTGATCTGAGTTTTTGTGTTCAAAAATTGCTTCTAAGGGGTGGCTAGGTTGCACAGTGGATAGAGCACTGGTCCTGGAGTCAGGAATACCTCAGTTCAAATCTGGCCTCAGACACTTAATAATTACCTAGCCATGTGACCTTGGGCAAGTCACTTAACCCCATTTGCCTTGCAAAAAAATTACTTCTGAAATGCTTATCTAAATTCCTCAAACTGTTTCTGAAAGGAAATTTGAGTTTTAAAAACCTATCTCTTTGAAATTCTTTTTTTTTAAATTAAAAGCAAACTAAAGATTTTGCTTTTCATTTTTCTTTCCTTATTTGGCATTCTAAGGTCTCAATATCATATATGTAACACCATGACATCATAATGGATTTTTCATGTAACAACTGGCATTCTGATTTTTCATTCTGATCTGATATCTTATATTAAAAATAAACCTCTTCTGAAAGGAAAATCTGAATTCTACAATTGGTTTCTGAAATGAAATTTTGTTTTCTTAATAACTTGCCTGATTCCAATAACATTTTTTGATATTACAATCAAAAAGATTTTGATATCTCAATTTTTTTTCTAATTTGGCATTCTAAGCCTTCAATTTTATAATGCCATAACATTATGATGTCATAAGGATTTTTGATCTATCTGAATTCTAATTAAGAGTACTAATCCAAATTTAATGGACTTGGCCATTTCATCATTGCAACAATCAGGGACAATTTTAGGGTATCTGTGATGGAGAATACCATCTGTATCCAAAGAAACAATTGTGAAGTTTAAACAAAGACCAAAGACTATTATCTTTAATTTTTTAAAAAAAGGTATCTTGGGTGGCTAGGTGGCACAGTGGATAGAGCACCGGCCCTACAGTCAGGAGTACCTGAGTTCAAATCTGGCCTCAGACACTTAATAATTACCTAGCTGTGTGGCCTTGGGAAAGCCATTTAACCCCATTTGCCTTGTAAAAAGAACCCTAAAAAAAGGTATCTTATTATGTAATTTTGCTATCTCTTATATTTTATTTTTTCCTTAAGGATATGATTTTTCTCTCAACATATTCAATTTTAATCAGTGTATAGCATGAAAAGAATGTAAAGACTATCAGACTTCCTTTTATGGGGGGGTGGGAGGAGGGAAATGAGGTTGGAGGGGGGAAATTGTAAGATTTAAAAAAAAAAACAGTTCTCATATGATATTCCATGTTCAAAAATCTACTTCTGAAATGAAAATATGAATTTTAACATTGATTTCTTAAGTGAAATTTTGAATTCTTAGTACTCCACCTGTTTGACATCTTGATTTTTGAAATGAACATCCGAACAGAGCTTCTGGTTTCTAAATTTCTTTTCAGACTTGACATTTTGAGATTTCAGTTTCATATATGACAAAACATAATGACCTCATGATTTTGTTCTCTTGAACTGAATTCTAATTTACAGTGCTTATCTGATATTCTATGGTCAAAAAATCATTATAGAAATAAAAATATAAATTCACCTACATTCCATATATGCCACAATAATCTACTGTCATGATAATTTTGATCATTATATATATATAATCTTAATTTTCTTCTTATGTTCAAAAATTAATAAAAAGAAAAACTGAATTCTGAAATCAATTTATCAAATGAAATTTTGTGCCCTTAGTTCCCAAACCTTTGTGATTCTTGTTTTTGAAATTGAGGTCAGAGCAAATCTGATTTCTAAATTTCTTTCTTCACTTGACTTTATGAGTTTCAATTTCATATTCAACATAACATAATGTTCATTATGATTTATTCCCATAAACTGAATTCTGATTTACAGTTCTGATCTGACTTTCTCTGAAATGAAAGTGTAAATCCACCTATCTACTTCTGAAATGTACTTGTGAGTACTTAATAATCATCCTGATTGATTTTTTTAATAAACAAAAGGCGAACTAAATTTATTGATTTCTAAAATTCTTTTCTTATTTAAGAAATAACATTTCTGAGGTCTCAGTTCCATATGTACCATAAAATTGTGATGTCATAATGATTTTGATCTAACAATCTGAACTCTAAGTGACAATTCTGATCTGATATTCTTTGCTCACAGAAAACATTTCTGAAAGAAAAATATGAATTCTGAAGTCCATATCTGAATTAAAAAATCTTAGTTCTTAATACCCTAAGTCAGTTGAATTTGTGGCTTTGGAATTAAAGGTCAACACAATGCCTCTAATTTCTAAATTCATTCTCTGAATTTACAGTTTGACATTTCAATTCCATGTACACCTTTACAATCTGATGTCATAATTATTTTGGTCTAACATTTTGAATTCTAGTTTATATTTCTTAATTGACTTTCTATTATCCAAAACACTTACAAAATGAAAATCTGTATTCTGAAGTCAATTCAAGAAATGAAATTTTGAGCCCTTAGTAACCTACTTGTTTGAAATTCTGGTTTTTGAATTTAAAGTCAAGCCAAAGCTTTTGATTTCTAAATTTTTTTCTGATTTGATATTCTGAAGTGTCAATTGCATATAGGTCATAATTTTATGATGTCATAAAGATTTTCATCTAACAGTCTTAAATCTTATTTACAGTACTTATCTAACTTTCTGTGTTCCCAAAACTGCTACTGAAAGTAAAATCTTAGTATGTCAATCTCTCAATGAAATGAAATTGTGAGTTCTTAGTAAGTACTCTGTTGAAAATTTTGTTTGTTCAATTAACATTAAGTTAAAATTTTTGACTTATAAATTTCTTTCTTATTTGGCTTTCTCAAGTGTCAAATACAGATTTGATATAAAAGTATGAGGTCAAAATGAATTTTAGTGTATGTTCTGAATTTTCATTTATAGTTTGGATTTGATTTTTTTGTTCAAAAAACTACTTCTAAAAGGAAAATCTCAAATGTGAAACTTGAATTCTCAAATTTAATTATAAGTTCTTAGTATACTACCTCAGTGATATTGAGGATTGAGAAATTAAGGTCTAGACAAAGTTATTGATTTCTAAATTTCTTTTCTGACTTGACATTCTGAGATTTCAACTTCTTATATAACAATATTAAGATTTCATGACTTTGATCTACCCATCTTAATTCTAATTAAAGTTCTGATCAGATATTCTACATTCAAAAATGACTTCTGAAAGGAAAATCTGAATTGCAACATTGATTTCTTAAAAGAAATTTTGAGTTCTTAGTGTCCTACCTGTTTGACATTGTGGTTTTTGAAATTAAGATCAGAATGGAATTTCTGATTTCTAACTTGACATTCTGAGATTTCAGTTTCATATATGACATAACATTATGACCCCATAATGACTTTATTTGCATAAACTGAATTCTAGTTTACAGTTCTTATCTGATATTCTATGGTTCAAAAATCACCACAGAAATGAAAATGAAAATTCATCTCCATTCCATGAATGCCATAATAATCTGATGTCATAATGATTTTGATCTAACATTATGTATTCTACAGATCTTATCTGACTTTTTTGTGTTTAAAAAAACCATTTATGAAATGAAAAATCTAAATTGTGAAATTAATTTATCAAGTGAAACTTTCAGGCATTTAGTACCATAGCTATTTGAAATTCTGGTTGTTGAAGTTAAGGTCAATTCACAGCTTTTGATTTGAAAATTTCTTTTGTGATTTAATATTCTGAGGTCTCAGTTCCATATAGGTCATAATTTCATGATGCTATAAAGATTTTCCTCTAACAATCTTAAATCTTATTTACAGATCTTTTCTAACTCTCTGTGTTTCAAAAACTATCACTTAAAGTAAAATCTCAGTATGCTAATTGCTCTATGAAATGAAATTGAGAGTTATTAGTAATCACCCTGTTTGAAAAGTTTGTTTCTTCACTTAACATCAAGTTAAAGCTTTTTGCTTACAACATGTTTTTTCTAATTGACTTTCTCAAGTGCCAGTTCCAGATTTGACATTAGATTATTAGGTCATAATGAATTTCTCATTATACAATCTAAATTCTAATTAATAGTTCAGATCTGACATTCTTTATTTGAAAAACCATTTTTAAAAAGAAAATCCTAAATGTGAAACTCAATTTCTGTCATATAATTTTATAATCTTAGGATCCTACCTATGTGATGTTGTGAATTTTGAAATTAAGGCCAAAACAAAACGTATGATTCTTAAATTTCTGACTTGACTTTCTCAGATTTCAAATTCATATATGACATAACATTATGACATCATGATAATTTTAATGTATCCAAATTACAATTTATGTTCTGATTGGATATTCTATAATGAAAAATCACTTCTGTAAGGAAAATATGAATTCTTCAATCTATATCTGAAATGAAATTGTGAGTTCTTAATACACTTCCTGTTTGAAAGGCTTGTTTAAGAAACTAAACAACAACCAAAGCTTCAAATTTCTAGATTTCTGTTCAGTGTGGCATACTGAGATTTCAATTCCATCTATACCATAAACTATGGTATATAGTTATACCATAATACTATGACATGATATTGATTTAGGTTCAATAGTATGAATACTAATTTACATTTCTAATCTGCTATTTTAGGCACAAAAAGCCACTTATAAAAGTAAAATCTATTCTATGATTTTTTAAATGAAAATTTTTTTTGTTTTTCATAGGCTATCTGTTTGAAATTCTGGATCTTGATTTCTTATGTTCAAAAGATCCCTTCTAAACCAAACATCTGAATTGTAAAATCAATTACAGATATTAAATGTGGAGTTCTTTATACCTACCTGTTGCAAAACCTGGTTTTTAGAGTAAAGGCAAACCATGCTTTTGATTTCTAAATTTCTTGATTATTTGGCATTCTGAGATCTCAGTTGCATATATGCCATAACGTTATAATGGCTTAATGATTTTGATCTCTCCATCTGAATTCTAATTTCCAGTACTGATCTGAGTTTGTGTTCAAAAATCGCTTCTGAAACTTTAATTTGAATTTGCCAATCTCTTTGTGAAATCAAATTCTGATTTCTTATTACCCTTTCTATTTGAAAATTTGATTTTATAAACTAAAGTCAAATCAAAACTTCTGATTTCTAGATTTCTTTTCCGATTTGATATTCTTAGGTTTCAATTCCATATATACAACAATTTTATAATGTCACAATAATTTAGATCCAATATTCTGAACTATAAATTACAATTCTGTTAGAACATGCTCTGTACAACTAACTGTGAAGACAATTTCTGAAATGAAATACAGAGTTCTTAGTAGCTTTTCTGTTCAATGTTCTGATTTTTGAAACGGTGGTCAAACTTAAACTTCTGATTTCAAATTTCTGAATTGGCATACTGAGCTTTCAATAAAATATATGTCATAATATTATGATGTCATAGTTATTATGATCTAACAATATGAATTCTAATTTACAGTTCTACTCTGAATTGCTCTGTCCTAAACAGCCAATTGTGAAATGAAAATCTGATTTCAAAAAATGATTTATGAAATGACATTTTGAGACTTTATTTTGCCTAAGTTTTTGAAGTTGTTCTTTTTGAAAAAGCCACAGCTTTTAATTTCTAAATTCCTGTGTTGGTTTGATATTCTACGGTGTCAATTTCATATATGTCATAACTTTATGACATCATAATGATTTTGATCTAGCAATCTGAATTCTACTTTGAAGTTCTGACCAGACATTCTCTTCTCAAAAAATTTCTACTAAGATTATAAATCCATTTCTCCAATCTCTCTTAGAAATGAAATTGTGGGATCTTAGTAACCCCACATATTTAAAAATCCTTTTGTAATTAAAGGCAAATTAAGATATTAGCTTTATTTTTTTGGTTTTGGTTTTGTTTTTAGGTTTTTTTGCAAGGCAAATGGGGTCAAGTGGTTTGCCCAAGGCCACACAGCTAGGTAATTATTAAGTGTCTGAGACCGGATTTGAACCCAGGTACTCCTGACTCCAAGGCAGGTGCTTTATACATTACGCCACCTAGCCACCCTAAGATAATAGCTTTATAAATTTCTTTTTTATCCTTTGCATTCTCGTGTGTCAATACCAGACATGTAAAAATATGAGATCATAATGAAGATTTTCTTAACCTAAATTCTCACCTGTAGTGCAGATCTGACATTCTTTGTTTAAAAGACCACTTCTGAAAGAAAATCTGAATTGTGACAGCAATTTCTGAAATGAAATTTGGAGTTCTTTTTACCCTAGCTGTTTGAAGTTGTGGTTTTTGAAATTAAGTTCAGAACAGAGCTTCTGATTTCTAAATTTCTTTGTTGACTTGACATTCTGAGTTTTCAATTTCATATGTAACTAACATTATGACCTCATATGATTTGTTCTCATAAGCTGAATTTTAATTTACAGATCTGATCTGATATTATATGATCACAAAAACTCTTCTGAAATGAAAATGTAAATTCATCTCTTTATTTCTGAAATGTCCTTATGAGTTCTTAATAATCATCTTTATTGATTCTTTTTAATAAACAAAATATAAACTAAATATGTTGATTTATAAAATTTTTTTCTTATTTGGAATTCTGAGGGCTCAATGCCATATATAACATAACATTGTGATATCATAATGATTTTGATCTAATGTACTGAATTCTAAGTGACAATTCTGATCTGACATTTTATGTTCACACAAAACATTTCTGAAAAAATATGAAATCTAAAGTTGATATCTGTATTACAAATCTGAGTTCTAAATACATGGCTGGTTTGAAATTGTGGTTTTGGAATTAAAGGTCAAAACAATGTCTCTCATTTCTATATTTATTCTCTGAATTTACAGTTTAACTTTTCAATTCCATATATGCCATAACAATCTGATGTCATAATGATTTTGATCTAACATTTTGAATTCCAATTAAGTTCTTCTTTGACTTTCTACATCAAAAATCTTTTGAAATTGGTTGATGACATAAAATTCTGAGCCCTTTGTTCTCAAACTGTTTGAAATTCTGATTTTTGCAATTTCCGTCAAAGCAAAGCCTCTGATTTCTGAATTTCTTTTCTGATTTGACATTCTGAGATTTCTATTTCATAAATTAAATAACATTATGATGTCATAATGATTTTGCTCTCATAACCTAAAGTCTTATCGCCAATTCTGATCTGACATTCTATGATTTAAAAACCACTACAGAAATGTAAAATATAAATTCACCAATCTATTTCTGAAATGAAATTGGAAGTTATTAATAAGGAATGTGACTGAATTTTTTTTGTTCAATGAATGGCAAAATGAGTTTGCTGATTTCTAAAATTCTTTTTGTTTTTGGCATTCTAAAGTCTCAATTCCATAAATACCATAACATTGTTATGTCATAATGATTTTGATCTAACAATCTGAATTATAATTTACATTTCTGATCTGGCAAGTGATGTAAACAGAAAACATATCTGAATGGATATATCATTGCTGAATTTGTTATCTGAATTAAAAATTTGACTTCCTTATATGCTGCCTCTGAATTTGTGATTGTGGAATTAACATTTAAACCAAGGCCTCTAATTTCTAAATATATTGCCTAATTTTACATTCTGAGTTTTCAATGCCATGCATGCCGAAATAACTTGATATCACAATGATTTTTACCTAACAATATGAATTCTAATTTACAATTCTTATCTAATTTTCTATATTCAACAAAACCACATATGAAATGATAATATGAATTCAGAAATCAATTTTTCAAGTGGAATTTTGAACCCTACCTGTTTGAAATTCTGGTTTTTGAAGTTAAGGTCAGTTCACAGCTTTTGATTTGAAAATTCCTTTTGTGATTTAATATTCTGAGGTCTCATTTCTGTAGAGGTCATAATTTTATGATGTCATAAAGATTTTCATCTAACAATCTTAATTCGTTTTTACAGTTCTTATCTGACATTCTGTGTTCAAAAAATCACTACTGAAAACCAAATTTCAGTTTGCCAATCTCTAAGAAATCAAATTGAGAGTTCTTAGTGACCACCTAGTTTGAAAATGTGTTTCTTCAATTAACACCGAGATAAATCTTTGAACTTGCATATTTATTTTCTTATTAGGCTTTCTCTAGTGTCAATTCTAGATTTAACATAAAATCATAAGGTCATAATGAATTTTTCATTATATAAACTGAATTCTAACTTATGGTTTGGATCTGTCTTTCTTTGCCCCAAAAACCATTTCTGAAAGGAAAATCCCAATTGTGAAATTGATTTCAGAAATAAAAATTTAAGGTCTTAGTACCCTACTGTATGATGCTGTAGTTTTTACAATTAACATCAAAACAAAGCTTTTGATTCCTAAATTTCTGACTTGACCTTCTGAGATTTCAGTTTCATGTATGGCATAATGTTATGACATCATAATGATTTTTAATATATCCAGATTCTCACTTAAATTCTGATAAGATATTCTATGTTCAAAAACTACTTCTATAAGGAAAATCTGAATTCTGCAATCTGTATCTGAAATGAAATTGTTTGAAAAGCTACTTAGCAAATTAAAGACAACCAAAGATTCTGAATTCTAGATGTCTGTTCAATCTTGGCTTACTGAGAATTCAGTTCCATTAATACCATAACATTATGTCACCATAATGATTTAGGTCCAAAAGTATGAATTCTCATTTCTGTTTCTAATCTGACATTCAAGGTAGAAAATCCACTTCTGAAAGGAAATTATATTCTATAAATGTCTCCTGAAATGAAATCTTGTGTACTTCATAGGCTATCTGTTTAAAGTTCTAATTTTTGCTATCTTATGTTCAAAAGATCCTTTTTGAAACAAATATCTGAATTCTAAAATTCATTACAGATATTACATTTGGAATTTTTATTCTACCTGTTTCAGAACCCGGTTTTTAGAGTAATTGCAAAACATGCCTTTGATTTCTAAATTTCTTGATTATGTTGCAATCTGAGGTCTCAGTTCAATATGTGCCTTAACGTTATGATGTCTTGGTGATTTTGATCTCCTCTTCTGAATTGTAATTTATAGTACTGTGCTGATTTTCTCTGTTCAAAAAACAGCTTCTGAGTCATTAACCTTCATTTGTCAATCTCTTTCTGAAAAGAAATTGTGAGTTCTTATTAGCCATCCTGTTGGAAGCCTGGTTTTATAACCTAAAGTCAAACCACAACTTCAGATTTTGAAATTTCTTTCCAGCCTTAACATTCTTAGGTTTCAGTTCTACATAAACCATAATAATATGACGTCATACTGATTTAGATGTAATAATCTGAACTCTAGCTTACTATTATGATTGAAAATTCAAAGTACAAAAAATCCAGAAGTCAATTTCTGAAATTAAAATTTGACTTCTTAGTTAATTTCCTGTGTAAAGTTCTGATTTTTGCAACTGTGGTCAAATTAATACTTCTAAGTTTTAAATTTCTTTTTTGACTTGGTATTCTGAGCTTACAGTTCGATATATGCCATAACACTGTGATATCATAATTTTTTGATATAATCATATAAATTCTAATGGATAGTTCAACTCTGACTTGCTCTGTTCTAAAGAACCATTTATAAAATGAAAAACTGGTTTCTGAAATCATTTTTGGAAGTGAAAAGCTCAGATCTTAGTTCCCTAACTTTTTGATGCTCTTCTTTCTGAAATTAAGGTGAAGCCACAACTTTGGATTTCTAATATTTTCTTCTGATTTGATATTCTAAGGTCTTTATTCCATGTACGTCATAAATTTATGGTGTCATAATGATTTTCTATTAACAATCTGAATTCTACATTACAGTTCTGACCAGACATTCTCTTATCAAAATACTTCAACTGAAATTTTAATCTCAATTCTCCAAACTCTTAGAAATGAAATTGTGGTTTCTTAGTATTCCGCATATTTAAAAATCTTGTTTTTTTTTTAAATGAAAGGTAAATTAAGACATTAACTTTCTAAATTTCTTCATGTCATTTGAATTCTCCTGTATCAGTTCCAGACATATCGTGAATATTTGAGGTCATATGTTTTCCTTAAAGAACCTGAATTCTCAACTACTGTGCTGATCTGATATTCTTTATACCAATGACCACTTCTGAAAGGAAAAGCTGAATTTGACAACAATATCTGAAAAGTAATTTTGAGTTCTGAGTACCCTTCCTGTTTGAAGTTGTGGTTTTTGAACTTAAGTTCAGAACAGAGCTTCTGATTTCTAAATTTCATTTTTGACTTGATGTTCTGAGATTTCAATTTCATGTATGATATAATGACATTATGACCTCATAATGATTCGTTCCATTGATCTGAATTTGAATTTACAGTTCTGATATGATATTCTATGGTTTAAAAAATCCCTCATCTGAAATGAAAATAAATTCACCTATCTATATCTGAAATGAAACTGTAAGCTCTTAATAAACACCTAGATTCATATTTTTAATAAATGAAAGGCAAAATAAATTTGGTGATTTCTAAAATTCTTTTCTTATTTGGAATTCTGAGTTCTCAATGACATATGTAAAATATCCTTGTGCTGCAATAGTGATTTTGCTCTCATGATCAGAATTCTAAGTGAAAATTCTGATCTGACATTCTATTTTCACAGAAAACATTTTGGAAAGAAGAATATGACTTCTTAAGTCGATATCTGAATTAAAAACCTGAGTTCTTAATATACTACCTGTTTGAGATTGTGGTTTTGGAATTAAGAGTCAACGTCAAAACAATGACTCAAATTTCTAAATTTATTCTTTGAATTTATATTGTGACCTTTCAATTCCATAGATACCATAACAATCTGAGGTCATAATGATTGTGATCTAACATTTTGTATTCGAATTCATAGTTTATTCTGACTGTCTATGGTTGACAAAACACTTGTGAAATGAAAATCAGAATTTTTAAATCATATTGTGAAATAAAATTTTGAACTCTTTGGTTCCAATGTGCTTGAAATTCTGACTTTTGAAACTGTGGTCGAAGCAAAACCTCAGGTTTCTGAATTTCTTTTCTGATTTGAAGTTCTGAGATTTCAGTTTCATAACTGACATCATTTTATAATGTCATAATGATTTTGCTCTCATAACTTGAAATCTGAATAACAGTTTTTATCTTCTGGTCCAAAACCCACTAGAGACATGAAAATATAAACTCACTTGTCTATTTCTGAAATGAAATTGTGAGTTCCTGACAAGCAAGCTGCTTGAAGTATTTTTGTTCAGTGAATTTGAACATAAATTTGTTGAATTGTCAAATTCTTTTTTTCCTTTAGCATTCTGAGGTCTCAATTCCATATATATACCAAAACATTGTGCCGTCATAATGATATTGATCTAACAATTTTAATGTTATATTAAGACAAATAATGTATTAATGATTTTGATCTCTTCTTCTGAATTGTAATTTATAGTACTGTACTGATTTTCTCTGTTCAAAAAATAGCTTCTGCATCTTTAACCTACATTTGCCAATCACTTTCTGAAAAGAAATTGTGAGTTTTTATTTCCCATCCTGTTTGAAAACCTGGTTCAAAGACACAATTGTGACATGAAATCTAAAGGGGGGAAGTAGATTTCTGAAAGGACATTTTCAGTTCCTACTACACTATTTTTCAAAAATCGGGTATTGGAACAAAGGGACTGAGAAATGTATTGATTTCTCAGTTTCCTTCCTTTTTATTCTTCTGGGTATTCAGTTCCTGTTGGTATATAATATGATGACATCATTAGTCATTTTTCTTTAACCCCTTTGCCTTCTAATTTAAATTCCCATGTGAGTTTACAAGCTCACATAGAAATCCTGGAAGAAAAATCAACTTTATCCAATCAATCTCAGGAATGAAATACTGAATTCCTACCTGCATAACTCTTTGAAATACTGGTATCTGAAATGAATTTCAACCAAAGGATTGATTTCAAAGCTCTGAATCTGTTTTGGTCTATGCCTGCCTGAGGCGTAGTTTGGAAGTTGTTTTGTGATGTCACAATGCCCTTATCATGACAAAATTCAAGTTGAAATTCAAAAATGATCCAGGCATTCTGTGTTTATAAAGTTCCTGAAAAGAAAATACCAATTTCTTAGATCCAGATTATGTAGAGTCCCACTTCCTGGACACACTCAGTCTTCCCCAGGAGAGGGTTGGTGTATTGTCCAACAAAAATTACAAAAGAAAGAAGTATTCCAGCCAGATCTCCTGGGGCTCCAAATGCTACCTTTATTCACCAACACAACAGTGCCTAAATACCTTTCCAGTCTCTAATCTCTTTCCACTGCCATTGGAATGCTACCTTTATTCACCCAAACAACAGTGACTAAATACCTCTCTAGTCACTAATCTCCTTCCACTGCCATGGTAATTAGGAAAACAACCTTCTGATGCTCAAAGGAAGTAGGAGATACTAATAGTAAGGCACAAAGTTTCCCAACCATTATTCAAAAACATCCTGTATTTTCAATAGCTGTAAAGAAAGGAATTCAGTTTGGTAAATTAAGGGTAACCCAGCACTTTTGAAATCTCAAATTTATTACTATTTTCACAAAATGAGTTTAGATTTAAGTATGTCACAGGACAATATGATATGAAAATGCAATAAACTCACATAATTCGCTCATCTTAATTTCAGTGCCTGTATGATATGTTTATCCAAAAATAAAAGCATTATTAAATGAAATCAGATAAAAATGGGTTTCTGAATCAAAAATTTTGAGTAAATTACATTGGGGAATTAAGGTATTTGAATTTCAGGTACAAGAGAACTAGTGATTTCATTATTTCTCTAACATTCTTTCTGAATTTTCTATTATTTTTTTGTCCTCTTAGCACAATGGTGTCATTGTGTATGTTTCACTGACCTATTTCAGTTGTACTTCACATGTCAGATGAAAGATTCCTTGATCTTCAATTCACTTCACATGGCTAAACCTGATTGATTAAATCTCTTTCAGAAGAGTAAGAGTTCCTAGGAGCCATTCTGCTTCTCATTTGAGTTTCAGAAATGAACATCCAACAAAATGGTGGTTCGAAAATTTCTGATTTGCTTAACGATTTGGCTTCTTTATTTTCACCTGAAAAGGGGCTTTAGGGTGACATAATGCATGTCTGATGTCAAAACCTGAATTGAAATTCAAGATTTTACCAGACATTATCTGTTCTAACACTCGATACAGAAAGGATGATTAAATTTTCTTCCATCTTGTTCACTTTTGAAATCAAGTCTTTTAATAGGCAAACAGCTTGAAAAACTAGTTTTTAAAAATAAAGTCAACAGAAAACTTTTGATCTAACACTTTCCTATCTATTTTGCCATAAACTGATATAATTCAAGACACACAAGGGGACACACACAGACACACACGTTACTTGACATATATATATATATATATATATATATGTCAAGTAACGTAACAGTTACTTAAATTCGTTTTTCATGCATCCTTCCTCAAGGCAAAATTCCCATACTGATTCTTTCTTCATTGTGCCAATTGAGAAAGGAAGTCTGATTCTGAAAATCTATTTGTGAAAGGTAATTGTCAGGCCATACTACACTACTGGTGATAAATAGTGTATTTGAAATTGTGCTCAGAGAAAATTAGTGATTTCTACATTTTGTATCACTACTTGTTTCCAATGACTCTTGTCATATAACATTGCCATGTCACAAAGGATTGTTCTTTGGCCTCCTTGAGTTCTAATTTACAATTCGGATGTGAGATTCCTTGCTCAAAACTCCATTACTAATGGGGAAATTTGTATGCTCAAACCCAATTCTGAAGTGAAATTTTGAGTTCCGAAAGGCCTCCTGGGTTCAAAACTGGCCTCTAAAATAAAGACCAATCAAATTGATTGCCAAACCTTTGGTCTACTTTGTCATTCCTCATTCTCAGCTAAACATGGGAAGTAGCATTATGGTGTCACAAGGCATTTGTGATGGCACCAAGTATATTAATATTCAAAATGCATTCAAACTTTCCAATTTCAACCATTAATTCAGAAATGAACATTATAATTTCCACAATCTCTTTTGGAAATGAAACTCTTTGTTCTCTCAAGACTCCCAGTCTGAAATTCTGTTTCTTGAAATTTAGTTCAAATCAGAATTAGACTACCTCAAAGTTTTCTCTGTTTTAACATTTTGTGGTCATGATACTATATCTAACAGGCCACAGTATCACTCAGGTTGTGATGGCTAGCACTGTTGAGAACGCATGAGATAAGAAAATAATATTCCAGAAAATAGAAGCTAAAGCAAAACACCATATTATCACTGAGATAGCGCAATAGAGTATAGTATTCCAAGGGACAATGTAACATTCATGAATGAAATGGAGTAAGGTTTTCTTAATTGCCTGCTCGGTGCTGGGTATTGGGCAAGTACATTTCAAATATTTTCCCATTTAGTCCTCCCAACAATCCTGTGAAATAGCTGTTATTATAGAAGAAAAAAGAATAGTGTCAACTATTCTCCATGATTAGATGCTGAGAATTTTAAACATTGGAGTCAAGGAGAATAAGGGGAAAATGCATGACTCTGAGTCTATGGAAAGGAGAATGTGATAAAGTATTCATTGTCTAATAAGGGAGAAAAGCTAATCACCCTTTCAGAACTCCTTTGCCTTCACTGGATGAGAGGGACCAAATAATGTGGAGAACTTGATGTTAATATTTATTATGTTTTCATTACATTAATAAACAGAAAATAAAGAAGGGAAATAGATATTTTAGGGGAGAAAGAGGAAAGGAGTTACTATCTCACATAAGCAGGGGGAGAAAAAAGACTAGATAAATCTGCAATAAGCAGACTGCCATCATTCTTTTTTCTGAAATAAGTGGATTAAATTCATACATACATGTGCAAAAATGCCCACAAACTGAGTTTGGTGTTGGCGTACATGAAATTCAGGCACTTTCTACTAGTTACTTGGTGTTCCTATAGTGCTTTGCTCTTGCTAGATATTTGTCTAGGAGAATGTCGTGTTCATCTACTGCCAAGTGGGAGAATAATTCTACTGGAAAGACGCAAAGCGGTAATCAGCAGGGAAGTCCCTTTAACTTACCTGCCCTTGCCAACAGAACTTAAATATAAAACACTTTAGACCTTTTGGACTTTTAATTTCTCAAAGCCATCCTTGAGGGTATGTTGTTTTTTCCCCAGAAGGTTGCCATTCTTTCAAGCGTTGCTGTCTCAGTTCTTTACTGCTACTAGAGGAGAAGGGAGTTATAGAAATCTGAACAGGAGAGAGCACGTAAGATGACAGAGTAGCAGGACAGAGAACAGACAAGCTCAGTCTCACAAATGCACCCCAAAGAATCTTTATACTGGGTCCCTTACCTGCCTTCCCCAGAAATTAATATGGTATGAAGAAGGCAATAGCCACAGGAGCCAACAAGAGATATTCAAACAAAAGCAAAGTATTTTTAAATGGATGAAAGAATTTGGTATCTCACAGTAAAAAACATCTTACCTGACCTGGAAAACAGATCAAAGAGAGAAAGTAAATGATAAACAATATGCAAACTATGACTAATAATCGGATAAGATGTTTCCAGAAATCTTACATCTGCTCAAATCTCTTAAAATCATGATACAATATTAATTCATGTAATAAGATTGAAAATGTCATCACATTTTATCAATAAATACAGTACAGGCTTTTCATAAGTTATAAAACCCCAAAACCCCAAACAACAGTTTGTGCAGTTATTCTCCAGTTGATGGACATTTCCTCAAAGTCTAATTCTTGCCATCAGAAAGGAGTTGGTACAAATCTTTTTGCACATATAAATTCTTTTCCTTTTTTTAAAAATCTCTTTAGGAATAAAGAGCTACATGTAATATTGCCGGGTTAAAAGGTATGCATGGGTTTTTTTAGTTCTTTGGACATAGTTCCAAATTGCTTTTCATAATGTCTAAATCAGCTCACAACTCCACCAATAGGGCATTAGTGTCTCAGTGTTTGAGCTTCCCTTCCAACATTTGTCACTGACAGTATGAACTTAGGAAAATCTTGAAAATAATCATCCACATAATAAGAGGGAAAATTTCATCACATTTTATCAATAAATACAGAAAAGATTTTTCATAAGTTACAAAGCTGCAATATTCATGCTTTTATTTATTTTTTAAGTGTTAGTAGTTCTTTATTGTTTTAATCAATTCCCTGATCTCATGGTTTTCTCCAAGTATGAGGAACAAAAATCAAACTTAAATGAAAAATATGAAAAGAAATGAAAAATATTGCCATGTACACTGCAGAGCAAAGGAAAAGATTCAAAACATAAACAATGGATTTTTATTTGATGAAAGCCTATATAATAAATATTTCACTTTGTCTTCAAAATTTTCCATTTTTTCTTTGCTTTTATCCGTTCTACAATTTCTACATATCCCTTTCCTCCACAAGAAGGCTATGTATACTTACATATATTCATATATATATATATATGTATATATATATGTATGCTCTCACTTTAAAAAATTAAAAAAGAAGATTGTCAATGAGGTGAGGCGAATGGAAAGGGAGGGTGGAAGGAAATTTTATAACTTAAAAATATGCATGTGCATATGGATGAAAATAAATAAATAAAATAGAAAAGTTAGAGAAGTGAATTATTTGTCACAGAAAGGAACAAGAAAATGAATCACACTAGAAAAATTAATAAAAATTCAAAATTCAAAAAGACATGAAGAAAGAATGACAGGAATGTCATTGGTTCAAAATTGGTGGAAAGAAAATTGGAACTATGCCCAAAGATTTATTCCATTATGTATATTCATTTATTTAGAAGTACCTCTTCTAGTTCTATTCTCCAAGTAATTCAAAGAAAGAAGAAGAGCATCTTTATACCTACAAATACTTCCTGGTGCTCATTTTGTGATGACAAAGACTAGAAACTGTGCAGATGCCCATCAACTGAGGAATAACTGAAAAAATTATAGTATATGAGTATGAAGAGTTGCTTTGGTGAAGTCAGAAAAAAACAAGGGGATGGTATCATAAAATCACAGAAATACTTGTATGAACTGATTGAATATGAAGGTGAAAGAACCAGAGAAACACTTTATACAATAAGAGCAATACTGTATTTCAAAGATTCGTTGGTCGGTTGATTGGGTGGTTCTTTCCCATCATTGCCAAAGAAGACCAAAACGATCTCACTTAATTTGAGACAAATTATAGTGGGCCTGACTGTGGTTGATCAGACTAATATGAGTTCGGAGGGCTCTACCACAGGTTGGGCACAACCTGTTGGGTACTTTACACTTCTGAATGACATATTTCCTTTGAGCAGTTTCAATTCTGCCTACTTCATAGAGTGGAGCTCAGTGATGAAGGCATGTCATGTTGGGTGATCTTGTGCCAGTGACTCCCATGACTGTACAAACAACTCCAGCGCTCTTCATTGAGACCTTCAGGATGTCTCAATATTGCTTCTTCTGTCCCCCGCTGTGAGCACTTACCATGTATGAGATCTCCATAAAATAGTTTGGGTTTTTTTTGGCAAACGTAAGTCTAGCATTCTGGCATTCTAGCAATGTGCCCAGCCTATTGCAGTTGCAACTCTCAACATGAGAAGATTTCAAATCTGTCCTCCCAAAAATAACCAACTATGATTCAAGAGGAAGAGGAAACATGAAACACCATGCTACCCAGCTTCAGATAATGAATGGTAGGATCAGAGAACAGATCAGATCATCTTACGTTTTTCTTGCTATACTTCTTTTGTCATTTCTTCCTTTCTTTACTTCCTTCTGTCCTTTCCTTCTTTGCTTCTTTCTTTCCTTATATCCATTCTTAATTTTTTTCTTTTCTCTGTTCTTTCTTTTCACTAATTAGATTGCAATAATATATGTTCTGGACCAGAAGGCAGTGGTTGCCTGATTTGGAAAAACAGAGTTCAAGGAGACATTTTCCAAATTATTTTTTTTACAACTTCACATAAATATAATTATCTTTCAAACATGTGCTATGGTTACTATGATTGTACTTTTTCCTATTCTTTTACTTAGATGATTCACAAGAGAAAAGAAGGAATGTGTGCTCTACCTGGGTTGGATTTAACAAGTGAATCCAGTGGAGTGCCACAAAGAAAAATTTACAAAGTACTAAATGAGATCAAAAATGTAATACAGTGATCTAATGGGACATTCAACCATCCCCTTGGTTCTTTCCCCTCTCTGTATCACCCATTTGCATTAGATTCAAGAAAGCTTGCCCCCTTAAGCTTTTAATCTAATTCTGAATTGATTTTTAATTTAATTCAATAGTTTTCAATTTAACTCTGAAACTGGTAATCCATGCCTTGTTGAGATCCTAGCTAGTTTATGAATCGTATGGTAGAAAAAAAATGTCGTGAAATGTGAAGAATACTTTAGGTATGTATCTTTTCCATATAATTGATTGAGATAAATATTCTACTTTTCTAACTATTTGTTATATTTTAATAAGGTCATCAATCTATTTAAAATTTCATGTCAATAGTGACTACTGAAAAAGGAACTCATTCCTGGTCCATTTATATTTTCAGGTTTAGCAAACATGGAATATGAGGTTCCACTGCACTTGTTCTACCTATTTAGCTTGCTCCATTGATAAGGTTCTCTATTTATTTAAAGAATTTCAATTTTGCTAACTGGTTTATAATGTACTTTCAATTTTGAACATGTGATAAACTCCCTTCGTACTTAAATTTTAGGAAATCAGTTTATTAGACTCAGGCCTTTCTCTTTCCTCTGTTTTGCTGTTATTCAATTAGTAGCACGAAGTATCTTTTAATCATGTCATTGTTATAGGGTTCAGTTGGCAAATGACCCTGGTAAGCAATGATATTTTTATTATATTGGCATGTTCTAGGCGATAGTACTAAAGTCTTTATGATTACGTAAGCTGTTCATTAATTTTTAGGGACAGCATTGTAGCTAACTCTGCAGTCATTTGCCCGAAATGATTAATGGTCAAAGGATATTAACAGACAGTTTTCAAATGAAGAAATTAAAGCTATATGTAATCATTTCCCTTTTCTTTATGTGTATAACCCTTCAGCCATCTGTGTTTATTTGTTGCTCTTCTAAATACCTGGTTTGATTCTGTGTTTTTTTTTTCTGTGCCCTGATTGGTTGTGGCAATTGTGTTTTTTGTTTTTTCCTTTTCTGATCTGGACAAATCTGTTTTGGCTTTTATTTTTCCTTCTCTGCCAATAAGGGGCACCTAGCCATATGTCATTTTGACTCTATGATTTTTTTTATCTGTAAAATGAGGGAAAATTTAGAATTTCTGCTTATTAGGAGCCATGGATTATTTTAATCTAGAAACTGAGATTTTAAAGAGAGAGTATCTGTTTTTTTTTATTTTTATTCCTACCTTGGGTAGAAAAGGTCATTCTTTTTTTTCATTTTTTTCTCTCTGGTAATCATGATGTTAAGCAGTTTCTCATTCATTTGCAGTCGGTCTTCATCCCCCCCCGCCCCAGCTGTGCTTTCTCTATAAAGAAAATTTTCTTTTGAGAAAATGGGATTCAAAAAAAATGGAAAAAAGAAAATGGGATTCAGAGGCAGCTTGGTGGTACAGAAGATAGACCATCAAACCTGGAGTCAGGAGGACCTGAATTCAAATTCCACTCAGACACTTAATAATTACCTAGTTGACTGATCATGGGCAAGTCACTTAATCCCATTTCCTTAAATAAAAAAAAAATGAAAATTTTTTAAAAGGGGAAAAAAAGAAAATGGGTTTCAAAAATAATAGCTTTTGTTTGGTATTTTAAAGACTCTTCCAATTAAAAATTAAGGATAATTTGACAGAAAATCTTCTGTTGATTTGAAAAGTATAATATGGACATTTAGAATTTGACTGCATGTTATGTTGGAACTTAAATCTGTTTAAAATATCCTCATTTTTAATTTTAAAAGAAATGTTTTATTCCTTTTCATACAAGACAGGATGTAATGTGAAAATATTTCTAGAATAATTTATGGAGAATATAACTAAAATCTGACTAGATTATGTAAGTGCTTATACTTTGATTCATAAGGCAAGTTTATGAGTATATATGTGTGTGTATATGTGTGTATATTTAAATATGTATATATGGACATATGTGTGTCTCTATGTGCCTATTACAACTATAAATCAAAAGATAAGTCATGAAATCTTTCTGGGACTGTGGAACCCAGATTTGAAATAATTTAGGATGTGCTCACGTTTGGACTTGATTGAATCCTAGCATCATGAAAGTGAGCACAGTGCTGCTTTGGCAGACTCTCAGGGAGAAATCAAGTTTTTAACCAAATAAAGTGTGGAAGCTGAAAAAAGCCTATACAGAGGTTAACTGTTTCAAATAAAGATACATACACGCAAATAAAATGCATATATGTATATATGTGTATGTGTATACATGTGTACATGTGTATAACATAGAATGATTAATTATTAATCTAAAACTATATTTGAAAACATTTTGGGAAAATAAGATCCATGGGCAATTGAGCAACTGCACAAAGATCATCTTGGCCTTTAGAAATCAAACTAGATTTGGTTTGATTTCAGAAAGAAAAATTTTTAGTCCTAAGGGAAAAGGGAAAGGACTACTTAAAATGAGATTTTTGAAATTTAGACTATATGAACACTTTTCACTGGAAAATGATATTGTATGGGCTGATTTTCCGTGCAAGGCAATTTTAAATTTTGCATCATATTAAATTAAGATATCTCTAAGTTTTAAAGTGCATGTTACTTTAAGTGTCTAAAATTTTCTTTTCTTTGAAATTCAAAGTTTTTCATTATATAAATGTTTTGTTTTCCAATTATGTACAATAGTAGTTTCTACCTATCATTTTTGTAAGGTTTTGAATTTTACAAATTTCCCCCACCCTCCCTCCCCCCTACCCCCCACAGAACACAGTCTGGTAATCTTTACACTGTTTCCATGCTATGCATTGATCAAGACTGAATGTGTTGAGAAAAAAAAAAACATATCCTTGATGAAGAAATAAAATATTAGAGATACAGCAAAATTATGTAGCACATAAGACAACTTTTTTTTTTAAAAAAAAATTAAAGGTAATAGTCTTTGGTCTTTGTTTAAACTCCACAATTCTTCCTCTGGGTACAGATGGTATTCTCCATTGCAGACAGTCCCAAATTGTCCCTGGTTTTTGCACTGATGGAATGAGCAAGTCCATCAAGGTTGGTCATCATCCCCATGTTGCTGTTAGGGTGTACAATGTTCTTCTGGTTCTGTTCATCTCACTCAGCATCAGTTCACGCAAATCCCTCCAGGCTTCCCTGAATTCCCATCCCTCCTGGTTTCTAATAGAACAATAATGATCCATGACATACATATACCACAGTTTGCTAAGCCATTCCCCAATTGAAGAACATTCACTTAATTTCCAATTCTTTGCCACCACAAACAGGGCTGCTATGAATATTTTTGCACAAGTGATGTTTTTACCCTTTGTCATCATCTCTTCAGGGTATAGACCCAGTAGTGGTATTACTGGATCAAATGGTATGCATTGTGAGCGTAATTCCAGACTACTCTCCGTAAAGGCGAGATGAGTTCACAGTGCCAGCAACAATGTATTAGTGTCCCAGATTTCCCACATCTCTTCCAACATCGATCTTTGTCCTTTCTGTTCATATTGGCCAGATTGAGAGGTGTGAGGTGGTACCTCAGAGGTGCTTTATTATGCATTTTCTACTAATTAGTGATTTAGAGCAATTATTAATATGACTATAGGTAGCTTTGATTTCTTCACCTGCAAATTTCCTTCCCATAATATTTGATATATAATATTAAGAATATTTGACAAATAATTGTTATAGCTAGGTTTATTAGTAAGGACAAATTCTCTTGTAAACTAAACATTTAGAAATTTAAAATTGCACTGTTTATAATAAACAGAATTAATGAATAAAGAAAATTTATGTACAATAACTCTTTCATGAACTACTTAGGTATTATTGCTTACTATAATTTTATTGTAACTAAAATAATAAAAGTGACTGACCATTAGTTGTTATTAGTAACATTTTGCATGTGGGTTTTATAACTGAGTTTATCTTACTATATGTACAATAATCAGGTCCCAGTTTTCTTCTCAGTTGGAGAAATGTGGGCCATTTTTCCTTCCTAAAAGGAAGAAACTACCTGGAAGTATTCTCTCATCTGTATTTCTATTCAAAAGGGAGTTTATTTAAGGCTATTTGAGTTAAACTTTATCAAGTTCTTAAGATTATCAATTGATGTACAAAGAAAATATTGTTATTCCATAAAGGATTTTAAGCAACATGTAGGTATGAATAGTCATTAAAAACATTCTGTGTTAAAACTTTGTACAAAATAGGGGTGTACTTCATAAGTTTGTGTTTACCAAAAAATTATATTTGTAGATGGAAATCAGTTTCATCTAATGTTGATATTATATAAGTTAAGGCATAATATATACAGTAAATTAGTCAGTGCTATTTAAATGAACTTTCTTTGTAGAATTATTTCTAGCCACCAGCTTAATATAAAAATACATTGAGGAGATTTTACAGGTCTGGTAAAATTTTGTGATAATAGGAATGCTTTCATTAGTTTTTTCCTCCTCTCTCTGACTTAGAAAACTGAGTCACTCTAAAATCTTAATCTACTTAATTTGACCAAGGGAAAATGATTCTTAGAGACTTTGGGATTAAAGTTTATTAAAGTTCTTTCTGTGAAAAATTTTCATCTGTAAGTTAATTCATTGCAATAGTAATCTGATATTGATGGTAACAGTTGTGTTCAACTTACTTTGATTAATAAAATCAGGGACAGGGAACCCTTTATTTTTTCAGAGATGCTGTTTTGGTGCAGATTTTGTTATGACTCAGCTGAAGTTAATTGGTTTTTTTTTTTTGTTGTTGTTGTTGTTTTAGGTTTTCTCAAGGCAAACGGGGTGAAGTGGCTTGCCTAAGGCCACACAGCTAGGTCATTATTAAGTATGTGAGGCCGGATTTGAACTCAGGTTCTCCTGACTCCAAGGCCAGTGCTTTATCCACTGCGCCACCTAGCCGCCCCAGAAGAAGTTAATTGTTAACAATTTTTCTGCTCTTGGTGAACTTGACTCAAAACAACTTTGAATTTTCTTTTGATGAAAACTTGAAATGTTTCTGCTTGAATACCCTAGATCCTATCCATCTGATTAAAATGTTTCTATTTTCAAAATAATAAATGTGGAAATTTATTATTTGTGAAAAATTTTGTCATTAGATAAAAGCATTTCAATTACTGTAAGAACTGAGTTCACTGTTTTTTGATCTGCATTTATTGCCATTTTCATGGCATAGGGATCAAATATCTTAATTGGGGTGAATTTATCAGCAGTATATAATGCAAATTTTTGAAGAATCTCATTTATCTTGCAGGATTTTCTTGATAACGATGAATATATTTGGGTAGAAATGAATTGCTGAGGGCCACAGATGAGTAGAACTGTGACCATGATGATTGAATAAACCCTCTCAGTAGAAGGAGGCTGCTCTTTATGCCTGGAGTGGTTCCCTACCTCCCAAGAAGCTTAAGTGGTTACTTTCTAAGCACACAATGTTTCACGATGATAAGTGATTATGCGGTTATGATGCATTTGGTATGCCAGAACATACAAGATGGCCTGTGAACAAGGGATGTATTGAATTTTCTCAGGGGATTAGATAAAGAAGGAACCATGTGGTTTTAGCAATATATAAGCTTGTGCACAGCTCAATAAATGAGACTCTCTTTTCCATCACTCCAGAATCCTGTCTCTTTGTTCATTAGACAGTCTTCAATCAGGACTCTTTCCTCACTCTGCCATGGGTGGGTGGATCACTCAACAATAAATGAACTTCTAAAATAAAATATTTAAAGTCATTATGTTCATAAGATTAAAGCTAAGAAAATTTGTATGCTTTCAGAATGTGGTTCTAAGGAAAGAGATTTGAGTATGAAAATATTGTGTTTAGTGAAGTGTAATAATTGATGTGTTAACCTTCCTGGAAATCTGATTGTTCTAATTGTCATTTTGTTACATTATAAGTTAATAACACCTGTTGAAAATTTTAAAATATTTTTACATTTTTATTTGTTTTTCCAACTACATGCAATAGTAGTTTTTATCAATCACATTTTTGCATGTTGTTTTACATATTCTTCCTTCCCTTCCTTCCCACCCTGTCCCCTGACAGAAAGCAATCTGTATCTACATTTATAACCATGGTAAACATAAACACATATTAATCATGTTATTTGAGAGGAATCAGATCCAAATGGAAGAAAGAATACATTGGAGAGAAAAAATTACCTAATACATGACAACTTAAAAAACTTAAAGATAATAAGCTTTGGTCTACATTTAAATGCCATAGCTCCTTTACTGGATATGGATGGTATTTTCCATCACAAGTCTTTTAATATTGTCTTTTATTAATGTACTGATGAAATGAATAGCCTATATGGTTCTTAGTTTGAATAAGGGTCTTCTGGTTCTGCTCATTTCACTGAACCTCAATTCATGCAAGTCTTTCCAGGCTTTTCTGAAATCCCATCTCTCATGATTTAATTTATTAGAACAGTAGTGTTCCATAACATACATATACCACAGCTGGTATACCACAGTCATTCCTCTGAAAGGAAATTTCCAATTCTTTGCCACTACAAAAAGAGCTCCTATAAATATTTTTGTACAAATGATTCTTTCCCTCTTTTTTAGGATCTCTTTGTAATATAGACCTATTAGTAATATTACTGAATCATGGCTATGCCCAGTTTTATTGATCTTTGCTTTCTCCAGAATCTCCATAACAGTTTGATCAGTTCACAGCTTCATCAAGAATGCATTAGTGTCCCAGTTTTCCCACATCCTCTCCAACATTATTCATTTCCATTTTGTTATCTTAGCCAATCTGAAAGACTATTAGTTGGTACCTCAGAGTTTTATTAATTTGCATTTCTATAATCAATAATGATTTGGAATGATTTCTCTTATAACTATAGATAGCTTTGGTTTCTTTGTCTGAGATTTGTCTTTCTATATCCTTTGACCATTTCTCAATTGGGGAATGACATGAGTTTTTTTTTTTTTATACATTTTACTCATTTCTCAATATATTTTAGAAATGAGTCTTTTTTTAGTAACAGTAATTGGAAAAAATTGCTTTCCAACTTGCTACATTCCTTATACTCTTACTTGCAAAGGTCTTCTTTGAATAAAATCTTTTTTTAATTTAATGTAATCAAAATTATCCAGTTTGGTGTTTATAATATTCTTTATCTCTTCTTTGGTCATAAACTGTTCCCGTTTCCCTAGATCTGACTGCTAAACTTTTACTTGTTCCCTAATTGGCTTATAATATTACCTTTTGTGCTAAATTCTGCACCCATTTTGAACTTCTCTTGGTGTGAGATGTTGGTGTATGCCTAGGTTCTTTCATACCATCTTCCAATTTGCCCTTTGTGGAAGAGTGAGCTTTTATACCAGAAACTAGAATCTTTGGATTTATCAAACATTGGATTATTTTTTCATTTACTGCTGTCTCTTTTACAACTAATCTATTCCACTTATCCAATCCATTTCTTATCCAGTACTATACAGTTTTGATGACTTATGCTTAATAATATAATTTGAGATTTGGTATGGCTAAGCTGCCTTCTTTTGCATTTTTTTCATTAATTCCCTTGAGATTCTTGAATTTTATCACCTCTATATAATCAAATTCCCAAAGAATCTCATCAGTTTTTTTTTCAAAATGATGAGTATAAACTGGGTAGATATAAATAAACTAATAAAACAAAATATGCAAAGTCCTTATGTTTATTATTTTAAAGTAAAGAAAACCTCCATGCTATTTTGATTGTTGTTCTAAGAATTTATATTTGAGTTTAGTGAATTACCAAACACAAATTACATTGTGTTTACTGAAATGTAATAATTCATATGTTACCCTACTTGGCAATCTTAATGTCCTTATGACAGTTTTGTTATATTAGAAGTTATTAACACCTGGTGAAACTTTAAAGTCACCTGAGATGTTCTATTTCTGTAAAAGGACTATGAAAGGAATGATTCGTATTTATGTCTGTATTTAAACATGGTTAAACATATGTTATTATAAAAGCTTTTTATAAAGCCTGATTCAAGAGGCAACTGGGATAATTTTAATCCCAAATTTATGTTTCTTTTTCAAGCATAATCCTCATGTGCAACAATAGAATGGGTTGTGAGGTTCTCTGTGATTATATATTATTGTTACCCCTGTAAGATTATAGTTACTATCTGGCATATTTCGATCCTTTATACTAAAAAGCTTAGAACTAAATCTGTCTGATTATAAGAAATTGCTATTAAAGACCTCATGGGATTGAAAATTGGCCTTCTATCTTCATTTGCCAAGGCTTGAAACTTAGGTTGGATCAGTGCCTATGAGGATGACAACAATATGAGATTTAGACATGGATATTATAGGTGACATGGTATTGGGGAAGTTTGGGAAACTAATTGTTCAATAACTTCAGAGATTGGACTTTTCTAACTTGGTTTCTCAAAAATGACATTTGGAAATGTCTCACAGGGCAAATGTAAACTCTCATTCAAAGCAATTGGTCATCCATATAGCTTCACCTGCATACTAACATCTAAATAAAAAAAAATGCTTTCCTTTCTTATATCCTTGGTCCTTATGGTAAATTCCTGTCAAGTGATCAGGATCAAAAAATATACTTACAACAATTGAATTATATCAGCCACCCAGACTGTTGTATAGCCTTTACATATGTTGTCAGTTGTACATTTCTATGATAATTAATATTCTTTAATTTTTCAAAATGCTAAGGAGATATTTATGCAAGTATGATAAAGTTTTTTGTCATCAGCATATAAGTATGTATCACAACCACCAGAATTTCTGTTTAAAGAAAGGAAAGTCAGTTAACTATCTACAGAAGGATGACCTGTGGCCTTTGTTTTCACTTTATTTTTTTAATAGAGGAATCGATGTTCAGCTGAAATATTTTTTTTTGATTCTTTGTAAACATGGGCTAAAGGTTGAAAGTTTTTTACAACTGCTATTAGATACACCCTGAGTCAAAAATGATACATTATCATTATGCAAGTTATTTTTTAGTAGAATAGCCTATTTAAGATGGGAGAAATGATAATGCCAAGTATTAAACTGAGTCTTTTAAAACTGTATTTAATAAACCTGGTTTGATTCTTAATTTTCCTACTCATAACTGTGGTCACTGGGTGATAACTGCTAAAGTGAAGAGGTTCCAGTATCATGTTCTGACTTGACAACATTTTGTCTTGAGATTTCTTTCCTAGAAAGGAAGATATATACCAGTCATATCTACCTGAAATATGTGGAAGTGCCTGGTCATTAATAGACTCCTGGAGATACAGAAAGACATCAGATGTCTCCAGAAGAAAGAAGAAATGGACAAGATTTTTATTGTTTACTTTCTCCCTTTTGGTTTCTTATTTGTAAGAGATGTTTAATCAAAGGGGACTGTCCCTTTTGATCTATGTCCCTTTCCCCTATGAATCTGTAAAGGAACCATTCAGTCATATAAACCTCCTAAGACCTTATGTTGCCTGCCTGATCTTCTAGCAATCCTAGGTCTCCAAGGGATACTAATTCTCCCTCCAATCTGCCCCTCATACTTTTTTCTTCTAAATCTCTTTACTGGATCTATAGCTGACATAATTACATACTTGGAAGACAATGGTTAAAATGCCATCATGATGCTTAGAGCGCAGGAAGAGGTAACAATTCATCAGACATAGATATAGGTCCTTGAGGAGCAATTGTCCAATTTAAGATGGTTCAACCTTCATTGTCAGGCTACCAAGGAGGTTAATGTTTCCCCCTGTTCTTGGCTTTTAGATAAATTTTCCCCTCCCTCTCAGTTCAGGGTTGTCATTTTGGGCAGATGACCTCTACCTTTAGGTTAATGGTCAATCTCAGAGAATAAAATGTCATGTCATTTTATTTTAACCCTATATTATTAAGGTTTACAGGTTTGGGGTACACATCATACCTTATCATATTGTACATATTCTGAATAGATTCTGAATACCTAAAGGCAATTGTCCAAATCCTGATTATCATCACATAATTCATTATGTTTATTCTCCTCACCTGTCCAAGCCTAAAGTCCTAATCAAATACACACTGTACTTTTGAAATATCCTGTTCTTAGACAAAAAGCTTCTGTTCATACTTTATTTTTTCCTCTCTCCTTCAATCTACTAACTGATTTCTCCTTTAAAAGATATAGCCTCCCTGGGCACCTTCCCTAGTCTTGGCTCTATTGTCACACATCCCCCTCAGCTCCCATGTATGGGAAGGGAATTTCATTCACTTTTCCCAAATCTCTCACTTGTTAATGTGTCTTCCTTTGAGGTACATGCTTTTAACATATATCACCCAATCAGAATCTAGGTAGTGATAGTTTCCACACCTTGATCACTCTCCCATTTACTTTCTCAGATGTTTATATAGATAGCTCAATTTTTTCCCCCTCTCCAACTCTTGGTCTTATAGAAATGAACTTCAATTTAAATAGTGACTATCCCTCAAACACACTTGATCACACAGTTCCTCAGCTGGCTTATTTCCCTTGTATCTCTTCTCAAACCTCTCTGGACTCCAAAGCTCTCAGCTGGAGATCTTGCCTCATCTTTTTACAGAAAACAATTAAGAACATTCACCCTGAACTCTTTTTCCTATCTATCATCTTAAAATGAACCTATGCCTTCATCCAGTGCTTTCTTTTTCACCACTGTATCACTTGATAATGTGGCCTTACATGTTAACTAGGCCAGGTGCTTTACCTACTCTTGCAATCCGATTGCTTTCTGTCTTTTCCAGCAAACTGTTTCCTCTGTCATCACCATTATATCATTAATTCAGAGTCTTTCCCTGAACACTGGCTTATTCCTTTATCAACATATATCTTCTGCCTTTTTTTTGCTAAACTCTTTGAGAAGGCTATCTACAAATGGTGCTTTCATTTGCTTCTTAGTCATGCCTTACGATTTGCCTTCCAACCTTATCATTCTGCTAATATCCATGTCTTCAAAATTAGTAGGGAATTCTTATTGCAAATTCAATATTCTCTTCTCCATCCTCAAACTCCCCAAATTGTCTAAATTCTGTTGACACTGCTAATCATGCTTTCTTCTTTGATATTCTAGTTTTTAAATATTTTAAATATTTAAAATATTCTAAATTTTTCTAGTTCTATAAAATATAATTTAGGTATTTTGACTGATATAGTATAGAATAAGGAAATTAATTTTAATTATATTCTAATTTTAATTATAAAGCTTCCACATATCCATGAGCAACTAATATCTATCTCAGTATTCACTCCATTTTTATTGCAGGCATGGTTTATACTTAAATTCACCATATTTCTTGTTGCATCTGTGTAGATAAACTTCCAGATATTATATAGCTTCTAAAGTCAGTTTGATAGTAGTTTCTCTTTCTAGATCTTCCTGCTGGGTCTATTTAGTAAAATACAGGAATGTGGGTGATTTAGAAGAACTAAGTATCCTGAAACTTTGCTGAATTTATCAATTACTCAAATGCTTTGTTTGACTTGGAGTTTTCTAAAAAATTCATCATATCATATACTAAAAGTGATGTTATAGATTTTTCTTTGTCTACCATTATTCTCTCTGTCTTTTTTCACCTTAATTAAAAAAAAACACATTTCAAGAACTATGTGAAATAGCAGTGTCAATGCAAGCATCCTTCCTTTAACCATGATATTATTGGAGATATTAACTTTTCTTCTTTATCTAATTAGTATGCTTGCATTTAGATAGGAATTATTTCCAAAGGATAAAGAAATTTCCATGTATTACTAAGTATTCTAGAACATTTAAGAAAGATGGGAGTTGAGTTTTATCAAAAGATTTTTGCAATTTCAACATAGACTTATGTTTACTTTATTTTTATTAATGACAAGATTTGTTATATTTACCATATGCTTTAGTTGAATGAGTCCTACATTATTGTCACCATTGCTGCCTTGCTTGGCAACATTTTTTCTAATAGTTGTGTATGTCTATGTTTATTCAGAATATTGGTCTATAGTTTTCATTCTAAGCATTGTCTTTTACTTCTTTAGATATGAAGAGCAAATTTGTATCATAAAATCTCTTGAATAAATGGCTGTTTTCATGTAAATATTGTATCTATTATCAAAATGACTAGAATGTTTTTATTACTTTGGCCTTGTACTTCTCCTAGAGACCTACGAGTCTTGGATGAAGTTTTCTCTCATGTAATTGAACCTTGTCCTCCAATTTTACATTTCTCCTATTCTCTACGTATCAGGTATATATCCCTGTTTCATTACTTGCTGTGTCCATCACTGGCTTTTAAGCTCCTTGAAAGTGTAGACATTTTTTCTTCCTTTCCATTTTGATGGAGAGGAAAACAGGAAGAAAGAGAGAATATTTGAAGGAATATCAGAAAAAATGATGGAAGCAATAACTAATGATTATATTAGATCCCTAAATTTTGAATTTGGGAAAGTCATCACAAAAGTATAATAACTTTTTTTTATGTTTTTGGTTTTTTTGTAAGGCAATGAGGTTAAGTGACTTATCCAAGGTCACAAACTAGGTAATTATTGTTTGAGGTCAGATTTGGCCTTAGGTCCTCCTGAGGCTGGTGTTCTATCCACTGCATGACCTAGTTACCCCTAAAGCATAATAACTCTTAAAGAAATGTATAGCAAGGAGTAATGACAACATAACTGAAAAATTATATATTATGATAATATTGAGTTTATACTGCTGGACCTTGAGTCAGAAAGACATGAGTAAAAATCTGGCCTCAGAAATTTACTAGTTTTGTGAGTCTGAGAATGTCCCATAACCCTGATTACCTCAGTTTCACCATCTGTAAAATAGGCTAGAGAAAGAAGTGGCAAACTACTCTAATATCTTTGGCAAGACATCTCAGAATGGAGTCATGAAGAGTCAGACAGAACTGAAATGACTGAAAAAAATCAACAAAAATGAAGGCCTCATCCAACTTAGGACATAAGGTAAATAAATTAATTCCCTCTTACTCCTCCTCCTCTGCTGCTGCTACTATTTCTACCAATATCATAGTACAACTTACAACTACTACTACAGCTGCTGCTCCAACTTCTCACTTAATATGAAATAAACCTTTTATACAAAATGATCCTAGGAAAAAGCACCTCCCTGTGAGATTATCCTCCTGCCTGGAACTGGGTTAGCTTTTCATATCACTTTAGGATGGTACCACAAAAGTTGCTCAATATCAGAATGTTACAAAATTTGAACCATCCCTCCACTTCCTTACAAGTGGAAGGGAAGATGTTTAAGAAGAAAGAAATGGGTGGTTGTTCATTTGAAATTAATTTCTCAGACTCAAAATGCTCACAAAAGCATGCCTCATCTTCCCCTAAAGACCATGCCTCTTCTGAACTTCTTGTCTCTCTATCTTGTTCATTTTCACCCTTCTAGCCAGTCAGAGCTGCAATGTGAAAGACATCTTTTGATAAAGGAGATCATTCTGCAAAAACAATGAAAAGAGAATGAACAGATCGATGGATTGGGCAGGCAACTAAAGAAGCTTGAAAAAAAACAAATTAAAAACTTGAATTAAAATCCAAATCAGAAATCCTGAAAATCAAAGCAGAGCTGAATAATGCTGAAAGCATGAAAGAAATGAACTAATAAATAAAAATAGAAGTTGATTTTATGAAAAAATTTATTAAAATAAGTAAACCCTTGGTTAATTTATTTTTTAAAAAAGTAAAGAACACAATCAAATAAATAAAATTTAAAAAATGAAAAGAGTGAATTCAGGTTCAATGAAAGCAAATTAAGATAATTGTAAGAAACTATTTTGCCCAATTATATGAAAAAATTTGACATTCTAAATGAAATGGATCAATATCTACAAAAATATAAATTGCCAAGATTAAGAAAAAATAAAATAATCAAATTCATATATTATTCAGTATTAGAAAAAAATAGAACAAGCCATCCATTTACCTTTTAATGAGAAATTCCTAGTACCAATTGATTCACAATGAATTCTAAGAAACATTTAAAAAAACAATTAAACCTAGTACTACATAAATTATTTACAAAAATAAGTTTAAAAAAATTCTTCCAAATAACATTAAGACACAAACATTATGCTGATGATGGACAAACCAGGAAGAGCTAAAATAGAGACAGAAAAGTGTAGGTTAGAGAAATGTTTCAGAACCATGAAGCACTGGGAACAGGGTGGATTATTACAAAGAATGTAGGGCTGGTTCAATATTAAGCAAACTATAAGAATAACTGTCCATATCAATAATAAACATAACAAAAAAGTATGGTTATACCCATAGATGCAGAAAAAAAAAACTTTTGCCAAAGCACAACTTATATTAAAAATATTAGAAATTTCTGGAATAAATGAAGCTTTTCATTAATTAGTCTGTAGTAATTTTCTAAAACAAAGAGATAGCATTATCTATAGTGGATATTAACTAAGAGTCCTGTCATCAAGGAAGTTAGGATGCCTATAGACATCATCAGTATTTAGTATGTAATTGAAATGTATTAAAATTAGATAAGTAAAAAATAATTGATGGTATTGGAATGTAGAACACCCTTAAGATAGAGTGAGATGGAGATATAGAATAAGATATAGAGCTAGAAAAAATTGCCTTTAAAATAACTGCAGATGATATAAAATATTTGGGAATCTGCCTGTCAAGACAAACCCAGGAACTATATGAACATATTTACAAAATACAAAATAAAAATATAGATTTTAATAATTAGATAAATATCACTAAGTATTTGATTTAATAGCATTGACCTGTTTGCTGTTACATGAACAAAAATCCCCATCTTTCACCTCTACACATTCTCTCTAGTTGTCCTGCATGCCTGGGATTCTGTGCCTTTTCATCTCTGCCTCTAGACTTTCCTGGATTCTGTCTAGTGGCACCTAAATTACCACCTTATACTGGAAGCAGTTCCTATTTCCCTTTGTTCCTATTGCCTTCCCATTGATTGTTATGGCCATTATATATCTTGTTGGTACAGATATGTATGATTTTGTATTGTTGTTTGTACATCTCCTTGCCTATTAAATTGAAGTGGAAGTTTCAATCATATTTTTTGCAAGGCAATGGGTTTCAGTGACTTGCCCAAGGTCACAGAGCTAGGTAATTATTATATGTCTGAGTCTGCATTTGAACTCAGGCCCTCCTGACTCCAGGGTTGGTTCTCTATCCACTGAACCACCTTAACTGCCCCAAAGTTATGCATTGTTGTTGTGTTTTTAAAAAACATGTAACACTGGTAGATTCTCAGTTCAATAATGTGCTGGTGAAAGTGTTTGAGACAGTCTTTCTTTTTTAAAAAAATAATATGCAAATCTATACACACAAAGATATATATTTTATGTATATATATATACATATATATGGGCCCATGACTTTATTAAGTCTTCTACTGATATTAAGGATTCTAGCCTACAATTCATAGCAATAATAATGGCAATAATAATAATAATGATAATACTATTACTAATGATTATAATTATTATAAAGGCCATACCCTTTATTTAACATCCCATAGAAACAACTGACTTCCACAGAATTCTCTTCTTAGTGCTTATCTCTTGTGTCTATAGCCAATCTCTGGGTGAAATTCAATCAAAATTGAAAAAAAGAATCCTGAATTTCAATTGATTGAATGTTAATGCAATAAATGAAGTGTCATTATTTCACATATGTGATCAATTGTTAGTCTGTTTCTCCTCACGTCAAAAATTTTAATTAAGAAAAAAGTTCTTTTAGCTTTGACTAGGGAATGCCATCTTTAGGACTCTTTTTTAATGTGCATTTTATCTTTGCAGTCTTTGAAACATTGTTTAATTCTTTATTATTCCACAAAGATCTAGAAAATCTTTTAAATCAGTTTCATGTTTATATCATTTGAACAACTCCATTTTCTTCCTTCTTTCCATAATCAAGTCTGTTCTTCACAAGGCCAATTAGAGAATGCTAATCAAATAAAATACTTAAAAATAGTTTCATCATTCCTTCTGTTTGAGAAAAGATAAAAATTCATGTGTGCAATTGAATTTCCTTTCACAATATTCCTAGGAAGAGCATTAAATTTATTGTTTTATTAAATTAAATCTTTATTCTTATCTGACTTAAATTTATTTGAAATTCATACTATCCAGGATCAATACTCATGTGTATATGAGGAGATGATTAAGTTTTGTTCTGTCTGAATGTTGGTTGATTGTGACTACAATTTAAATGAATTTAATCAAAATTCTTCAGCAATACCAATTAATGGGGCAGTTAGGTGGTGCAGTGGATAGAGCACTGGCCCTGGTCGGCAGGACTGGAGTTCAAATCTGGACTCAGACACTTAATGATTGCCTACCTGTGTGACCATGAGCAAATTATGTAACCCCACTGCCTTAAAAAAAATTAGATGTCAATTGATGAAGTTAAGCCTACTGAGAACTCAATGTCAATTCATTTCAGTCCTAGACTTAGGAAGACCTGAATCAAAATTTGGCCTCAGATGCTTACAAGTTTGTTATCATGATTCAGTTATTTAACCCTCTTTGTCTCGTTTTCTTCATCTATAAAATGAGCTACAGAAGAAAACTCCAAACCATTTAGGTTTCTTTGACAACAAACCCCAAAGGGAGTCATGAATAATAAATAATGACAGAAATGAATGAAAAACAATAATAATGGCAATCTATTTATGTAACTGGAAAATAAATGAGCAAAAATTTATATGTAATACTGGATAATTCTAACATATAGTAGTAGTAGTAGTACCTCCTAAAGAACAAAGCACTAGATTCAGCGCCAATATTGCATTTTTATGATGTTTTTTGCATTCTTTAATGATTTCAGGGTTATTCTTTAGCAGTAACTTCTAGTTTGGTTTGATTTTTTAAAATTGATTTTTTAAAATTAGATTGATGATAAATAGAATGAATTTTGTTTAGGGACATTTAAAAATTATCTTTTTGAATTGGAAATTGCTGGGGTGCCATATAGAGTACTAATGGTCTGTAAGAAATCATGTGCAGCCAGATTTCAGAAAAGCATGGAAAGGCTTGCATGAACTGATGCTGAGTGAACTGAGCAGAACAGAACATTAAATACACTAACAGTAACATTGTGAGATAAGCAACTATGATCATCTCACCTGCTCTCAAGAGTTCAGTGATCAAAGACAATTCTGAGCCAGGTTATGGAAAATGCCATACACATCCTGAGAAAAAAAAACTATGGATTCTGAATGCAGAGGAAAACACACTCTGTACATTTTTAAGAGAATCTTTTATGTTTTTTCTTCCTTTCTCATGTTTCCCCCTCCCTGTAGTTCTAGTTCTTCTTTCACAATTGACTAATATAGACATATGTTAAACATGATTTTAAATGTACAAACTATATCAGACTTTTGCTGTCATGAGTAGAATGGTGGAAATGGAGAATGGTGGAAAAATGTGGAACTCAAAAACCTGCAAAAGGATGAATGTTGAAAGGTACCATTGCATGTAACTGGGAAATAAATAAATAAGGGAATAATGATCTTTTCTTTTTAGTTAGGGAATTACCAAATGATAATCACAACCAGGGATTGAACAGTGCCAAAGGAGGAATTTAGGAATAACTTCTAACAACTTCTTTGCTATTCCAGACATTCTTTCCAGCATTGGAGACCAGTCCAATAAGAACAACATGCAAAAATTTCAACTTCTAATAGCATTGTTGTTTGGTCATATGCAAGGTCTGATACTTTTTGACACCATTCAGGGTTCTCTAAGTAATGATACTGCCATAGCCTTCTCCAGCTCATTTTACAGATGGGAAAATGGAGGCAAGCAAAATGAAATGACTTGGCCAGAGTCACACAGCTAATAAGTGACTGAGTTCAGATATGAAATCAAGAAAGGGAATCTTCCTGACTCCAGATCAAGAATTTTTCCCTGGACGCCCTAAACTATCCCTAGAGATAATAACTACTTAACAAAGGCTTCCTATCTGACTGACTTCCTATCCAAAGTGGAAAATTCCTGAAATCTGACAATCATGTCCTGGAAAGCTATGGAGCCTGTGACCAGGGTTTGGTACACCACGGTCTTAGGACAATTTGAGGCTTTTGTTCACAAATATACTTCTAAGTGGAGGTCAGTGATTTTCTATGACTAGTATCTTCGAAATCTTCTCTTGTGAATGAAAGTATTAATGAGCAATATTAATATTTAAATGAGGGACAAATGATACGACAGCGGGAGGCTTACTCAGTATTTAGATGACTGAACAGTGACCTTGTAGTGTGATGTCTGCTCAGTATTAATATCTAGATGAGTGACCAGTGACACGGTGGTGCGAGGCCTGCTCAATATGAATATTTAGATGAGGGATCACTGACATTGTGGTATGAGGCCAGCTCAATACTGATATTAAGATGAGGGACCAGTGAAATTGCAGTGAGAGGCCTGCTCAATATTAATATTGGAATGAGGGACCAGTGACACTGTAGTGTGAGCCCTGGAAACATTGATATTTAGGTGAAGGATCTGTGACACTGGAGTGTGAGGTCTACTGAGGAACAAAGTCATTGTAGTATCAGTTCTACTCTATATTAATATTTAGACAAGGGACCAGTGATACTGAAGTGTGTGGCCTGGAAACATTGATATTTAGGTGAAGGATCTGTGACACTGGAGTGTGAGGTCTTACTGAGAGAACAGTCATTCTAATTTCAGTTCTATTCTATATTAATTTTTAGATTAGTGATCAGCAATACTGCGACCCAAGGCCTGATCAATATGAATATTTAGATGACAGACCAGCCAAACTGTAGTGTAAAGCCCAGAAATATTGATATTTAGATGAGGGACCTATGACACTGAAGCATGAGGTCTACTGAGGGAACAGTGACAATGTAGTTTCCTCTCTACTCAATATTTATACTTAGACGAGGGACCAGCGACACTCTAGTCAGAGGCCTTGTCAATATTAATATTTAGATGAAGGCCTAGTGACACTGTAGTGAGAGGCCTGCTCTGTGCTGTCTCTGCTGATTTTTCTTCTCCAACTCATTCTTATTTGCTATGAGACAGTCTGAATTCCTATTTAACACTGAAGGAAGTCATTACTTGATTTACCTCAGAAATCAAGTTTCCTTTGTTTCCCTTCTATGTAACTGATCAGCAAAAGAGCTGCCAATATGAAAAAGCCCAGGAAAATCATGCATTGAAAGGGTCAACATATAATAACAGTGGCAGTGCCTGACATGTTCAGAAAAAAAAAAAAACAGGTGCTCAACTGTGTTTTCAATGAGCTGGAAGATACTGGTTGGATACTTAATGTCAACGTTAATCTGCCTATTTACCAACTTGATCCTTAATTATTTAATAATTATTAAATTTCTACTAAACTCCCACTATTACTCCAGTTGTGTCAGATGCTAAAATAAATATAATTTCAATCCTTATCTTGGAGGAATGTTGATCCTCTTGCCAAACTCCAATTCTTTTTAAATAACAAATTACGTTACCTTCTGGAGAGCTGTTTGAACATTCTGCTAGGGGATTATCAACCACCTTGAAAAAGTCCTGGAAATTTAACAATCGGTTGGTGGAAGCGTCTAGGATCTGATTCCAACTGGGATGACTTTATCCATCACATTTTGACATTTATTTCATAAACTATCTTAAATGACCAGATCCACCATATTCTTGTTTTCCGCCACTTTTGCTCATGTGAATGGGAAATTAAGTGTTACTCAGGACCAGGAATGGTACTGAGAAGCTTGCTCGATTTTCACTTCACTGCTGTTATACCTTAACCATTATCATGTCTCTTGTGGCAAGATTAAGATTGTAAAGGATGAGGTAAATGGTGACTATTAAGTCTGAATTTCTATTTCATCTGATAGAATCCCTCCACTACTTCAGTAAATAAATCCAGGATTTCATTTGTCTCCATTCTAACTTTCTATAAAGCAAGTGATTACTCATAAACACAAAAATCAATTAAAAACATTATTTAAAATGGGAGCAAATGTAATACAAGGTTTTGGACACACGATGGCAGTATAAAACTGTAATGACGGAATTGGCCACAAGAGGGCAGAAGTATCCAAAAAAGCACATCAAATGAACTGCAACATTGTTACTGGACACCAGATGGCGACGAAAGAACATACTATGAAACTCAAAGGCAAATAATTGCTCAAAAAAAATTTCTTGAGCATATATGATATTCCAAAGGGTTGCTCTAGGTTCTAAGAATACAAGACAAAACCAGGCACCCTGCAGCATTAAAAAAAAGATAGAACCAAAGGCTTATACTAAACATCAGCAAAAGGCAGGTGAATGCGATGGTGTTCTAATAATTAGAAGAGAACATATTAGCAAGTCAATAAACATTTATTAGGTTCCTGCTATGTGTCAGACACTGTGCTATGTGCTGGGTATGGATAAGAGGGCAAAAAAGTCCCTGCCTCAACTAATTCATAAACTAATTGGATTATTCAGAAATAAAGAAAATAAAGGTATTTCCAGTTTTAATAAGATTTCATTTAGAGAATGAGGACATTTCAGTAGAGAAGGATTTGAGATAGACTTCACCTTAAAGATAGCATGTCATCTTCAACTTTAAAGGAACATGGGACACAGAAGTGAGAAGGGAGGAAGAGCAGCATTCTAGCAGCTTGGAGAGATAGAGAAAATGAACGGAGCCAAGAGAGGGGGTATCTTGGTTATGAGACAACAAGGATGCCATGATCACAAGGACAAAGAATAAGCAGAAGGGAGGAAGGTGTAAGAAGATAAGAAAGAGAGCAGACTGCTTGGTTAGAGAGGGCATTGAATGCCAAACACAGAGGATTTTGTACTTAATCCTTGGAGTGTTATAGAGGCTCTATTTTTCATTGAGTAGGGGATGACATGATTAGACATGTGCTTTAGGAAAGGTTGCTGGCTGAACGAAAAATGAACTGGGACGAGGAGAGACTTGGGGAAAGACATATACTAGAACAAAGTCTCACAAATAGCAAGAGCAGTACATGTAGGAATAGGACCCTTTGCAGGAGTGTGGTGGGTCTGTGAGAGGAGAGAAGGGGGCATATTATAGAGATTTTGCAAAACTGGAAACAAGAATTTGAACACAGATTTGACATGTAGAGTGAGACATTGTAAACAGTCAAAGATAAAACCTAGTTCATTAGTCTGAGGAAGTGAGAGGATGGTAGTTGTCTCTTTTGTAATATGGCTGACAGCAGGGAATTAAGGAGTGCAGTAAACACTTAGAAGTTGATAAAATCACAAGGGAAACAATAAAAAGAGAAAAGAGAAGAGGGAAAAACACGGAAATGTGTGTGAAACCTTGAGTTTGAAGATATTAACAGAATGAAAATCTTCTAAGGGAGAATGAGGAACAGGTAGGTTAATAGGAGAAGAGCCAGAGGAGAGAGGGAAAGAAAAAAAAAAACTAGGAAAAGAATATGAATGGAGAATGATAATTGGCAATGTCCAAGGAATACAGACAATTTCAGGAGACTGGGAGTTGCGAAGAGAATATTGAATCTGCAAGTAAGACTTCCCTAACTTTGAAGACAACAATATTGGTGGAATGATAGGATCAAAAGGCAAATTAAAACATGACTGAAAAGCAAGTAGAAGCACCATTTGTAGATAGTCTTTTCAAAGAGTTTAACTATAAAAAGCAAAAGAGATATGTTGAGAAGGAAATTAAGTGAGTAGATTAGTAAAGTCTCAGAATTATTGATGTAATGATAATGATAGAGGAAACAGTCTGTTGGACAAAAACCAGAAAGAAATAGAATATCAAGAGTAGTTAAAGCACCTGGCCTAGGTAACATGTAAGGACTCATTATCTAGTGAGACAGTGGTGAAAGAGAAGACATTGGATGAAGCCATAGGTTTGTTTTAAGAAGGCAGATAGGTTAAAAAAAGAGGTCAAGGTGGATGACCTTAATTGTTTTCTGCAAAAGTTGAAGCAAGGTCTTAAGCTGAGAATTTAGGAGCCTCATTTGAAAGAGATAGCAAAGTTTGGAAGATGCACCACGAAGAATTGGTAAGAGAGGTGCAGTTGATTTTTCAAGCTGCAATGAGGGTGCAGTTGGAGATGCATAACCTAATCTGGTAGCAGATTCAGCAGAAATGGTTCTGTGAATTTCTCAACCTTCATTCATCAGCACAAGGGAAAGAGAAAAAGTAGAAAATGGAAAGCGTGATCCCAGTCTGAGGTGTGGCAAAACATCATTAGTGGACTGATAAGCTAAAGAATTCAAGAGAGGAGAAAATTATAGAATTGAGTGGTTTACCAAGGGAGGAAGATGGAGATAGAGTACTAATGCAAGGGAGATGATTTGGGAGAGAAGTGAGAGGTAGACTGAATGGAGATCACATTAGGTTTGAAGAAGAAGGTTTCGTAAAGTAAATCATAGAAATAGAAACACAGTAGAGAAAGTAGATTTGGGGATTCCTGAATATTGAGTTGGGATAATTGTGGAATTTGGAAATATCAAGGATATTGCCCATATTGGATTTGGCTAACATGATCTGCAGTGGTAGGGCAAGGGAAATGAGTTGGCTGAGAAACTGAGTGGTCGAGTGTGTCAGAGGGAGAGCCAGAATTTAAGTTGAAGTCCACTTCTATGAGGTCAAGCATTGGAAAGGGAAAAAATGAGCCATTTATATAATCAACTAAGAAAGTATGGGGAGGGATCAAGATCTGTAGACAACTGCTATAATATTCTGACTGGGTGACAGAGTTCAAAAACTTGTACCTCAAAGAAAAAAAAAACCTAAAAAGGGAAAGATTTGTGAAGAAATAAATAGTTCAAATTCCCTTTCTATACATGTGAACTGCATGGGGATGTGTGAAGGAATAGCCAAGACTAGAGAAAATGGATTAATGTAATGGGAGAGGGAGCAATTAAGAATGAAGAAAAGTTGGTTATCTAAGGAAAGCACATTTCAAAAGTACAGTGGAAGGGACAGTGGATGCTTGATTGGAAATTGATTTGGGTAATTGAGTATAGAAATAATGAATTGAGTGATGAAGATCAGGATTTGTACAATTTCCCAAAAGTATTCAGAATTATTGGAATATGTACAATATGACAATGCATGATGTGAAGCCTAGACACATAAAACTTAAAAATACAGGGTTATAACAAAATGGCAGAATATGTAGATTAGACATGAAGTTTTATTCTCTGAGATTGTCTATTTAATTATAGGTAGAGTCCATGTGTCACTGATCTAACAGAGAGAGGAGAAAATTTCTGTAAAAGCAAAGGATGGGGAAATCGGTGATCTCCTTGGTGGTCTAACAATGAAGGCTGCACAGTCCTAATTTGTCCAGTTGCTCCTCAGAGACTAAAATTCTTATCTGATGAATTGCTATCTCTTCCTAGACTTTAAGTATCATGAGGGCATCCAGATCACTGGCTTCCTAATTTATAATCAACATGAGAGAAATAACCCCAGATCTTGACTTTTCATCTAGTGGCATAGGTGACTGAGTTGTAAAAGCTGAGTACTGTTAAAAGGAATCAACTTTTTTTTTTTTTTTTACTGAGAATACAGTTTTGGAAAACTTTTATAAATCATTATTATAATTATTACACTTTGACATTTTCCCCATTTTGATTAGAGAGGACATCATTACATCAGAGATAGATCAACTAAAGATGTGTAGAAGAAAGAAAATGAGGGGTGTATTGGAGGGAGAGATAACATATCTTGGTGACCTAAGATTGCTAGAAGATCAGGAAGGCAACATAAGGTCTTATGAGTAGTATCTGACTGGAAGATGCATTTACAGATACATGAGGAAAAGTACATAGATCAGCAGGGGACAATCCCCTTTGATTAAACAACGTTTACAAATAAGAAACACAAAAGGGAGAAAGTAAGCAATAAAAATTTTGTTCCTTTCTTTCTCCTGGAGACATCTGATGTCCTTCTGTATCTCCAGGAGTCTATTAATGACCAAGGTTTTCCACATAATTCAGATTACTGGAAGTTTTCTTCCTTTCTAGTAAAGAAATATCTCAAGACAAAATGTTATCAAGGGAAAAGATGATTGTAGAACATCTTTCATTTGTCAATAGTCACACAGAGAACATAGTTACAGATAGAAATTTTGAGATACAAACCACTTTTTAAAGGCTCAGTTAAATATTTGGCATTATTATTTTATTTTTCCCATCTGAAAGATGCTGTTCTACTAACAAAAAATAACTTTCATTATGATAAAGTATCATTTTAGGATCAGTGTATATCTAATAGTTGATTTAAAAATGATTTTAATCTTTTGTCCATTTTTTAAAAGAATCAGAAAAATATTTAGCTGAAAATGAATTACTCTATAAAACATAACAGAAAGGAAAACATAGATTGCAGGTCATTTGACAGCTGACTAACATTCCTTTTGATAGTTGAGTAACTTTCCTTTCCTTTAAACAGAAATTAAGATAGTTATGTTAGATAACCATAAACTGACGTCACAAAATCTTTATCATATTTGCCTAAATAGCTCCTTAACATTTTGAAAAGTTAAAGGATCTTAATTCTCACAGAAACATAAAGCTGATAACAGATGACAACTCTATCTACTATCCTGGTTGTCTTTCAGAATTAGATAATTGTAAGCATGTTGTTTATATTTGTCCTGGTCACATGTCATGATTATAGGATTATAAAGACTAAGGGCATAAAAATGGAAAATATTCATTTTTCAGAGGTTTGGTAAAGCTATGTGGATGAACAAATGCCTTGAACCAGATTTTATTTCTTACAGGTGAGAATTTTTCAAATGTCTTGTTTGAGGAACTGTGTTAGGAATGTCCAGTCTTAGAAGTTGTTGAACAATGGTTTTCCCAACCTTTGCCTATGAGCCTCTCTCCCACACTATCCATGTCTAAATCCTATAGTGTTTTGCTCCAACCTAATTTTCAAGCTCAAACAAACTCAGATAGAAAGTCAATTCTCAATCTCATGAGGTCTTTAATAGCAGTTTCCTGTAATCAGAAAGATTTAGTCTTAAACTTTTGTCTAAAGGATCAAAATATGCCAGATGGAGATTATAGTCTTACAGAAGGAACAATAATATATTATCACAGAAAAACTCACAACTCATTCTGTTGCTGCACATGAGCACTCTACTTAAAAAGGAAACATAAATTTTGGATTAAAAAATAATCACAATTGCTTCTAGAGCCAGGATTTATAAAAAACAAAAAAATATATAGTAGAATATGTTTTGTTATTAACCTTGTTTAAAAATAGACATACATATCATCATTTGTACAAAAATATTCATATAAGTTCTGTTTGTGGTAGCAAAGGATTGCAAATCGAATAAATGCTCATCAATTGGAGCATGGCTTATGTATGTCATGGAACACTATTGTTCTATTAGAGAACAGGAAGGATGGGAATTCAGAGATGCCTGGAGGGATTTGCATGAACTGATGCTGAGTGAGATGAGTCGAACCAGAAGAACACTGTACACTCTAACAGCAACATGGGGGTGATGATCAACCTCATTGGGCTTGCTCATTCCATCAGTGCGACAATCAGGGACAGTTTTGGAGTATCTGAGATGGAGAATATCAACTGTATCCAGAGAAAGAACTGTGGAGTTTAAGCAAAGATCAAAGACTATTACCTTCAAGTTTTTTGAAAAAAAAAAGTTGTCCTATGTACTACATGATTTTATTATGTCTAATATTTTATTTTTTCCTCAAAGATATAATTTTTCTCTCAACACATTCAATTTTAAAAGTTTCAATGGGTTTTACAGATTTCTAATTTAGTAAAACTGTCATATAAGAACTATTAAATTTGCAAGTAAGGTAATGCATGAATTATTTAATTTTACTAAACAAAATGCTTTCATGTCCAAACCCTATTTTTTGATCAACCATAATAACTGCATAGAGGTTTTCTTAACTTTAACCTAATAAAATTATGACTTACCATATTTTTAATGTGTTTATTTACTTCTATTCATCTATACTCATTATATGAAAACAAAAAATGAAATAATTAAGGAATTTGAATTTTATATACTGGTGATAAAATTGAAAAACATAAAGGGAATTAATAAAAAAATAATGGAAGACAACTTAGCCATACCATAGCTAAAATTATATTTTTAATGATCACTAAGAAAATAGAGTGGTAAATCATTGTAATAGATTACACGAAAAAGAGGTCCCAGTAATTGTATATTAAACCCAAAGACTACAACTTACAAGATAAAAAAAAACCACTCTTCAGTAAAGTGAGAAGTGGAAGATTGTATGGCTGAAACTAGGCATAGACAAATATCTTACATCTTCTACCAAGATAAGGACAAAATGGGAGCAGGATTTAGATGTAAAAATTCATAATATAATCCATTTAGGAGAATAAGGAATAGTTTACCTGTCAGATTTATGGAAAAGGGGAGCAGTTTGTGACCAAAGAAGCAATATATGACATTATAAAAAAACAGCGTGGAGGGATGGGAATTCATGGAAGCCTGGAGGGATTTGCATGGACTGATGCAGAGTAAGATGAGCAGAAGTCCCAAAACACTATACTGCCTAAAAACAACATGGGGGGGAGGATCAAAACTGATGGATTTGCTCATTCCACCAGTGCAACAATCAGTGAAAATTTGGGGTTGTCTGCAATGGAGAATGTCATCTATATCCAGAGAAAGAACTGTGGAGTTTGAACAAAAACCAGTGACTACTACCTTTAATTTAGAAAGAAAGAAAACCTGGTATCTTATTGTCTGATCTTGCTATCACTTATACTTTATGTTTCTTCCTTAAGGATATGATTTCGGTCTCCTGACATTCAATTTGGATCAATGTATACCAAAGAAACAATGTAAAGATGGCCAATTTGCCTTCTGTGTTTGTGTGGGGGGAGGGAAGTAAGATTAGGGGAAAAATTGTAAAACTCAAGGTAAAATTTTTATTAAAAAAACTGGATAATTTTGACTACATTAAATTGAAAATTTTTTGCACTAACAAAACCACTGCAACTAAGATTAGAAGGAATTTTACAAAGTTACAATTTACAATTTTAACAACTAATGTTTCTGGCAAAATATATTACTAAAATATATAGAAAACTGAATCAAATTTGTAAAAAATAAGTCATGGTTGAAAGATATGAGAAGGTAATTCTCAGACCAATAAATCAAAGCTATCTATAAGCATATGAAAAATAACTCTAAATCATTATTGATTAGAGAAATGCAAATTAAAACAGCTCTGAGATATCATCTCACAACCTATCAGATAGGTGAAGAAGACAGAAAGGAAAATGATAAATGTTGCAGTGGATGTGGGAAAACTGGAACACCAATGTACTCTTGGTGGATTATGAAGTGATCACACATTTCTGTAGTTTCTGCAGAGTCATTTGGAAATATGCCCAAATAAATCTGTGCATCCCCTTGATCCAGTAATAACACTACAAGGCCCATATCCCAAAGAGATCCTGAAAAAGGGGGAAAGACTCACATATACAAAAATACTTAGAGGAATTCTTTTTGTAGTGAAAAAGATATGGAAATTGAGAGGATGCCCATGAATTGAGGAATGGTGAACAAATTGTGGTATACTATTGTGGAACACAATTGTTCTATAAAACATCATCAGGGATAGAATTTCAAAAAAAAAAAGACTGGAAAGACTTGCATGAATTGATGCTGAGTGAAATGAGCAGAACCGGAAGACCATTCACTAAAAACTACATGGGGTCATGACCAATCATGATGGACTTGTTCATTTCAGTAGTACAATAATGAAAGACAATTTTAAAAGATTTGTGATGGAAAATACTATCCATATCAGAAAAGGAACTGTGGAGTTTAAATGAAAAGCAAAGTTTATTATTTTCAATTTTTATAAATTGTCTTAAGTTTTTTGAAAATGTTTCTGTGATGTTTCCTTTCTTCTGTTTACTTCTCACAACATGATCAATATGGATGTATGTTTAACATGGATATAAATGTAGAGCCTATATCAGATTGCTTTTGGTCATGGAGAGAGGGGAGGAAAGGAAGTGAAGGAGAAAAATGTAAAACTCAAAAACAAATGACTGGAAAAGGCTATTGTTATATGTAGTTGGAAAAACAAAGAAAAATATTTTTAAAATCATAATAAAATATTTCAACAGATGTTACTCAATTCTTTTGTAACAAAACAATCGGATTTCCAGTTAGGGCAACATATGCATTATCATATATCACTAAGCGTAATGTTCTCATACTCAAATCTTACATCATAGGGCAACAGACACAACAACATAGAGGTTTTCTTAACTTTAACCTTATAAACAAAATGAATTAACATATTGTGTTTTATAAGTTTATTCACTTCTACTCATATATACTCATCATCCTTTTTATGTATAAATATTTTATATGTTTTCCAATTATATACAATAGTAGTTTCTATCAATCATTTTTTGGTAAGATTTTTGAATTTTACAATTTTCTCCCCACTCTTCTCCCCCCACCCCAAAGAAGGCAATCTGATAATCTTTACATTGTTTCCATGATATGCATTGATCAAAATTGAATGTGTTGAGAGAAAAAAAACATAACCTTGAGAGAAAAATAAAATATTAGAGATAGCAAAGTTATGTAGTATATAAGATAAATTTTTTAAAAATTGAAAGGAATAATCTTTGGTTTTTGTTAAACTCCACAATTCTTTCTTTGGATAGAGATGGCATTAACCATCACAGATAACCTAAAATTGTCCCTGATTATTACACTGATGGAATAATTAAGTCCATTGAGATTGATCATCACCCTGTTAGGGTGTACAGTATTATACTGCTTCTGCTCGTCTCACTCAGCATCAGTTCATCCAAGCTTCTCTGTTTTTCCAAGTTTTTCCAAGCTTCTCTGAAAGCCCATCCTCCTAATTGCTAATAGAGCAAGAGTTTTCCATCTCATACCTATGCCACAATTTCTTTAGCCATTCCCCAACTGATGGATATCAATTTCCTCTATTTCAATTCTTTGCCATCAAAAATAGAGCTGCTATAAATATTTTTTGAATAAATAATGTTTTTAATCTTTTTTCGTTTTTTAAAGATTTTGAGTTTTACAATTTTTCACTTAATCTTACTTCCTTCCCTCCACCCCCCACCCCCACAGAAGGCAGTTTGTCAGTCTTTACATGGTTTCCATGGTAAACATGGATCCAAATTGAGTGTGATGAGAGAGAAATGATATCCTTAAGGAAGAACTATAAAGTACAAGAGACAGCAAGATCAAATAATAAGATACCAGGGTTTTTTTTTTTTTTCTAAATTTAAGGTAATAGTCCTTGGTCTTTGTTCACACTCCACAGTTCTTTCTCTGGATACAGATGGTATTCTCCATTGCAGATAGCCCCAAATTGTCCCTGATTGTTGCACTGATGGAATGAGCAAGTCCATGAAGGTTGATCATTGCCCCCATGTTGCTGTTTGGGTGTACCGTGTTGTTCTGGTTCTGCTCATATCACTCAGCATCAGTTCATGCAAATCCCTCCAGGCTTCCCTGAATTCCCCTCCCTCCTGGTTTCTAATAGAACAATAGTGTTCCATACATATACCACAGTTTGCTAAGCCATTCCGCAATTGAAGGACATTTAGTTGATTTCCAATTCTTTGCCACCACAAACAGGGCTGCTATGAATATTTTGGTACAAGTGATGTTTTTAACCTTTTTCATCATCTCTTCATGGTATAGACTGAGGAGTAGTATGCTGGATCAAAGGGTATGCACATTTTTTTTTACAAATAATGTTCTTTATACATTAATAAAATATTCTTCTTTAAGAGTAAACAAAATACCCCCTCCCCAAAAAAATATAGACTCGCTTGAGTGATAAAGTAAAGGGGAGAGAAAAAAATAAAATTAAAAAATAATAGTAATAATTGTAGGTATGGCCTGGTGGCGCAATGGATGGAGCACCAGCCCTGGATCCAGGGGCACCTGAGCCCATATCTGGCCCCATACACCCAGCAATCACCCAGGCATGTGACATGCAAGCCACCCCAACCCCACTGCCCTACAAAAACCAAAAAGAAAAAAGAAAAAAAGACCCAAAATAAAATAAAATAGTAATTCTAGTATGGGTGGCTGGGTGGTGGACAGAGCGTTGGCCCTTGAGCCAGGAGCACCCAGTTCCAAATCTGGCCTGAGACACCCAACGATCACCCTGCTATGCAACCCCAGGCAGGTCACCCAGCCCCATTTGCCCCACACTCCCCCCAAATAATAATAATAATAATAATAATAACAACAACAATAATAATAAATAATAATAATAATAATAATTAATAATAATAATAATAATAATAATAATGTGCTTCAGTCTTTGTTCCAACTCCAACAACTCTGTCGCGGGTGGATCACATTCTTTATGATAAGTCCATCTCAAGTTACTTCCATATTTTTCCACCGTTGCCATTGCTGATTGCAACTCCCTCCTTTTGTATTTCTCTACTGCTGTGTACTATATTTTCTCTCTCCTTTCACTCTGACTCTTCTGTAGGGTAGCTGAGTGGAGCAGCAGACAGATACCTGGTCCTGGGGCCAAGAGGCCCAGAGCCCCCATACCACCCCTTAGTCCCAGCATCCACCTGGCCCTATCGTCCCAGACAGGCCATCCAATCCCAGCCCCTTGCAAGAAGTAAAAAAGAAAATGTTTTATATCTGACTACTCTCCCCCCATGGTCCATCCTCTCCTCCATCACTCACATCCCCCCGTCCCCTTGTCCCCCTTCTCTCCTTCTTATACCAGATGCCTATACCCCATTGAGTATATATGCTGTTTCCTCTCCTAACCACCTCTGATGAGAGCAAAGAGTCCCTCATTCCCCCGTGTCTTCCACCCATATATCATTGCAATAGCTCATTGTAATAAATAAAAATCTTATTATATAATATATCTTGGCCTATTCCCCCTATCCTTTTTTGTATCCCATTACATTTCCCTTTTTTCTATTGACTCCAATTTTAAACCATATTTTATCTATCTTCAAATTCAGCTTTCTCCTGTGCTTCAATTATATAAGCTCCTTCTACCTGCTCTATTAACTAAGAAGGATCATATGAGTATTATCAGTGTCATATTTCTGTGCAGGAATACATGCAGTTCATCATCATTATGTCCCTCATTTTTTCCCCTTCTCCTCCAATCTCTATGCTTCACCTGAGTCCTTTATCTGAAGATCAAACCTTCTGTTCAGCTCTGGCCATTAGAATAGGAACATTTGAAATTCCCCTGGTTCATTGAAAGTCCATCGTTTTACCTGAAAGAGGACATTCATTTTTTTTGTTTACATTATTTTTTATTTTTTTAAATTTATTTTTTATTTTCATTTTGTACAAATGTTTTTTTTTACATTAATAAAATATTCTTTTTTTACAAGTAAACATGGGGGGCCATGAATATAGATAGACTTGCTTGGGTGAAAAAAAGTAAAGGGGAGAGAAAAAAATTAAAATTAAAAAAATAATAGCAATAATTGTAGGTATGGCCTGGTGGCGCAATGGACGAATCACCATCCCTGGAGCCACGAGCAACCAAGTCCATATCCAGCCTCATAAACTCAATAATCACCCAGCCATGTGACATGCAAGCCACCCGATCCCCACTGCCCTGCAAAAACCAAAAAGAAGAAAAAAAAGACACAAAATAAAATAAAATAGTAATAATAGTAGGGGTGGCTGGGTGGCAGACAGAGCATTGGCCCTTGAGCCAGGAGCAACTGGGTCCGAATCCAGCCCCAGACACCCAAAGATCACCCTGCTATGTGGCTCCAGGCAGGCCACCCAGCCCCACTTGCCCTGCACCCTTCCCCAAATAATAATAACAAAAGATGTGCTTCAGTCTTTGTTCCAACAGCAACAACTCTGTCACGGGTGGATCACATTCTTTATGGTAAGTCCATCACAAAAGTTACTTCCATATTTTTCCAACATTGCCATTGCTGATCGCAACTCCCTCCTTTCTTATTTCTCCACTACCATGTACTATATTTTCTCTCTCCTTTCACTCTGACTCTGCTGTAGGGTCGCTGAGTGGTACAGCAGACAGATCCCTGGTCCTGGGGCCAAGAAGCCCTGAGCTCCCCTACCACCCCTTAGTCCCAGAATCCACCTGGCCCTATGGTCCTGGACAGGCCATCCAATCCCATCCCCTTGCAAGAAGTAAAAAAGAAAATGTGTTATATCTGACAACTCTCCCCCCAGGGTCCATTCTCTCCTCCTTTATTCACATTCCCCCCCTTCCCCCTGCTCCCCCCTCCTTCTTACTCCAGTTATCTATACCCCATTGAGTATATTTGCTGTTTCCTCTCCTAGCCACCTCTGATGAGAGCAAAGGTTCCCTCATTCCCCCTTGCCTCCCCCCTTCCATATCATTGCAATAGCTCATTGTAATAAAAAAAAATCTTATGTGAAATATCTTGGACTATTCCCCCTCTCCTTTTTCTTTTTCCCATTCCATTTCCCTTTTTATCCTATTGACTCCATTTTTACACCATATTTTATCTTTGAATTCAGCTTTCTCCTGTGCTTCAACTATAAAAGCTCCCTCTACCTGCTCTATTAACTGTGATGGTTCATATAAATATTATCAGTATCATTTTTCTATACATGCCATTCATCTGCATTAAGTCCCTCATATTTCCCCCCCTCTCCTCCAATCTCCATGCTTCACGTGAGTCCTGTATCTGAAGATCAAACCTTCTGTTCAGCTCTGGCCATTCCAAAAAGGAACATTTGAAATTCCCCTGGTTCATTGAAATTCCATCTTTTTCCCTGGAAGAGAACATTCAGCCTTGCTGGGCAGTTCATTCTTGGCTGCATTCTAAGCTCTTTTGCCTTCCGGTATATTATATTCCAAGCCCTACGAACTTTTAATGTAGTTGCTGCTAAGTCCTGTGTGATCCTGACTTCAGCTCGATGATATTTGAATTGTGTCCTTCTGGCTGCTTGTAATATTTTCTCTTTGACTTGGGAGTTCCTGAACTTGGCTATAATATTCCTAGGGTTTGGTGTTTTGGGATCTCTTTCTCGGGAGATCAGCGGATTCTCTCCATTTCTATTTTGCCCTCTGCTTCTAGGATATCAGGGCAATTATCATGTAGTAATTCTTTGAAAATGATGTCAAGGCTCTTTTCCTGATCATGACTTTCAAGTATTCCAATAATTTTTAAATTATCTTTCCTAAATCTGTTTTCCATATCAGTTGTTTTTTCAATGAGTTGTTTCACATTTTCTTCTCATTTTTCATTTTTTTGGTTTTCAAGTAATGAGTGCTGATTTCTCGTAAATTCATCAATCTCCCTGAGTTCTATTCTTTGTCTGAAGGATTTGTTTACCTCAGAGAGTTTTCTTATCTCTTTTTCCATCTGGCCAATTTTGCTTTTTAAAGCATTCTTCTCCTCAATAACTTTTTGAACTGTTTTATCCATTTGACCTAAGCTGTTTTTTAGCATGCTATTTTCTTCAGCATTTTTTTGGATTTCCTTGACTAGGCTGCTGACTTTATTTTCATGTTTTTCCTGCATCTCTCTCCTTTCTTTTCCCAGTTTTTCTTCTAACTCCCTCATTTGATTTTCAAAGTCTTTTTTGAGCTCTCTCATAGCCTGATCCCAATTTCTGTTTTTCCTGAAGTCTTTAGATGCAGGAGCTTGTGCTTCCTCATCTTCAGATTGAGTATATTGATCCTTCTTGGGATCATAGATAATGTATTTCTCAATGGTGTTCTGCTTTTTTCTCTGCTTGCTCATTTTACCAGCCTAAGACTGTTTTGGGGGTACTTCCTGAGCTTTTGGGACACTGCCACAAGGGTTTCAGTGAATGAGGCTCTGTCCTCCCTCCTAGTCTGTGAATGACCATATGCGCCCCCCTCTGCTATGGGGCTGAGGTGGCGGGGTTCCTGCATTTCTATAGGGGGGCCTAGACTGCAATCAGGATCTGAATGTGTTTAGAGCCCCAGAGTCCTGTTCCAGGGGCAGAAGACAGAGTTTGGCAGTCTCTCTTCACTCCCCTGGGGGCTCCCCCTTACCGGCTCTGCCTGCTTCTGGTTCCTGGATCTGGAATGCAGTGGCCATGCTGCTCGCTGTGTGCCCTGAAGGCTGGACTTCACGAGCTCGCTCTGGCAGAGGTTCACCGGCTGTTCGCCCAATTTGTGCTCGGTGCTCCCCACGGCGTAGGTCAGGAAACTTCCCTGCTGCTGTGAGCTATGGCTCCCAGCCCCCTAGGGCTGCCTCCCAGAGGCTTAAGTTCTTTCACTCTGGCGGGCCACCCCTCTGACAGGCTGCCCCTCTAACCCCTAGGGAGCAGAGCCTTTCTGCTCTTTTCCAGGTTACCTTGAGTAGGAGAACTTCCTCACTGGGTCCGTCTGTGGCTCCTGTCTCCCAAAAATTTAGAGTTTTGAAGATTTATGAGAAAGCGCCTAAGACAGGATCTGTTCTTGTCACCTTCTTGGCTCCGCCTCTATACACATCATCCTTAAAAAAAATGAGCAAAAAACTAAAATCTTCAAGAATTTTAATTATGTACTGGTGATAAATTCAAAACATTATGATATCTGTCACCTATGCTACGGAAATGGAAACAAATAAAGATCAAAAACTTTTTTTTCAATTCAGAGCAAAATCTTTTCAATATACAATAGTTTAAATGATCTTATTTAATGATAAAATGTTTCAGTTTTACTACCTTGAAAAATAGAAACTTTTTCATCAGTCAGGCAAGACCTAAAGTATTCTAGCAGAAATATTCAAAGTTTTCATTAAACGGGAATTCAAAATAATTTGAGTCAAATTCACTGAGAGCAGAAAAATTGTTATCAACAGTTAACTTCAGGTGAGTCAAAACAAAACCTGCACATTAACAGCATTACTGAAAATTTAAAGGGCTCTCTGTCCCTGATTTCATATATCTAAGTAAGTTGAACACAGCTGTTATCATCAGTAACAGAATAATAATGTAATGAATTAACAGAAAGATGAAAATTTTTCCCAAAACTGGATTTTTAACAGCTTTAATCACAAAGTTTCTGTGTATCACTTTCCCTTGGTCAAATTAAGGAGGTGAAAGATTTTAGGGTGGCTCAGTTTTCTAAGCCGGGATGGGGGGAGACACAACGAATAAATGTACTCCTATTATCTCCAAATTGTACCAGACCTTCAAAGTTTACTTAATGTAGTCCTTTCCTTAGTTTTATAACTAGAAATAATTCTACATCGATAGTTCATTAGAATAGAATTGACTAATTTATTATATATCTTCTACCTTCACTGATATAATTATATCATTAGATATATACTTTTTGGTAAGAACAAACTTATGAAGTATACCCCAATTTTGTATAAAGCTTTAACACAGAATATTCTTGACAACTATTTACAACTAGATGTTTCTAAAATTGTTTTTAGAATTATGAGATTTTCTTTGTACTTCTGTTAATAATCTTATGAACTTTATAAACTAAAACTAAAATAATCTTAAATAAACTACCTTTGGTAAAGAAACTTGGATGATAGAATACTCCCAGGAAATGATCATTCCTTTTAGATGGGGAAATTGGCTCACATTTCTCCAATTGAGAAGAATACTGGAACCTTATTATTGCACATGTAGTAAAATGAAATCAGTTATAATTCCCATAATGTTACTAATTACAACTAAGGGCCAGATACATTTGTTATTTTAGTTACAATGGACTTATAGTAAGTAATAATACATAAGTAGTCCATAAGAAATTTATTTTACTTAAATTTTTCTTAATTCATTCATTCTGTTTGTCATAAACAGTGCAATTTAAAATTTCAAATGTTTAGTTTATGGGAGAATCTGTCCTTAGTACTGATCTTAGCTGTAACAACTCTTTACCAGTTTTTTTCTTAATAAGCAAGAACATTAAGAACACTTAAAATTCTATGGTCACATGTATGCATTTTAATACCTAAAAAATATCTTGGGTCAGCTAGGTGGCATAGTGGATAGAGCACCAACTCTGGAGGCAGGAGGACCTGAGTTCAAATTCAATCCCAGTCACATAATAATCACCTAACCATGTGACCTTGGGCAAGTCACTTAATCCCATTGCCTAGCAAAAACAAACCAAAATAAGCGTAAAAATATCTTAATTTAATATAAAGTTTTAGATTACATTGCATATAAACTCAGCCCATGAAATATTGTTGCCAAAAAAAAGAGATCATATGGTCTAAACTTCAAATTTTTTAATTTAGATAGTCCTGTTCCTTTAATTCTAAAGATGTTTTGTTCTCAAGTCAAACCAAATCTGATTTGAAAGCACATGGTGAATTAGGAAGCTACTTTTCTTCTAAAGCAAGGTGTGGGGCACTTCAAAAGGTTTCATATACATACATATATACATATATACATATATATATATATATATATATATATATATATATATATATAGATATTTAGCTTGAACTCTCTCCTAGTTTAAACCTGATTTACTGACTGATTTTTCATGGGAAGAAAAAACATTATTGTGCAGTTTCTCAGAGAAATGAAATCATTACACTGTTCTTTGAAATGCTCTACCTTGGAGCAAGAAGTTGAAATCTTAAAAATGATGACATCCTAAATAAGATAATAATCTTTTATTTGTTTAATAATTTTAACTTAATCTTTTTTTAGACACTTAAATCCAAAGCCCAATCAAATAAATGGAGTAATTCATTATTTTAGAAATTTTATTTCATTTAGACTGGGAATGGAAATGTAAAATAGAGTTTTAAATCAATAATTAAGCATTCTAAGTTAAATATGTATATAAATATTTATACACACATATATATGTGGTATATATATATATATATATATATATATATATATATATCTTTATTTGAAACAGTTAATATCAACATAGAATTTTTTTTTCTGCTTCCATGCTTTATTCAGAAACCAAAAGCTTGATTTCTCCCTGAGATTCTGCCCAACTAACAGTGCTCACTTTCATGGATTCTGTGATTCATTCAACTCCAAATAGGAGCACATCCTATACCATTTCAAATCTGGGTTCCACAAGCCCAGAAAGATTTTATAACTTGTCTTTTGATTTATAGTTTTAATACTCACACAGAAAAACTCATACAAAAAAATTTGTGTATGTGTGCTTGTGTGTGTATAATATATTTTATATATGCATTTATATATGTATCTATATATATACATTTTTATTTACATCTACATCTATATCTATATCTATATGTCTATCTCTATCTCTACCTCTCTCTATATCTATCTATATCTATATCTAATCTATAACTATATCTATATCTATCGATAGAGAGATAGATAGAAAGATATAAAGATAGATAGATAGATATACTCTTACCTTAAAAATCAAATTACAAATATTTCCAGAACCTATTCAGGTTTTAGTCAAGTTTGGATAAATTATTCTCAAATTATTTTTAAATTACTTCCTGTCTCGTATGACAAGGAGTAGGACATTTCTTTTAAAATTTACAACGCAAACTTTTAAAATGGATTTGAGTTAGTATATAATTTGTCGTGAAATTCATCTCCATAATACAGCTTTTAAATCAAGAGATCATTTTTCGCAAAATAATCCTTAATTTTTAACTTGTATAATCTAAAATACCAATCAAAAGATAACTATTAATTTTGAATCTCATTTTGTTTTAGGTTTTTGCGAGGAAATGGGGTTAAGTGGCTTGCCCAAGGTCACACAGCTAGGTAATTATGAAGTGTCTGAGACCACATTTGAACTCAGGTACTCCTGATTCCAGGGCCTGTGCTTTATCCACTGTGCAACCTAGCCACCACCAAGTCTCATTTTCGTAAACAAAACTTGACTTTAGAGAGAAAACAGTAGGAGCGGGAGAAGGAGAGCAGACTCCAAATGAATGAAAAAATCCTTTTTCAGCATGATTACCAAAGGCAAAATTAAAAAATGAATAGCTCTTTCTACCCAAGGTAAGAATAGGAAAAACTGAATCTCCCTTTTCAAAACCACAATTTTTCGATTAATATAATCCATGCCACTTAACTTGCAGAAATTTTAATTTACCCCCCATTTTACAGCTGAAAAAAATCAGAGGTAAAATGACAGTTGGTGGGAAGTCACTTTACTTATCAAGGAGGGGAAATGAAAACAGAAACAGATTTGGCCAAATCAGGACAGAGAAAATACAATAGACAACTGCCACAACCTATCAAGTCATAGAACAAAACAAAACAGAACAACCAAAAAATAACCTCAAGCTAGATATTTAGAAGAACCAAAAATAAGCACAGATAACTGAATAGACATACAGAGAAACTAAAATGAGGTTTGCCCAAAGTGTCGCATATTGGAATGACAAAGACACAACTCCCAAAACAAAAGACACAGACAAAAAAAGGGGCAGCCCTGATTTGCTTTCACCATAGAAGACACCAAAGACAAAGAAACTGAGGGCACCCCTAAATGAATTCTAACTATAAAGGGATGCCTGAGGCCCTTTGGGTACCTTAAGTTCAAAAGCAAGAAAATTCCTAACCTCCAAAAAAGACTCAAGAATTCCCAATAAACTCCAGGTTCATTTCCAGAGAATAGTTGCTATAAATGGCCCATGATGGTAAAAACTTAGCCTTCAGTGCTTGAATTGCTTTTCTTACCTTTCCTGAAGGAAAGGACGATTTCTCTTAGTTGGAAAAATCCCTGAATTTAGTCAATGTCCAGTCTTATATACAATTTGAGAAGCTTTCTTCTCCCCTCAGAACTAGGCACTGGTCTGAATCACTAGGGGTGCTCTCTAATCAATATGCCCACTTAATACCACTCTTTAATGTGTTTCCCCACCCAGGTCATACAGGGCATGTTATACTGATGAGCCTCAATTGTTACAGGGGAAGTGTATGATAATATGTATGGAGGTCAATACATAAATTCCCTTGGGGAGGTCAGAGACCCTAGGTCAACTCAGGATTAAAGGATCTGGTTTTTGACCTCCCCTTAGGTGAGATGACTTAATGTCAGGTGAGGGATGTGAGGAATGTGGGTGTTTGGTTTCCACAAGAATGTGACTGGAGATTGTTAGTTTATATTACAAAGACAGAGGTCTGCCTGTGTTTGTGCCTATGTGCAGGTATGTGAATGTAACACAAAGGAATTGATCCTAGCCTGATCAGACCTGAGATTAGACCAGACCTGCTCCATCTGGTCCTTAGTTGACCTAGGGTCTCTGTTCTTTACCAGTGCACCTACTCAAGGAAATTCAAGCATATTCCTCATCACTCCCCTGTGTTCATTAGTAAAATGAGCAGAGCTGGGAAAATGTATGGGGGCTCATGTGTGAATTAGATTGTGACTCTGTCCAATGGTTGGCACAAAGGGGAGGAAACAAACTTTTTAAACAGTATATAAGAATCAGCATTGTCATAATTCAGGGAGCCTTAAGAGAAGAGTCCTTTTTGCAAAGATGTATTAATAAAAGCCATTTTAAACACTCGAAGAAATATTTATAATGATGAGCCATTGATAATAACTCTTCCAGCTTAGTGACTTCTTTTATCACCTTGCCCTTTCTTTCACCTTCACATTTGTGCATGTAGTCTGATGTCTTTTCAGTCAAATCAATAACCCTGAACTCTAGCCTTTTGTTCTGGTGTATATCTGAGATTTTTTTTAACTAACATCTTATAATTCCTCAGAATATTTCAACTTCATACAAAACAAAGGTTTGAAAATAGAGTTGAAAACTTGGTAGACTAATTCTATTCCAAGACCAGTTTGGGCTTGGCTTAAAATCTGTCTAGCTTTATTTAGAGATCCTCTATCCAGTTTTGTTAAAAGGGAGTCTACCCCTTTCCAAATCAAAATTGTCTAATCCCATATCTAGCAAGTAAAACATGGGTTTGGAATAGATGAAGATTTGAAAATGACAGACATCTTTCCTTCTAAGGAGCATGTCCTGGTGGAGACCAAAGACCTGTCCCTTATCAAAAACCCTAAAAGTACAAACCTTAAAAAATATAGGGGTAAAATAAAATGACAGAAAATATAGGTTGGACTTGAATTTTTTTTTTCTCTGAGAGATTACTGTTGACCTACAGGAAGAGGCCATCTGTCCAAGATAGTCACCTTGAACTGAGAGAGAGCAAAAGGATAGGGGTAATCATTTGGTGATTTGACAATGCATGCTTGCTGCTCAGAGACAATGCTATCTGATGAATTGTTATCTCTTCCTGGAATTTAAGATTGAGGTCATGGCATGTCTTTCAACATCCAGATCATTATTTTCCTGAGTTTATAATTAACATAGAGGGAAATACCCAGGTCTTGACATTTCACCTAGAGGCTAAGGTGACTGAGACAGAAAGATTTAGTATTGTTTTTTTTTTTTTTTTTTTTTTGCAAGGAAATGGGTTTCAGTGGCTTGCCCAAGGCCACACAGCTAGGAAATTATTCAGTGTCTGAGGCCAGATTTGAACTCAGCTACTTATGACTCCATGACTGGTGCACTATCCACTGTGCAACCTAGCCACCCCAAGATTGAGTATTGTTAAAAAAAATCATCCTTTTTCACAGCAGTATAGTTGTGAAATATTTTATTATTTTATTTGTAATAGTAGTGTACTTTGACAATGAGAATGTACATCACTGAATACAATGTACCAGTTTTCTTCCCAAATAAGCCTAATGATCTGACTGAAAACAAGTACAGAATGAAATAGGAATTTCATGGTCAGATTCCTCTTGAGATAGGAAGAGGTGGCATGTTCTCTCAGTTTTGAAGGAAATCAAAAATTTTAAAGGGGTAGAGGTAAGGAGAAAATTATTTTAGGCATGGATGACTCTCTTTGCAAGGGAACCTAGATAGGAAATTGATTTTCATAGATGAAGAAAGAGAACAAACCTTTCTTTGGACCATTAAATAAGGAAAAGGAATATAATCTATGAAGGCAAACTAGAAATGAAGAGTCTAGCCTGGTTATGAATATTATTGATTGACAAAAAGGGTTCATGCATGATACGGTATTTCTAGGAGTATTTCAGAGTTGATTGAACAGGGGATGATGTGAACAGATGTGGCCGTTTGGAAAACTATGGAACTGAGCTGAGTAGAGAGACATAGTGCAGATAAATCAGTCAGAAGATCACCGCAGCTGTCCAAGTTGAGAAAAATGAGATCATATGAATCAGTGTAAGAAACAATTGCCCTACCAAGAACTCATAACAGTCATTAGTGAAGTAAAGGTGTAGGAAAAAATCAAGTGTTTTGCTTTCACAAGGGTGAGAAAGGGTATTGCCAGAATCTCACAGATGTTTGTGAGGATACTACATTACAAAAGCTGGGATCTCTGGTCTTTGTGGAAACTCAAGAGATACCAACCTGTTTACATGAAGGAGAGAGTTAAGATAAAAGGAAAAGGTGAAAGAACTTTGCAGAGGTTGAATGGGAGTCTGTGCTATTGTCCTTTGCACCTGGAGAAGGAAGTAGCTATTCTTGCTCATTAGTATAATGAACAGGGTGAGGAAGAGGTAGGGGGGCAAATTTATCAATTACATTTGTGACCTCAGCTAATGACTGGTGCAAAGGCATAGGAATAATGCATTGAAAGTGCATATAACACCTAGTGTTTTGGGGTTTGTGGGTCCCTCTTCCCTTGAGAGTGGTGTGCCTTTTTATTAATATGCCTTTATAAAAAATACCTTTTAATCACTCTGGACTAAGTATTCACCAGCCATTTATAACAAAAGGGATCCTTTATTATAACATTTCTGCAAGAATGGATAACCCCAAAATAGGCATACTCTTGAAACCTGAAAGCAAAATCTTTTATTCTCTGTCCCTAAATGCAAGTCCCTGCCCTGGTGGATAGCCCCCTTTGCACATATGAAAATCTGTATCTAATCACAGACCTTGATACCTGTCAATTTAAATCTTAGGCTCCATTTTTTGGGTCAAATGTGATTATTGTGGAAAGAAAAACTAGCCACTTCTCACCTCAGTGAGTCAATTTAATATTTACTAAACATGTATCTTATGTTAGTCACTTTGTTAAGCAACGAGAATAGAAATAAAAGTCAAAACAACGTCATTCCTTGCCTCAAGGAACTGATTTTACAAGGAGAGATAAATGTGAGTCACCTCTGGAAATGGAGGTTTTGAAATTTATGACTCTGCTCTCAAATCCAGGTGGAGGGAAGGGGGTGATGAAGAATGAGATCCTTTAGTATCATTTGATAGGTAGATGGATAGATATTAAACATTGAGTTACTTCTAAGAAACAAGTATTGTGCTAATGGATGATTCTATAAACAAGATAAAATAGACAAATCTCTTCGCTAAAACAATTTACGATTTAATAACGGAAAAGGTCATATGAATGATGAGTAGGAAGTGTTAGACATAGGCATGGTTTAGAGTTCTTTCCTTACTGTGAATAATAAAAACCTGCATAAAATATTCAGAGATCAGTCTGGAAAAGAATACAAAATAAGTAGGTTAAATTACAATGTTGCCCCTAAAATATAAAGGAAAAGTTTTAATATTCATAAAGATTTTCAGTACTCATATTTAGGCCATGCCAATATAACAAAAATATCATTGCTACTCAGAGTAATTTTCTAATTGTATCCTCTAATAATGACATGTTCAAAAAGAGACTTTGCACTACTAACTGAATAACAACTAAACATTTGGAAGGGAAAGACTTGGGATATCAACAAATGATTCACTGAAATTTAAGAATGAAAAGGGTTATATTCAAAATTGATACTACATTATAAAACAAAGTCAGAAATATTGAAATCATTTAAAAAATAGAGATCAATGTAACTAGAGAGGCAGGACAAGTACAATGGAATGTCATATTCTATGTTTACTAAATCTGAAACCATAAATGGTCTAGGAATGAAGTCCTTATTTGTTAATAACTATTGTAATAACTAATAAACAGTCATGGAGAAACTGAAATTAGACAAACAGTATATATACCATATTGTACACTAAATTTTAAATAGATTTATAACCTTATTAAATAGAATATTTATCTCATTCAGTTATAGGGAAAAGATATATTTCTAAGATATTCTGCAAATATCAAGACATTATTATTCCTGCCATACAATAGCTTAGTCAAGATCTCTTCAAGGCATGGATTATCAGTTTCAGAATTAAATTAAAAACTATTGGTCTCCAGGGACAAGCTTTACTAAAGCAAATAGCTGAATTATAGCCATTCATGACACAGATATGGCATCAAACAGATAGGAAAGATGAGTATCTTATTAGATCGCTGTATGGCATTTTGTAAGTCAGTCTTTTTCTGTGAGAAGTAAATTATTCTCTGTGGCACTCTACTGGAATCACAAGCCTTCTTTTTTCTTGGGCATCATTTAAGTTAATACATAGGAATAAAAGATATTCATAGTAATCATCAGGTAGCATGAAATGTTTTGGAACCTGTTGAAACTTCATTCTTAGAACTCAAATCTCAACTTTTTGGGAAGAACTAAGGTTAGATTTTTCCCATGATGTTGTAAACAGATATACAACTGTTTACATTTTAGTATTGATTTTTACCTTTCCTCTAGATTTAAAAACACAATAGAGACCTGCCACATTTTGGGAGATACCTATCTTTATGAGAAGATTTTAAAAATTATTGGGAAAATGTCTCCTTGTATTATGTTTTTCCATATCAGGCACCCAATGCCTTCTGGTCCACAGCCTGTATTACTGAAATATAATTATTGAAAAGGAAGGAAGGAGAAAAGTATAAAGTAAAAATGGATATAAGGAAAGAAAGAAGCAAGGAAGGAAGAAAGATGGAAGGAAAGCAGAAAGGAAAAAATGAAAGAAAGACTATAGAAAGAAAAAGGTAAGATGATCCAATCTGTGCTCTGGTTCTATTGTTCATTATCTGAAGCTGTGCAGCATGGTACATCATGATTTCACTGGAATCATATTTGGTTACAGTTTTGAGGATAGGTTTGAAATCTTAAAAGTTGATTATCTTTAAAATACAGTATTACTGTTATTGTATAAAGTGCTCCTTTTCTTCAACCCCCTTCATATTGCATCATTTCATAAAAGTTTTTCCATGGTTTTCTGAATCCATTTCTTTGGTCAATTCCGATGTCACAAGATTAGAAGCTTTTCATTTTCATATACCTTAACTTATTCTGTTATTCCTCAATTCATGGACATCTTCTTAGTTTCTAATTCTTTGCCACCACAAAATGAGGATCACAAAGGATTTATCTATATCTATATCTATATCTATATCTATATCTATATCTATATCTATATCTATATCTATATCTATATCTATATCTATATCTATATCTATATCTATATCTATATCTATATCTATATCTATATCATCTATATCATCTATATCTATATCTATATCTATATCTATATCTATATCTATATCTATATCTATATCTATATCTATATCTACATCTATATCTATATCTATCTATCTATATCTAACTCTATCTATCTATCTATCTATCTATCTATCTATATCTATATCTATATCTATACCTATATCTATATATTTATATCTATATATTTGTATATCTATCTATATCTATATCTATACCTATATCTATATATTTATATCTATATATCTGTATCTATATCTATATCTAATCTATATATCTATATATCTATATCTATATCTATATCTATACCTATATCTATATATCTATATCTTTATATCTATATCTATATCTATATCTATATCTATATCTATATATCTATATCTATATCTATATCTATATCTATATCTATATCTATATCTATATCTATATATAAAGTTTCTTGTACCACTAGGTAAAAAAATATAGTTCCAAATCACTTTCCAGGATGTTTGGACCAATGACAGTCCTACCATGATTTCTAATTTTTTTTTGCTAACGAATTATATATTTTAATGAGAAAATATGTATGTGTATATGTGAATGTCTGTGTAGTCTTCTTGAGGAGGGAAGAAGAAAAATTAAAAAAAGTATACAACTGAGTAAAGCAAAGATGTAAAATTTTGAACACATTTTGTAGTATTTATAATATGAACTCTCTTGAAATGAAAATTTATTGCATTTTATTTATAACTCGCTCTTATGTTCTGCTGTACACATGACAGTTTTTTTTCTTCTTTTAACTTTAAAATGAAAATAAAAAGAACTTTTAAAAATCAAAAATAAATAAAAAACAACAAGGGGATTAAGTGACTTAGGAAAAGCCTTTTCTGCATTTATTGATGAAAGGTGATGATTTTTGTCATTATTTTTATTTATGTGGTAGCTATTTTCCTAATATTTAACTATCAATAACAAATGTTGGAGGCATTGTTGCAAAACTGAGAGATGAATGTTCTGTTTTGAATTGCTTTACCCCTAATGTGGAGCAAATTGGAACTATACAATCCAAAGGCCTATAAAACCATACATACCCCTTGACCCATCAATATCATCATCAGGTCTCAAACCGCAAATAAATTTTAAAAAGGGGAAAAGCACTTATAAGTACAAAATATGAGAGCAACTGTTTTCTTATGTCAATGAATGGGATAAAGTCTGAAGTTTCTTCATAGAATATTATAGATTAGAAATAGTTGAACTGAGGTGGCTAGGTGGTGCAATGGATAGAGCACTGGTCCTGGAGTCAGGACTACCTGAATTCAAATGTGGCCTCAGACACTTAATAATTACCTAGCTAGCTGTGTGGCCTTGGGCAAGCCACTTAAGCCCACTGCCTTGCAAAAATAAATACAAACAAACAAAAAAAGAAATAGTTGAACTGTGTGTTATTTCTCTTGTTCCTCTCCTCCCCTGACAAGCAACTTAATGTTACCTTCACTGAAATGTAAGGAGTAAACTGACCCTGTCTTATCTGGAATGAAATCCAGATGGTTCTACATTCCTCATCCTGGAGGGGGAGAACCTGTCTCTGTTTGAATTATATGCTTTTTCTTTAGATTAGTTTATGAACTTAAATTGTAAAGACCATATTCCTAACTAATAAGGATGGGTTGGGGGGGAGGAATCCTGTTAGGATAAATGGGTTTTGGATTCCTTACTTCGAGGCCTCACTCTCTCTCCTTGTTTTAAGGCAGAGTGGGGTCTGATTCTCGAGAACTGAATAAAAGTTTTCTCTTTGTACCTTGAGAAATCTCCAAATTTTATTTAAGTGTGTAAATTTGACCCACCTAGCAACAACATTGAGATTAAGGGGATTCCCATTCACTGGAGAAAGGTCCATCCACTGGGGAAACAAACTGGAGTATATGATTGAGATTGATAAATAAAAAAGAGAGCAAAGTTAGGTATAAAATAGATCATTTCAATTACATTAAATTAGAAAGATTTCATTAAAATAAAACAAATGTAACCAACAGTTGAAGAAAAGCAGAAAATTGGGAAAAACTTTTTATAGATGGTTTATCAGATAAAGATTTCACACATTACATATATAAAGAAGTTTCTCAAATTCTTAAGAGTATGAGTCATTCAGCAACTGTTAAGTGGACAAAGGATATGAACAGGCAATTTCCTATTGAAGAAATCAAAGCAACTTATAGATATAGGAAAAAATGTTTTAAATCATTATTGATTAGAAAAATGCAAATAAAAACATAGAAGTATCATTTTACGTATCTTCAAGAATATATAAAAGGATAGAAAGGGAAAGAACAAATGTAAGAGGGGGTGTAATAAACCTGGAATATTACTTTAGTGTTGGTGCATATGTCAATAGATTCAACAATTGTCCAAAGTAATTTGAAGTTATTCCCAAAGAGTTATTAAATTATCTATGCCCTTTGACTCAGCAATAACACTATTTGACCTATTCTGTAGATAATTATTGAAAAAGGATAAGAACCCACATGCTCTAAAATGTTTATAGCAGCTTTCTGTGATGGCAAAGAATTGGGAAACTGCAAGAATGCCAACCAATTGGGGAATGATTGGACAAGTTGTTGTATAAATAAAACCTGGAAAGACAAACAAAACAAGGAAGCATAAAATGAATAGAATCAAGAGAACACTATAAACAATACTAGAAAAACTATTTTAAGAATGACCCTTAATAAATATTCCTTTTATTAGTATGAATGCACAAAGAAAGACACTCCCACATACAGAGAAAGAACGAAAACGTAGAAGCATGTATAGAATAATTTTATATTTATACATGCATATGTACACACACACATATAGATATATTTATTTATATATACATATGTATATACATACACCTATTGGTGTAGCCATCTCTAGGGTAAGGAGGTATAGGGAAGAATAAAAAGAATTTTATATGGCAATTTTTTTTTATATTTGAAAGGAATAGGATGCTTTGTATAGTAGACCTGCAGTTTAATGGACAATCATATTTTTTAATCATACTGCATCATAGAAATGCATGTTTCAATGCATAAATTATAAATGAAATTTAATAACAAAATACATTGTTAAAAGATAATCGGGTGTGGTTGGGAGCAAGTGATATATATAATCATCATTAGATGTTACCATTATTACAATTTAAAGTATTCTTATTTAGATCCTTATAATTTATCATTCATATTTTCCTTTATATTTTTCTCTTTGTTCAAGACTTTTAATTTCAGAGTTTCTATACAACTCTGGCCTTCACTATTTCCTTTTCTTTTAAAAGGCAGTGGTGTTAAATGACTTATCCAAGGTCACACAACAAAGTATTAATACTGAGAGTATGAAGTCAAATTTGAACTCAGGTTCTCCTGACTCCAGGACCAGTGCTCTATCTACTGTGCCATCTCGCGGCCCCTTGTTCTCTATTTCTTCCAACTCTCAAACCCTTTATATGCACAGTTTTGCTGGACAAACGTCTTGTTTACACACTTTTATGTTGTTGTTTTTTTTTTCCATTCTGAGGTGTGATACTCTACAATCTCCATTCTTTTATAAGGTTTTTTTTAGGTTTTTTTGCAAGGCAAATGGGGTTAAGTGGCTTGCCCAAGGCCACACAGCTAGGTAATTATTAAGTGTCTGAGGTCGGATTTGAACTCGGGCCCTCCTGACTCCAGGGCCAGTGCTTTATCCACTGCGCCACCTAGCCTCCCCTTCTCCATTCTTTTATAATAGTATCAGTTAAATTTTGTCTAATGCTGATTGGCTCACAATTGTTTCTGTCAGCTTGCAATATTTTGTATTGTACTTGCAAAGTTTAGATTTGTATGAAAATGTTTCTGGGATGCTGGCTTTGAGGTTTTCTTTAGAAGCTGATTGATGAATTATTTTTATTCATATTTTCAATACAAATTTTTAGATATGTGATCAGATATGAGATTTCTCAAAATCCTTTACTCTATTATTGACCATAAATTGTAATTTGTTTATTCTTTTATTATCACTCCTTGATCTGTTTTACAGGTCAGGTCAGTAGTTTTGCTGTGAAATACCTTATATTTCCAAGTATTTAAAAATATTTTGCTTTTGCTTTAATATTTCTTTTTTGGCTCATGTCGCTGTTATCTTCTTATTTAGATCATAATAATTTCTAGGGAAGGCAAGTAATTTGCACAGTGTAAAGAACTACGTTCACATCTGGTCCCATACACTTATTATGTGACTCCATTTCTTCATCTGTAAAATGAGTTGAAAAAGAAACTAGCTAAAGATGCCAGTATCATAATATTATTCAGAGAAATTTATTTACCCATAATGCAATCTACATGTCTGTCTACATTTTAGAATTGATTTCTACCTTTCCTCTAGATGAAAATGACACTTTATTCCTGAACTCATTTGAGAGATACTTATATTTTTGTGAAGATTTCAAAAATCATTGAGATATCTTTTTGCATTATGTTTTCCCGTATCCGGCATCCAATGGCTTCTGCTACAGTAGCTGTATTACTGCAGTTCAATTATTGCAAAGTAAAGAAGGAAGAAAGGGAAAAAAGGAAGAAAGCATATAATAAAAGAAGGGACAAAAGGAGAGCAGGAAGGGAGGAAAGAAGGAAGGGAGGAAGGAAGTAATATAGACAGAATAAGCGAAGATGATTAAAACTGTATTCAGAATTCATTGACTGAAGCAGGGTAGCGTGGATTTGTAGGTTTTTATTCTGATGATATGTTTGAAGTCTTACAAAATGGTTTATCTTTAAAACACATTGCTGCTGTTAATATAGAAAGTATTCAGAATCTTATTTCATTATGCAAGAGTTCATCCTCATTTTTCAATTTCTTTGCTCTAATTTTTCAGCTATTTCTCTGTTGATGTGCATCTCCTCAGTTTCTAATTCTTTGCCAGGCCAAAATGAGCACCAGTGGGTATTTTTATACATAAAGATTATCTTTTTCCTTCTTTGAACTTTATGGAGAATAGAACTAGTAGTGGTATCACTAGGTAAATGAATATACTCAGGGAAATAATTCTTTGGGCATAGTTCCAAATTTCTTTCCACAATGTTTGGACCAATAACAATCACAGAAAAGCAAAGAAAAAAAGGAAAATTTTAAGCATGATATATAATATTTCATATGGAGGCTTTCATGAAATCAAAATTCATTACTTTATGTTTTGAATCTTCTGTAATCTGCAGTGTCTATGGAAATGTTTTTATTTTCTTTTCATATTTTGTAGTTTAGTTTAAAATAAGAAATAACTTTTTTTTCAAGGTTAAGGAGTTAAGTGCCTTGCCCAAGGTCACACAGCTGGCAATTATTAAGTGTCTGAGACTGGATTTGAACTCAGGTCCTCTGGACTCAAGGGCCGGTGCTCTATCCTCTGTGCCACCCAACTGCCCCTAGAAAGAACTTTAAAAAATAAAAATAAATAAAATCAAGATCAAGGGTGTTTTGTAACTTATGAAAAATAGTTTCTGAATTTATTGATAAAATGAGATGTTTTTGTCATTCTTATTATATGGACAATTATTTCATGATATTTCTAATATTAAACTATCAGTGACAAATGTTGGAAGTGATGTGGGAAAGCTAACTCATCAATGTCCTGTTGCTGGAGTTGTGAACCGAATTATCCATTATGTAGAGAAAATTGAAACTATGCCCAAAAAACTAAAGAAGCATGCTTACACTTTTGCCCAGCAATATTACTAAGTTTTTATCGCAAAAGAGATTTTAAAAAGTACATATCTGTGCAAAATTATTTATATGAACTCCTTACTGATGGCAAAGAATTGGAGATTGAGGGTATGCCCATCAACTGGCAAATGACTGAACAAACTATATGATTGTAATGCAAAACTATTTTACTTTAAGAAATGATAAGATGCTCTCAAAAAAGATCTGGAGAGGCATCTAGGTGGCATAGTGGATAAAGCACCGGCCTTGGAGTCAGGAGTACCTGGGTCCAAATCCGATCTCAGACACTTAATAATTACCTAGCTGTGTGGGCTTGGGCAAGTCACTTAACCCCATTTGCCTTCCAAAAATCTAAAAAACAACAATAAAAACTTCATCTTTGGGGCGACTAGGTGGCATAGTGGATAAAGCACCGGCCTTGGAGTCAGGAGTACCTGGGTCCAAATCCGATCTCAGACACTTAATAATTACCTAGCTGTGTGGCCTTGGGCAAGCCACTTAACCCCATTTGCCTTGCAAAAAACATCTAAAAAAAAAAAAATCTGGAAAAACTTACATGAACTGAATCAAAGTGAAATGAGTAAAACCAGGAGAATACTGTACAAAGTAGCAACAATATCATATCGATGATCAACTGTGAATGACTTAGCTATTCTCAACAGTTGAGATGTACTTATGATCAAAAATGATATTCAACCCTAGAGAAGGAACTGAATACAAACTGCAGCACATCTTTTTAAACTTTCTTTCTTCTTGCTTCCTTCTTTCCTTTTCTCTCCTTCTCTCTCCTTCCTTCCTTCCTTCCTTCCTTCCTTCCTTCCTTCCTTCCTTCCTTCCTTCCTTCCTTCCTTCCTTCCTTCCTTCCTTCCTGCCAAAGTAGCAGTCCATTGATTGGGAGAATTATTAAACAAACTGGGGTATGAAAGTGAAATGAAATGCCCAAGTGCATAGTCATTTTTTCTAAGTACCATGTACAGCAGAAAAAATATTATAGTCCTTTCTATCTCCATTCAATTTTCTCCAAACGTGTATCATGACTAGGTTTTCTAATATTCTATTTATCTCATTAACTTCCTTCTTTTTTATTTTATGGTTAGATTAATCTAAATCTGAGAGAGGGATTTTGAGGTGTCTTACCAGTAGGGTTTTGCTGTCTATGTCTTCCTGTAACTCATTCAGCTTGTGCTATAAGAATTTGGATGTTATTCCACTTAGTGCAGCAATATTGAAATTGCTTCATTTTCTATTGTACCTTTTAGGAGCATATAGTTTCCTTATTTATCTCTTTTAATGAGATCTATTTTTACATCTGCTTAGTCTGAGAGAAGGATTGCTACCCCTCCCCTTTTCACTTCAGTTGAAGCAAAATATATTTTGCTCCAATCTTTTACCTTTACTCTTTTTTTTTAGTTTTTTCAAGGCAAATTTACTCTTTATGTATCTCTCTGCTTCAAATGAGTTTCTTGTAAGCAGCATATTGTAGGATTCTGGTTTTAAATCCACTCCACTATTTGGTTGCATTTTATGGGAGAGTTCATCCCATTCACATTCAAATTTATATTTACTAACTCTTTTTTTCCCTCCACACTATATTCTGTCTCTTGGCATTTTTCTCCTTTTTTCACTTTATCCATATTCTCCAGTATTTTGTTTCAGAATAGTGTGTTTGTCCTCTTTTATCCAATGCCCCTCCCCTTTCCTTCCCCTTTCACTTTGTCCCTTCTTCCTTCCCTTCCTTCTGTTAGTTCATCTTTTCGTCCTCCCCTCCCTCTTTACCCTTTTAATATTTGAAGGGCAAGATAAGTTTCTTCACTGAGAGTATAAATGTTAATAATTCTTTGAGCCAAATCTTATGAGAGTAAGATTCAGGCATTTCTCACCTCCTCCCTTCTTCCCCTCTATTGCAATATGTCATTTGTACCTCTTTATCTAATGTGATTTCCCAAATCAATCTCCTCCATTATCCCATCTCTTTACTGTCCCCCCCAGTCCTTTTAAGGAGATATTGTTTTTAAATCATTCTATCAGAATCACAGATAAGTAATGAGTGTCCATTACTTTTGGCTAAGTATATTCTCTCTATTAGAGTTACAATTCTCAAGAGTTATGAGAATCTTTGTCCCAAGTGGGGATATAGCCAGTTTCATCTTATTGGATAGCAGGTTTTTTATTCTTTTCCATTTTTTACCTCTCATCTGTCTCTTGAGCCTCCTGTTTGAAGTCCAAATTTTCTATTTAGTTCTGGTTTTTTCATCAGGAAAAGTTGGAAGTCTCCTATTTCAATAAATGTCCATCTTTTCCCTTGGAAGAAAAGGCTCAGTTTTTCAGGATACTGAATTCTTGACTGCATTCCAAGCTCCCTTGCTCTTCAGAATATCATATTCTAGGCTATTTGAGCTCTTAATGTAGATGCAGCTAGGTTCTATGTAATACTTACTGTGGCTCCTTGATATCTAAATTGTTTCTTTCTGGCTCCTTGAAGGATTTTTTCTTTTATCTGATAGTTCTGGAACTTGGCTACAATGTTCCTTGGTTTTTTTCATTTTGGGATCTCTTTCAGGAGCGGATCAATGTATGCTTTATATCACTACTTTACCCTCTGGTCATTAATATCAGGGCAATTTTCTATTTTTTTAAGATTTTATTTATTTTTGTTTTATAATTTTCCCCCAATCTTATTTCAATCCCTCTACCCCCCACAGAAGGCAATTTGTCAGTCTTTACATTATTTCCATGGCATACATTGATCCATTTGAATGTGATGAGAGAGAGGAAACAAAAAGTAAAAGAGCTAGCAAGAGCATACAATATGTTTTTTTTTCTAAATTAAAGGTAATAGTCCTTGGTCTTTGTTCAAACTCCGTAGTTCTTTCTCTGGTTATAGATGATATTCTCCATTGAATACAACCCCAAATTGTCCCTGACTGTTGCAGTGATGGAATGAGCAAGTCCATCAAGGTTGATCATCACCCCATGTTGCTTTTAGGGTTTACAATGTTTTACTGGTTCTGCTCATCTTGTTCATCATCAGTTCAGGCTTACCTGAATTCCCCTCCCTCCTGGGTTTCCAATAGAAAAATAGTATTCCATGACATACATATAACACAGTTTGCTAAGTCATTCCCCAATTCAAGTACATTTATTTTATTTCCAAAGGTTTGCCTCCACAAGGAGGGTTACTGTGATGCAAGTGATACATTTACCCTTTTTTCACCTTCTCTTCAGGATATAGGCCCAGTAGTGGTATTGAAGGATCAAAGAGTATGCACATTTTTGTTGCCCTTTGGGCATATTTCCAGACTGCTCTCCAGAAAGGTTGGATGAGTTCACAGCTCCATTAACAATGTATTAGTGTTCCAAATTTCCCACAACCCTTCCAACAAAGACCATTGTTCTTTTCTGATCATTGTCCTTTCTGATCATTGTTCACTCTAAGAGGTGTGATGTGGTAAATTTGCATTTTTCTAATAAGATATGATTTAGAGCAGTTTGTCATATGATTATGGATAGCTTTGATCTCCTCATCTGTAAATTTCCTTTGCATATCCCATTGACCATTTGCCAATTTGTGAACAGCTTTTTTTTTATTTTTTAAATAATTTGACCCAGTTCTCTGTATATTTTTGAAATGAGTCATTTGTCATAAAGACTACTTGTAAAGAATGTTTCCCAGTTTACTAAAATTGGTTTTAATATTTGTTACAGTGGTTTTGTCTGTGCAAAATCATCTAGTGTGTTTTTAGCGAGGTTCTCCTTCTCTTCCTTAGTCATAAACTGCTTACCTTTCCACAGTTCTGACAGGTAGACTATTCCTTGATCTTCTAGTTTCCTTATAATACTGTTTTTATGTCTAAATTCTCTATCCATTTGGATCTCATCTTGGTATAGGGTGTGAGGTGTTGGTCCAATCTAAGTTTCTTCTAACCTAACTCACAATTTTCCCAGCAGCTTTTTTGAAGAGAGCCTTTTTAATCCAATTGTTTTATTCTTTGGGTTTATCCAACACCAGATTACTATAAGTGTTTCCTACTGTTGGACCTAGTCTATTCCACTGGTCCACCACTATTTCTTAGCCAGTTTGAGAAAGTTTTGATGACTGATGCTTTATAATATAATTTTGTATCTGGTACGCTAAGCCACTTTCTTTTGCACTTTGTTCATTGAATCCCTGGAAATTCTTGACTTTTTATTTCTCCATATGAATTTACTTACAAATTTTTATAATTCATTAAAGCATTTTTAAAAATTTTGACCGGAAGAGCACTAAACAAGTAGTTCAGTTTTGGTAGAATTGTCATTTTTTTTTATATTAGCTGAAACTATCTGTGAGCAGTTGATGTTTACCCAGTTATGTAAATCTTATTTTACTTGTGTGAGTAGTGTTTAGTAAATATTTTCAAAAAGTTTCTGAGTCTGCCTTGGCCAATAGATTCCCATGTATTTTATATAATCTGAGGTTACTTTGAATGGGATTTCTCTTTCTAGCTCTTCCTACTGTATCTTGCTAGTCATATCTATACTCTCTAGTGCTTTTAGTAGAATGGGTGCTATATTTTGTCAAAAGCTTTTTCAGCTTCTACTGATATAATCATAAAATTTTTGGTAGCTTTGTTGTTGATATAATTAATTATACTAACAGTTTTTTGTACCAACACTTCATTGTTGGGGTAAATCCTATTCAGTCATAATGTATTATCAGAGTAATAACTTGTAATCATTTTACTAAGATTTTATTAAAGATTTTTGCATCTGTATTCTTCAGGGAGATAGGTCTATAATTTTCTTTCTGTCTCGTTAAGTCATTTGTTTCCAAAGATTCCACTCTTTTTTTTTTTAGAGAAGAATTTTCTTCATTGACCTTTTGCAACATCTTTTCCAGTTGGTCAGCTGTCTTTTTGAAGGAGTTTCCCATTTGCACAATTGTGGTTTTAAGAGAATTATTTTCTGTTTGTGCTTGTTTCAATTGTATATTCCAAGGATTTGTTTTCTTGTTGTGTGTTAGTTCTCTCTTGCATTTCTTTTACCAGTTTTTCCAATCGATTTTTTTAGTATTTTGCAAGACAAATGGGGTTAAGTGGCTTGCCCAGGGCCACACAGCTAGGTAATTGTCAAGTGTCTGAGGCTGGATTTGAACTCAGGTACTCCTGACTCCAGGGCCGGTGTTCTATCCACTGCACCACCCAGCTGCCCCAACATCCACAGTTGTTACACATTGTATAAGTGATTATAATTTTCCAGTGTGTCAACTTTTTTTGCTGACCATTTGTTCTCTTAAAGAAATACAATTTTATATAGGATACAAATATCTAGGTGAAGAAGGCAATGGATACTAGGGATAATAATAATAATGTAAAGAACATAAGATACCAATAATTATTTCAAAATTTGTAAAAATCAATTCCTGACTCTGAATTAATAGATTCCTATGTGATCTCTTTACATGATAAGGTTAAAAAGGATATGTGACCTTAATATAAACTGATTTTACAAGAAAATCCTAAGAAGACAGAACATACTACTCATCAGAATCATGGATATGGGACTAATTAATAAATAATTGAGAGAGCAAATTAGGTGTAAAATGAATAATTTCATTTATGTCATACTAAATACATTTTGAATAAATAAAAAATTAACCATGAAGGAAAGCAGAAAATGGAGAAAAAAAATTTCTAGATACTTTATCAGATTAAAGTCTCATATCTAAAATAACAAAATAAGTTTTGTCAAATCTATAAGAGAACAAGTCAATCACCAATTGATAAGTAGTCAAAGAATATGAAAAAAAATGTTCTAAACCATTTTTCAATAGAATAATGCAAATTACCAAATCTGAGAGTTATGATTTTATAGGTATACGAGATTGTCTAAAAGGAGAGAAGAGGAACATGGCAAAGGTTGGATAGATAGGAAAAACTGGGCCATTAATTCAGGGTTTGCAAAACTGTAAACCAATCTAAACATTGTGAGGGCAATTTGGAATTTTACCCAAAGAGTTACTTTATACTTTGACTCAGCAATACAACTACTTGATCTATTTCTGTAAATAATTTGAGAAAAAGGAAAAGAACTGAAAAGTTCTAAAATGTTTATTGCCACTGTCTTTGTGGTGACATAGAATTTGTAAATTGCAGGAATGCCCATCAAAAGGGGAATGGCTGGACAAGTTGTGGTATACATTGTGATGGAATACTATTTTGCTGTAAGAAATCATGAGCTCAGTGATTTTAGAAAAAGATGAAAAGACACCAACAAAATAAGAAATAGTGAGAAATTGTATACAGTAACAGCAATACTGTTGTAAAATGTCCTATAGCAAATTAGTTATTTTGATTATTATGAGTGCCTAAAGTAATGCATATGAAACATATACAGAAGGATGTTCTCTGAATCCAAAGAAAAAACTGACAAATATAAGTCTATATAGAATAATTATATATATTATATATATATATATTATATATATAATATATATTTACACTTTTATATTTATGTACCAACTCTTTGGTGGGGAGGGGAGGGAAAGAAATTTACATGATAATTTTGGTGTATATATATTTGAAAGGAATAGCAAACTGCACATAGTAGATTTTCAGTTTAATGGGCAATCATATTTTTATCGTACTATCTTGTGGAAATGCTTGTTTCATTCAATAAATTAAAATTGAAGTTTAATATTGATAACAAATGTTAAAAGATGAAAGTGTCTAGTGGGGGAGAAGTGATATATAAACATCAATATATTAGAAAAAAAGAGCTATTGTTTAGATCCTTATAATTTCTCATTCATATTTACCTTTACATTTTCCTCTGATTTTAATACCTTGTATTTCAAAGTTTCTATTCAATTCTGGCCTTCATACCAGGGATTTTTGGAAGTTGTATATTCATTTAATCATCCATTCTCCACCTGCAAAACCCTTGAATATTTATACATAGTTTTGGTGGGTGAGTTTCTTGGTTGTAAACCTATACATATTTCCCTTCTTACATGTGATAATCTACAATCTCCATCCTTTTATAGTAGTTGTAGTTCAATCTTGTATATTGCTAATTGGCCCCTTGGCATTTCGCTTCTTTTTTTCTACCAGCTTGTGATATTTTTTGTTTGACTAGGAAACTTGGAATTTATCTTAAAAGGTTCCTGTGATTTTGATTTTGGCATTTCATTTGGAAGGACATTGATGTATTATTTTTATTTCTATTTTGCATCCTGATTTTAAGATATCCAACCAGATGTAAGATTTCTGGAAATCACTGACTTGACTAATGGTTATGGTTTATATGTAGTTTGTTTATTCTTCTATTATCTCTCTTTGATCTGTTTTCCAGGTCAAGTGAGATGTTTTTAGTATGAAATACCATATATTTTAATGTATTTAAATAAATATCATGCTTTTGTTTAATATTTCTTATTGGTTTTTCTACCTTTTATCTTATTATTTAGACCATAATAATTTCTAGGGAAGGCAGGTAAGTGTAAAGATTGTCAGAGTTGGAGTCAAGAAGATCAGAGTTCAAATCTGTCTTCAAACAGCTACTAATTGGGGAATCTTAGGCAATTCACTTAAGGCTGTTTGTCTAAATTTCCTCATCTATAAAATGAGCTGAAAAAGGAAATGGCAAGTCACTTCAGTATCTCTGCCAAAAAAAAAAAAACATATGGGATCATGAAGAGATGAACATGACTGAAACAAATGAACAATGACATTCTTTTAGGGATTCTGGTGTTTCGCAAATATTTTGAATTGCTTTTCTCTTATTAAGAGATTTTCAAAGTAAACATTGATATATTTAATATTCATTTTTCAAATATTTCATTCTAGGATCTATTCTTTAATTTTCTCCACATTAATATGGCAAGGAATTTTATATAGATTATGTATGAACAATCATGAAAAAATATATCCATGTTACTCATGTTGTAAATGAACATAGAGGAAAAAAAGACCAAGAAAAATAAAACAAAAAATCGTATGCTTTGATCTGCATTCAGACTCTATCTGTGTTTTCTCCAGATGACAATGGCATTTTTTTATCATTAGTCCTTTGGAACTATATAGCTAAGGTATTCACAGCTCATCATACAATAATTCTGTAACTACATATGGTTGAATCTCTTTTTCTGTGCTGTTAATTCTCTTTCCTTCTTTTTCTTCCATAGTTTTCTTTCCTTTTACATTTTTTTTGACATTTTCATTCATTTACCCAATCATTTTAATTAGCTGTGAAAGCTCTTTTTTTCCTATATTTTAAGAAGCTTAAAGATAGTTATGTGATACAGTAGATACAGTTCAAGGCTTGAAGTTCAAATCTAACCTCAGATACCTTTTAAAAAATAAAAAAAGTAATTAATTTGCTTCCATATGCACAGGTATAATTTTAAGCTAAAAAATTTCCTTCAACCCTCCTTTCCCACACCCTCCCTTCAGCAGTAAACAGTCATGTTAGGGTCGTACATACATATTTTGATAAAGAAAGTTTACAGATTAGTAAATTTCAGTATGAGAAATTAGGATTAAGGTAAAGAGATACATAAGAGATAATTTTTAGAAAGTGTTCATCAGATTCTGAAGGGTTGTATTTTGTGTGTTTTGTTTTGTTTTGCTTTCCTTCCTTTGGATGGGGATAATATAGTCCATAGCGAATCTAATAGAGTTGTCCTATCTCTCTGGACTGCTGAGGGGAGCTGCTTCCATCAAGGATGTTCTTCTCACAGTGTTGCTCATTCTACTCCCTTACTCAGCATCAGAACCCATAAGTCATTCCATGCTTCTCTAGAATCTGACCATTTATGGTTTCTTATAGAAAATAGTATTCCATGGTATTCATGTACCATAACTTATTTAGCCATTCCCCAACTGATGGGTAACCTCAGATACTTAATAGCTTTATGACCTGTGGCAAGTTAGTTATCTTCATTTACCTCAGTTTCCTCATATGTAAAATGACATGGAAAAGCAAATATCAAACCAGTCTAGTATCTTTACCAAGAAAATCCTGCAAGGGATCATTAAGAGTCAGACACAACTGAAAAAAGACCAAACAATTAAAGGATGTCTAGTTGAACTGCTTAAAGTCAATTTTTTTTTCTATTTGAAATTTTGTTTATAGATGTTTTAAAGTCATTCATTTATTCTAAGTTTGTTGCCTGAATATCTCTAACAGCTTTTTTCTGGTGTAATTCTTTTTTGTTTGCTCATTCTACAGACCCTTCTTCAGAATTTTGAGCTTTGTATTAGTGCTTGGGTCTTTAGGTTTGTGGAGAGACTATCTGGGGCATGCTTGTGTCCTCTTTGGTCCTATTTTGCTTTCGAGGGGTTTTGAATGGGGTTATTCCAATATGTCAGGAACAGCACCAGCAAACTTTCCTTATTCTCAAATCTGTCTTATCTGAAATTCTGATTAACACTCTGTGGTCCTAAATGTATTAAATTTACTCATCTGGGTTTTGGAGGTTTCAATCTAATTCAACTCTTAAGGACTCGGCCCAGTATCAGGTAGCTGAAAAGATTGATAGGTTCAAAGGTATAGAACTTTAGGTTCCCTTTAGTTCTGACTTTCTTGCTTTTGTTATTGCATGACAGTCTCTAGTAATGATTGGGCAATGGATCTCTGAACCTGTTCTGCTGATGGGGACAGGGCATCACAGATGTTGCTTACTTCTGTACATGTTCCTTGATGAGGATCCATGTCTAGGCCCATGAGGATTCTTTACCATAAACTGCCACTCTTAACCTGGTTCTGCGACATAGCAATGAGTAGCAGACAGTAGAGCCTTCCAGTGGGACCATGATTCTCCAACTTGAACAAGGTATGCATAGACCTGAGAAGTATGTTATAGCATAGCTATATACAGGGTCTCACTGAACCTCCCTTAGAGAAATGTCCACATAGTTTGCTAATGACTAGAGCCTTTCTCCATTGCCTCTAGACCTTTCTGTCTAAACCTGCCCTCTTTTCACCTGAACTAGAAAATTACTCACTGTTAATTTGTTCTTGTATTTCCCATTGAATATTCAGTCTGATGCATTTTCTTTGTCTTTGAAGTGCAATTATAGGGCCAAGTTTGTCTGTGAATTTTTCCTGCTACTCAACCATCTTAGCTGGCCTCTCCAGTTTGTATTTCTCTAATTCACTTCTACTCTCCTGTAAGTAAAAAACTGAGACAACACTGCTGGAACAAATGTTCAACATCTGGGGGGGAAAAACATATCCTCAATGTTGGCTTTAAAAAAAAAAACAGTTTAACAGGGGCAGGGAAGGTGGCGCAGTGGATAGAGAACCTGCCCTGGAGTCTGGAGTACCTGAGTTGAAATCTGACCTCAGACACTTAATAGTTACCTAGCTGTATGGCCTTGGGCAAGTCACTTAACCCCATTGCCTTGCAAAAGCTAAAAAAAAGACAGTTTAACAGTCATAAAATGTTTTGTATTTAAATTTTGTTGGTGATAGCAGATGGTATTAAAGACTTTTTTTCTAATAATTAATTGTTTGGAAATTTCTAGTAGAATTACTATCCCACTTGGCAGTAGATGAACATGACAGGAATTATACATGGACATATTACTGGTAAGGGAAAACAACACATGAAACTCCAACAAAGTTATAGCAAATCGCTGAATTTCATGTATGCCAACAGCAAATACAGCTTGTAAGAATCTTTTTGTAAACACATATATGAATTTAATCCCCATTTATTTCAGATAAAAATGATAGCAATATACTTACTTCATATTTGTCTGATCTTCTTATTCCCCCTGATTAAGTGAAATACTAAGTTCTTTGCTCTGTCTTCCCAAAGGTATTTTTTTCTCTTTCGTTAATCTTCTGTTAGTAAGGAAAATATAATAAACTGAATTCCATTTATACATTTTTTTCTTTCTCAGCCTATGAAGACTGCAGAGTACTGAGGAGACATGGGTTTTTCTTCCTTATTAGAACATGAATACTTAAAAACATAATACTTTCCATATGCTCAAAATCATATATTTCTTTTTTTTTGTAATCTTTATCAAACTTTTACGGTGTTCCAGTCATTACAAGTATACAGGATGCAAAGAAAAGGCCAATGGAAAAAATCCCTGCCTTCTGTCAGCTTACATGCTATTAGTGGAGGCAATATATGTAAATCAGTAACTGCACAATAAATATTGCAGAGATGGAAAGTAACTTTAGAAGAAATGGCATTAACAACTGGGGGAACTAAGAAAGGCCTCCTGAGGAAGTGCTACTTCATAAGGAAAACATTTTTTCTTAATATGTAATTATTTTATTTGTTTTCCCTTTATTTAAAATAGTAGTTTCTACCATTTCTTGTTAGGTTTTGAATTTTACACATTTTTCCCCTACCCCCACCACAAACACACAGAAGGCACTCTGAAATTTTTACATTGTTTCCTTGCTGTACATTGATCAAAATTGACTATGTTGAGAGACAATTCATACCCTTGAGGGAAAAATAAAATATTAGAGATAGCAAAATTATGAAGTACATAAGACAACATTTTAAAAAAATTGAAGGTAATAGACTTTGGTCTTTGTTTAAACTCCACAGTTCTTTCTCTGAATACAAATGGTATTCTCCATCACAGATACATTAAAATTGTCCCTAATTATTGCACTGATGGAAGGAGCAAGTCGATTAAGGTTAATCATCACCTCCATGTTACTGTTAGGGTGTACAGTGTTCTTTTGGTTCTGTTTATTTTCTTCAGCATCGGTTCAAAAACCGTATATTTCTCCATATTTCTCTTGACTCCAAAGTTTAAAATACTAAGTACCTATTCACCACAAATATCATGGAGTATTCTATTGTATTCTATAATAGCACCAGTTTCACAGGTCTTTGGGAGTATTGCATAGGCTAATATTGAAATTGCTATCACAATAGACTACATAGAGGAGTCAGTTAATATATAAATATTCCATTCCATTCATTAATGTCACATTTCCCCCAGGAATACTATACTTTGCTTTGCTATTTCAGTGGTAATACATTGTTTTGCTTTAACTTCTACCTTCTGGAATATTATTATCACATTTGTCCTTAACAGTGCTAGCCATCATATCATGTGTGATGATGACTGGTATATTGTTATATGAACTTTTCCTTTCTTTAATGTCTTTTTGAATTTTATTTTTGAATGAAAAGTTCTGGATTCTGGTTAAGAAATTTTTTGAACTTTAAAATATGGAGTTTCTGTGAGGAGCTGAGAAGTGTGTCTTTTTTTCTTTCATTTCTCATTTGGACTCATATAGGTTTGGTCAGTCCTCATTTGTGATTTCTTGAAATATTATATGTAGACTTTTTGTATTTTAAAGTTTTTTGGTAGTATAGTAAGACTTAAATCACTTCTCCATTATATATTTGTTTAAGTCTTCTATTTGTGAAAGGTGATAGTTTGCAATTTAGGATCTAGTTCTGTCTCTTGAGAGTGTTCTAATCGGTCTTGGCTGTCACATGGAGTTATCTTGATCGTGATCTCTAGTGTTGTTATGTGAAATTTTTGCACCTAAGCTATTTATTCTTTCTCCAATTCGTTCTTCTAGAGAAGTCAGTTTCTTTCCCATCTGTCCTCTAGAAATGATTTATATGCTCATTTTTATAACTTTTCTTTCTTAACCTCAAGGAATTAAAATGGAGTTTATAAGAGTCCATTGTTTTATTTGAGATTCTCTTTCTATGGTTACTAAGTCTTCTTCCTTAAGAGAGAAACATTTTTGATTGGGTACTGTGGAAGAAAGTTCCGACTTTTATCCTGAGGATGAACATAGTTCCAGTAACATCAGGTAGAGAATAGTGACTTGAGAAATTGGAGCAATGTTCTCTTCTCCAAGTCTTTTGTATAGAGAAGAAACTTTGTGGGTAGGTGGTTCTTCTTGGCATGCTGTCCCAGTATGCTTTTCCAGGTAGCCAAATTTTAGTCAAAATTCAAGACCTCTAGATATCAACAATGTCATAGCTAGAAGAGACCTGAGAACATGAGTGGCTTTCAAACACTGAATGTCAAATATGATCTTTAGAACATAGAATGTTAGACCTGGAGGCATGTCATTGAAGTAAAGAAAGAGCTCCACTGATTATCCTATGCACTTAAATTGTTTGGCTGTTTGGTTTTTACTTGTCCTTTGTTATTGAAGATGATCAGAATGATATCACTGTGTTTGAGACAAATTACAGTGTCTCTGACAGTGACCCAGAATGCTCTACCACAGATTGGGCACACATAGCCTATGTGAACTCATGGGGTGTGTTCTCTAAACTTATGAATGTCAGGTTCCCTTTGAGCTCCTTCAATTCTGCCTTCCTTATCGAATGTAGTACCCTCACTGATGAGGGCATGCTATTCTGGGCGATCCAATGCCAATGTCTCCCATGCTGTACAATTAATTCTAAAGTAGAGAAATTTTGAATAATGAATGTGGACAAGTTCACTTTCCTTGGCAGTGTCTTTTCTAAGTAGGTGCGCATTGACAATGTGTTTGACCATGCACTGACAGAGCTAGCTCATTATGTGGGAGGCACCAAAAGAAAGTCTGGGAGAGAAGACGTATTAGACAAGATACTAAGTTATTGTGCAGTCCCCAGTGCAGGATATGGAATTGTTTGTTCCAGATATATTTTCTCCCTCTGCTAAGGATTCCTCATATATACCACCTATGTTCTCCCTTTCACAGAGAAATAAAGACTAGCAAAACGCTTAGAAACAAGTACAGTAAGCAAAACAAACATTTCTATTCTGAATTTATCACCATTATTTATCTAGAGGCAGATAGTGTGATTCTAAGGATCTACAGATTTGTGCTGACTTCATTGCTATATGCCTGTGACACCTGGACAGTCTATTCGAGCCATGTCAGGAAAGTGAATTACTTCCATTTAAATTATCCTAGGAAGATTCTTAAGATCACCTGGCAGGAGAACATACCAGACACTGAGGTCCTTTTTCCAGCTAAACTGCCTAACATTCCAACATTACTACAGAGATTGCAACTACAATGAACTGGAAATGTTTTAAAATGTCAAATACATATTTGCCAAAAAAAATTTTTATGGAGAACTCACAGAAGGCAAGTGCTCACAAAGGGATCAGAAGAAGTCATACTGAGACACCTTGAAGGTCTCCTTGAAAACTTTAGCTTTGATTGTACTTAAATTGTTTTCCTTTTAATGGAAGAAGTTGTCATGTTAGAATTTTAAAAATAACAGCTCATTGCGAATAGTGACCTCTTGACTTTGGAATTGTTTGTTCCAGATATAGTTTCTACCTCTGCTAAGGATTCCTCATATATACCACCTATGTTCTCCCTTTCACGGAGAAATAAAGACTAGCAAACCACTTAGAAACACATAAAGTAAGCAAAACAAACATTTCTATTCTGAATTTATCACCATTAGTTATCTAGAGGCAGATAGTATGATTCATCATAAGTCCTTCAGGAATTGTTGCTGGTCATTTTCTTGATCATGTTTTCATAGTCCTTCTAAGTAGATCCATTTCATAATATCATTTTTGCATAAATTATTCTCCAGGTTCTATTTTTTCCCTCCATCAAAATCATAAATCTTCCCAGATTTTTATGAAATGATTCACCTGATCAATTCATAAAGATTAATATTATACCAATACATTCATAAACTTTATATTGTTTGTCATTCCAAATTTATGGACACCCCATCATATTCCAATTCATTGCTAATAGAAAGAAGCTTGAAATATTTGTGTACATATGACATTTCCCTCATTTTTGGATACTTTGGACAAGAGACTAAGTTATTGTGCAGTCCCCAGTGCAGGATATAGACACATTTCCTCAAAGGAGCTTTGAGTGTTTCTGTTGTATTAGGCTATTCTCTCCTTTAGTTCCTAGAAGGCTGTTTATTTGTAGAATAATGTGTGCCAACAACCAGAGAAATGCATTCCTATCTAAGTAAAGTCAATGAATCAATGAGGATTTATTAAACACCTAGCATGAAATAAGCACCATTCTAGGCTCTGGAGATATAAATATAATGAAGGAAACAATCTTTAATCACAAAATCTCAATACATATTACTTAAGTGCCTTCAGGAGTTGATATATCTGCTTTCCATCTCTGAGAGGTCTTGTAAAGTATGTCATTGATCTGAAGCAGGGGCTGCAGGTGGGGATGACTCAGGGCAGTCCATCCCTACAAGATTCCAAGGCAGACCTCATGGACTCCTCCAGCACTTTTAAGAATCTTGTCTGTTTACTGGTCTGGTGTGTTCATTCCCATAATCTGTTGGGGGCAGGGTCAATTGATAAACTCTTTATTTCCTGAGAAACTCAACACTTTGACATTGGAGGGATCCTGACCCAGGAAACTGTGAAACTTGGCCATGAGTCTTACAGATAATGTGTGTAGAGCACATACCATCTTATAAAGGATGATTTAACAGAAACCAAAAATGTCCACTCCCTTATCCCACATTCTCCCTACTTCTGACTTGTAAATTTCATCTGTTGACTGTGATGTAGAAGGAGAAAGACCTCTGGTTTGGGATATGGAGAAAGCAGGCATGTCTCACTACCTGAAATCTACTTTTTTCTATGATTGACCTTAATCAGCCTCTACCACATTTTACAGGTTTGGAAAGAGTACAGGAGGGAAACTGAGAAAATTTTCTACGTATCTGGGGTAACTCACCCAGGGTTGACCTGAGGTAAAGAGCAGCATACCTTCAGGTTTCCTTTCTTCTCTCCTTTCCTTCTTACATAATTGAGTACAATCTCTGCCTACAGTAGAATGAAGAGAGGGAGGGGAGAAGGAATATTGTCAAAGCCTCTGGAGCAGGAGGAGGTTCCAGTATGGGGCACTGGAAGGAATCTATGGTTCAGTTTGTGCATCTCCTGAGAATGTGGAGGCAGGGGGGAGAGGTGGACTACTGGGCCTTTCTTGTGGCACTTCATCTGGATGTACCTTGCCTTGAATTTCCTCTTGTTATTCAGGAGGAGGATAGTGCTGGTGAAGTCTCTAGAGCAGGAAAAGATTTCAGTTTTTACTCTAGGCAGAAACCGCTCCTTTCATACTGTGAGTCTCTGCTAAAGAATTATTCCAGGTCTATGAATGGATCTGATCTTAATCACCATTTGCCATGGAGACAGGTCTGTTTCCAAGGAAACTGCAAATTCTGATTTGCTGACTCCCATACTAAATAGAATTTTATCAGGCTCCTGTTTTTACCCCTCAGACCACAGGAGAGTTGGGTATTCACAATGCACAATTTGGGTAGGAGATTTTTCTTTTCTTTTGCTTTGTTTTGCCTTCTATCATTGTATTAAATAACATTTTCTGAAAGGTAATTCAAACAGGTGAATTAAAGAATACTTACTGATCATCATGGGGAAAATACACACTGTGGAACCTTCATGATGCCCACAGGGCTTGCCCCACCCCCCTGCATCCCAGGCCTAAATCCAGAGGAGAGATGCAGCAGATGCCCGTTGGGGACTTGACCTGCCAGTGTAAATTGAAATTGGACACCACAAGACTATACTGCACATGGACTATGTCATTTTATTCTTACAAATTCCATGGAGAAGTTATCATTCATATTTTACCAGTGAGGAAACTCAGGTACTCATAGATTAGTGTGTTTATCATGGTCACAAATCTATTAAACATTAGAGAAGAAATTCCAAATCTGTTTTCCTTCTGAGTTCAAGTACACATCATCCTTTGTCTCTAGTTTATTAGGCACCTGCCTTCATTTTCTTTGTTTTTTAGCTTTCCAAACTAGTCATTTCCAGCTATTCTTCTACTGTCCAGACTCTCATTGAAATTTGACAAAAGCAGTGAGTAAACCTGACCCATAGTTTGACCATCTCTGGATGTACATAGATAAATAGATAGATAGACAGAGAGAGAGAGAGAGAGAGAGAGAGAGAGAGAGAGAGAGAGATAGACAGAAAATAGATATAGATATAGATATAGACATAGACATAGACATAGACATAGATATAGATATAGATATAGACATAGACATAGATATAGATATAGATATAGAGTTATATAGCTACATATTCAGAAGAAATAATTTGAAAATGACTGGGCTACCTGAAACCCAGGACTAATACAACAAAATTGCCCTGAGAACCTAAAAGCAGAGGGTAAAATAGAAATGCAGAGAATTCACCAGTTACTCTCTGAAAGGAATCCCAAAAGAAAAACATCCAGGGATATTATAGCCAAATTCAACACCTCCCAAAGCAAAGAGAAAATTCTAAAAGCTGCCAGAAACAGACAATGCATCTACCGAGGCTCCACAGTCAGGATTACACAGGATCTGGCAGCATCTACATTAAGGGCTCATATGGATTGGAATACGATATTCTGAGAAGGCAAAAGATCTTGGTTTACAATAGAGAATCAACTACCCAGCAAAAATGAACATCCTCTTTCAGGGGAAAAGATGGATTTTCAATGAAACAGGGGGCTTTCAAACTTTCCTAATGAGATGACCCGAGCCAAACAGAAAGTTTGATCTCCAAGTACAAGATGCTCGTGAACCAGAGAGGGAGTGGAAGAGAGGAAGTAACTATGAGGACCTTGATGATATTGAACTGTTTGTATTCCTGCATGGGAAGAAGATATTGATGACTCCTATGAACTTTCTCATTTATAAGTGCTGTTATCAGGAGCATATATAGACAGGGCGCAGGAAGGAGTAGAATATAATGGTATAATATAGTAAAACAGTGGAGTCAGTGGGTGATGTGGGAAAGTACTGAGAGGAAGGAGAAGGAGATGAAGAAGAAGCTGAGAGATTTCACTTAAGAGTAAAAAAAAAAGTTTTTCAATGGAGTTGAAGGGGGAAGGCAAGGGGGAATGAGTAAGCCTTCATTCTCATTAGAAAGGGCTCTGTCTTGCCCTGGAGAAGAATGGCAGGAAAGGGAAGGGATGAGGGGGAATGTGGGGAGGGAAGGGGGAAATAGGTGATAGAAGAGGAGGAAAGATCAAGGGAGAGGGTATTCAGATGCAACACACTTTTGTACAGCACCTGGATGAAAGCAGAGAGAGAACAGAATAAATGAGAGTGGGGAGAAATAGAGTGGAGGAACAGCTAGTAATAGTAACTGAGGGAAAAATATTGGAGCAACTTCTGATGGACTTATGACAGGGAAAGCAACTGACCCCAGAGACAGAGCCATTGAAATTTGAACAAAGACTAAAGTACATTTTTTTCTCTCTCTCTCTTCTTGAGGTTTTCCATCTCCTTGGGGGGGGGGGGGGTTATGCTTATTCTTATGTTTATTCTTATAACATTCAATTTACATCAATGTATTAGTTGCAAACAATGTAGAGACTGTCAGACAGCCTTTGGGGAAAGGGAAGGTAGGAGGGGGGGGAATTGTAGAATTTGGAGCCTTGCAAAAAATGATGGGTACATATTATTATTGTATATAATTGGAAAACAAAATATTAAAAAAAGAAAAAGAAAACTTTGGTTTGAAGAATTTTGCTGTCCAAGGTCTGATATATTATTAAGATGGGTTGCAAATTGGCAGTTCTTAGAAGCCTGGAATTGAAATCAGAAATAGTTGAGTTCAGATATGATCTTCGACATTTCCTTGGTCTGTAATACTCGGGGAGGCTCTTAAGTTTGCCTATCCTTCCTTCCCTCTCCTCTCAAATGAGGTTGATAATCACACTTACCATAGTGCTTGGTAGTGATGATCACATGGGGTCACTCTGGAGCAGGAGGAGGTTGCAGTATTGGGCGCAGGAAGGAATCCATGAGTCAGTTTGTGCATCTCCTGAGAATGTTGGAGGCCAGGGGAAGAGGTGGCCTACTCGGCCTTCCTTGTGACACTTTATCTAGATGTACCTTGCCTGAATTTCCACTTGTTATGTGGGAGGAGGATAGTACTGGTAAAGTCTCTAGAACAGGAAAAGCTTTCAATTTTTACTCTAGGCAGAAGGCTAGACAATTGCATTCCCTGCTGTAAAGCTCTTAATTAATTCTCCCTAGTTTCTATAGTCTGAGGGACTTTCAATGTTCAACATTCCTTGTTATTCCAACTTCTCTTCCTTCTGATATTCATATGTTGTATGGGCTCTCCTCTCACTGATATCTCTTCTTCTAAATGGCCTGCCAGAATTAATGCTATTCTCTGTGGCATCTTCCAGACCAGACATTCTATACTCCAAGCTCTCTAATAGTCTTGTTCATCTATGCTCTCAGGTTCTATACTAATCTGGCTTTCTAGGTTTTGTTTCTTTCAAGATTTTTGAAAGTAATTTTAATTTTAATTGCTGTTTCTATTAAACAATTCTGCAATTTAAAAGGACAGAGGTGAGTGTATTCAAATCCTATCACCTTAAAACTTTACTTTTTAAAACTCTACTGCATACATTATCAAGCACATTAACATTAATACTTGAGTTACCTGATAATAGTACAATTTGGAATTATGTTTTTGATCCAAGATTTTCTTTTATCCATATAAGTCACCCTGTTTTCATGTTCTCTCTTGGACTGCATGTTGTGGAATCTAAGTTTTAATGTAGAACAAGGAGATGATATCAATTTTTTTGAAATAAAGTTTTATCATAAGTATTTTGGGCTGGTGTTTTCTAAGCTAACCCCATCCTTGCCCTTACCTGGCCCATGAAATAGAGAAGATTTAAATTATTATTGTTGATTTTTTTAAACTACTGATGATTTTTTGGTATTCTTAGAACATTCTCATTGGGTTATTAGGTGCCATATTGGATAGAGTGTCTTGCCTGAAGTCAGGAAGAATCATCTTCCTACATTCAAAACTGGTCTCAGAAATTTCACAGCTTTGTGTTCTTGGGCAAGTCACCCAGAGTCAGAACACGACTAAACAACAGCTCCCTCAGATCCCATGCCGTGTGTGGCAGAGGCTTTAGAGTCCTGGATCCAGAGTCAAAAATAACTGAGTTCTACTGGGACTTAGGTTGTGTTCCTGGGCAAACCCTTTAAGCTCTCTTTGCATCAGTTGTTGTGTTTTGCCTAAAATAGGGTGATAATAGAACTTCCTTCATGGCTATATAGTAATGATAAAATTAGATCATTTTTTGTCAAACACTTTACCAACTTTAAACAGTTTTGTAAATGCTTCCTGCTATTTATCTCACCAAGACCCTTACATCTACGAAATTCTTTGTATGTTAAGACCCTTCTTAAATCTCATTTTCTTTTAGGTCAAAAGAGTTCTTCTTGCAAAACTCCATCAGCTTTGGCATTTCATTTCATCACTACAATCTGTCTCAATGACTGGAAGGAAAAGTCATGAATTTGAAAACCTTCAAGTAATAAAATAACTCAGTTGAAATAATCACACTTTTCAATTGGCTATATTACCTGGGACTTCCCTCTGATTTTCCTATCATATCCCTGTGAACTACCTGTCCTTACTCTGCTCCCTAGTTTTTGGCTTCCTTTTGTGAATTTGCTTTTTCTTTTTGAGGGTTCAGAAATCTTTTTTTCTTTTTCATGGATTTATCCCCAGAGCTTAGTACAGTGCCTGGAAAATAGCAAGTACTTTATAGTTGTGTATAGATTGACTAATTTTATATAATCCCAATTTTCCATTTTACCTTCGATGATGCTATGTATTGCTTGATTAATCTTGAGGTCTTTCCTTCTTCACTGATCAGAAAGGTAATTTCTTTCTTGGTGCTGTAATTTGGTTATGTTGTGAAGATGAATTTCTAATTCATTTTTGTATTTTGAGATTGTCTTACTATATGATGGAAGATGTTTGTTCAAGACTATTTTTGAAGGACTGTAATCAATTTTTCTAGTATTTTCTTTAATACTGTGTGTTTTTCACAGTAAATGGAGTATTTCAGTTTATCAAAGACTATTTTACTGAGTTTTTGCTGCTGTATATTAGGTATCTTGATTGGTTTCACTGATGAACTTCTCAAGTGCTTATCCATTTGAGTCATTTTAAAATTCAAGTATCAAGTCATTTTAAAGATAATTAATTTATAATATAGTTTCTGATCTTATATTGAGTCCCCTTTCTTGTAACTTTCTTTTAATTATTACCACTGAATTATGTGACCTCTTCTTCAATACAATGTTGGCTATTACTTTTGAGTTCTATAAAATATAGCTAAGGTATTCTGATTGGTACAGTATAGAATAAGTAAATTTAAATGATATTGTCATTTTAATTATAATGACTCTACAGATCCATGAGCTACTGCTATCCATCTCAGTGTTCAATACATCTTTATTAAATGAATATTTTATACTTAGATTGTTTGCTAGTTTACTACTATTAAACAACTTCTGTAGCTTCTTTCAGTATAGTTTCTTTTTCTATCTCTTCCTGCTGGATTTATTTCTTAAAATACAGGAATGTGGATGATTTAGAAGAATCAATTTAGCATCCTGAAACTTTGCTAAATTTATTTCTTTCTTGAATGCTTAGTTTTACTCTTTAAGATTTTCTAATTTATCATCAGATCACCTGCAAAAAGCGATGTTAGGGTTTATTTTTGCTTTTTCTACCATCTTTTCCTCTATCTTTCTAATCTTAATGCAGAAAGCATTTCAAGAACTATATGAAATAATAGTTTCAATACTCAGCATCCTTCCTTCTACCATGATTTTTTTGGAAATGCTGCTAAATTTGCTTCATTATCTAATAAGTGTGTTTGCATTTAGATAGGGATTATTTCTAAGGGTAAAGAAAGTTCCATTTATCACTAAGTTTTCTAGCATATTTAAGACAGAGAAGGATTGAATTTTGTCAAAAGACTTTCTGCATCTCTAACATAGTCCCATGTTTATTTTACTTTTACTAATGGCATGATTTAATATATTTATCACATGTCATAAGTTGGATGAGCCCTGCATTATTGTTACCATGGCTGGTTTGCTTAGCAATATATTTTTTTTTAAATGTTGCATCTATGTTCACTCAAAATATTGGTCTGAACTTTTCTTTCTATATATTGTCTTTCCCTTTCTTAGGTATGAAGACCATATTTCTATTATAGTCTTGGATAAATGCCTACTTTTCATTTAATTGCAAATAATATATCTATTATCAAAATGTTATAATGTCCTTATTCCTTTGACATTGTAATTTTCCTAGAGTCCTATTAGTCTCAGAGGAAATTCTGCCTTTTCCATGACTGAATTCTTCCCATGTAGAATACTCCAAGATTATGTTTCTTCTATTCTCTATGTGTCAGGTAAATCCCTATTTACTTGCTGTTTCCAACATGAGATTTTAAGTTCCTTGAATGTAGTGATAATTTTTCTTATTTGCCATTTTTTTTGCAAGTCAATGAGGTTAAGTGGCTTGCCCAAGGCCACAGCTCTATGTCATTAATAATTGTCTGAGGCCGGATTACGACTCAGGTACTCCTGACTCCAGGACCTATACACTATCCACTTCACCACCTAGCTGCCCCTTATTTGCCTTTTTGACAGAGAAATAAACAGAAAAAGAGAGAGAGAGATATATTATATAATGGAGTATAAGCTACAATAATTGGAGCAATGACTTGACTATATTTAATCCCTAAATTTTGAATTTGGGAAATAAAGTTATCCCAAAAGTAGAATAACTTTTAAATAAAACATTAACAAAGCATTAATGACAACATATTTGAAAGATTATACACTATTACAATTTTGAGTTTATATTGAGAAGACATGAGTTCGATTCTGGCCTCACGAATGGATGTTCTTTATCCCTGTTGCCCTCAGTTTCACCATATGTAAAATGAGCTAAAGAAAGAAATGACAAATCACTCTAGCATCTTTGACAAGACATCCCAGAATGGAATCATGAAGAGTCAGATATGATCAAAATGACTCAACAATAACATAAGCAAAAATGAATCGCTTGTTCAACTTAAGAGGTAAGGTAAATAAATTCAATCCCTCACTCCTCCTCCTCTTCAGCTGCTGCTACCATGACTACAACTACTACCTACGCTATGACTACAGCTCTGATAATTATGACTACTACTACAACTACTGCTGCTGCCACTGCCGCTGCTTCTCCAACTGCTACTGTTGTTCTTCTAACTGTTATTATTTACATGGCTTTACATTTATTTGAAATAAGCACGTTATACAAACAGAAAGTGATCCTGGGAAAGACCATCTGCCTGTAAGTTGATCCTTGTGCCCGGAACTGGGAGAGCTTTACATATTATATTTATGATGGTCCGACAATTTTTGTTTAACCTAAGGATGTCCCTCCACTTCCTCACAAATGAAAATGATAACATTTAAAAAGAAAGAAATGGATGCTTGCTAGTTTGAAATTAATGGCTCAGATTCAAAATGTTCACAAGTATGCATTATCTTCATCTAAAGACCATGCCTCTTCTAAACTTCCTGCCACTGTCTTGGACAAGCTCCACCCTTCTAACCAGCCTGAGTTACAACTTCAAAGACATCTTTTGATGAAGGAGATGATAGTTCAACAACAATAAAAAGAGAATGAACAAATAAATGGTTTGGGCATGCAACTAAAGAAATGTGAAAATGACAACTTAAAAAGCTTGAATTAAAAACCAAATCAGAAAACCTAAAAATCAAAAGAGAGCTTAATAAAACTGAAAGCAAGGAGTAATTGAAATAATAAAAAATAAATGGAAATTGATTTTAAGGAAATATCAATAAAATCAATAAACCATTGTTTAATTAACTTTTTAAAAAGTAAAGAAGAAAATCAAATAACTAAAGTACGAATGAGAGGAGTGAATTCAGGTCCAATGAAAGCAAATTAAGACAACAGTTAGAAACTATTTTGCCCAATTATATGTCAAAACCTTTGACAATCTTAATGAAATGGTTTGATATCTGCAAAAATATAAATTACCCAGATAAAGAGAAAAAATAAAATAAATAAATTATTTAATTATTCAATCTTAGAAAAAGAAATTTAGCAAGCCATAAATGTACTTTTTAATGAAAAAGTACCCAGGATCAAATGGATTCACAATGAATTCTAAGAAATGTTTAAAAAACAAGTAATCTCAACACCATATAAACTACTTAGAAAAATAGGCAAAAAATTTATCCCAAACCATTATGGTATGCAACAAAGAAGAACCAAAATAGAGAAAGAAAAGTATATACCAATTTTCCTATTGGATATTGTTGCAAGAACTTTAAATAAAATACTAACCAGCAAAGAGATTACAACAATATATCACAAGGATCATATACATTCTAATAAGGTGGGATTTACACAAGTAATGCAGAATTATTTCAATTAAGAAATGAACAAGGAAGCAAACAAGGGAGCTATTAGCAAAATTTACCATACCAATAACACAACCAAAAGAATGAATGGTTTCCTCAATAAATAAAAAAATAGGTACACTAAGGCAAGATTGTGAATTGAGTCATCTAGACAAGAAAATATTTTGGAACTATTTTCACTTAGTGACCTACAGTAAAATGACAAGATCTGTACCATGAAGAGATTTCTAAAAAGGACAAAGGACTTATATGTACAAAAATATTAATAGCAGCTCTTGTTGTACAGTGGCAAATCAATGGAATTAAAGGGATGTCCATCAATTGGGGAATGGTTAAATAAGCTGTGTATATGTTTGTGAAGTAATATAATTATTATGATATAAGAAATAATGAGGGAGATGATTTCAGAAAAACCTGAGAAGCTTTATTTGAATGGATGCAAAGTAAAGTGAACAAAAGCAGGAGAACATTGTACATAGTAACAGCAATATTGTAATGATGATCATCTGTGATCGACTTAACTACTCAAATCATTAGAATGAACTAAGACATTTCCAAAGGACTTATGATGAAAAATGCTACCCAAGTCCAATGATAGAACAGAAGAATATTGAAGCATACTTTTTCACACTAATGTAATTATTCTAAGACTTTTCTTTGCAACCTGGCAAGTATAGAAAAATATTTTGCATATCTTTTTATGAATAATTTATGTTTCTTGCCTTCTCCACTGGTTGGCAGAGGGGTTTGTGAAAAGGAGATAATTTGGATATCAGAAAATTCAGAAAAATTTTTTATAGCTCAATAAAATAATTTTTGGTAGTTTGATTTGTATGGTAATGAATAAGTAGATTAATTTTTGTAGAATTGTAAGTAGTATTAGATCAGTTAGTCCCTTAGTAATTGTTATTTTTTTCAGTTGTTAAAGTCTGATTTTATTTCTATTAAAATTGGTTGTCTTGTTGCTGATATAGCTTTTTGCTTTTTCTTGGTAGTTAAACACTGAATTATTTTATATTATCTAAAGTTATTTAAAATCGAATTTCTCTTTCTATCTGTGTTACTGGGCCTTGTTGGTAATGCGAGGATATGCTGATAATCTTTTGGGTTCAATTTGTATCCTGAAAAGTTACTAAAGGTTGTTAATTGCTTTAATTCATTTTTAGTAGATTTTCTAGGATTCTTTCCATATACCATCATATCATCTGCAAAAAGTGAGGGTTTTGTTTCCTTGTTGCTCATTCTATTTCAATTTCTTTTTCTTCTCTTAGTCCTATGGCTAACATTTATAGTACAGTATTGAATAATAGTGGTGATAATGGACATCCTTCTTTCACCTCTGATATTATTGTGATTCCTTCTGCTTATCAACATTTCATATAATGCTTTTTAGTGGTGGATATATATATGTATATATATGTGTATATATATATATATATATATATATATATATATATATATATATACTGCTTCTCATCTAAAGGAATACCTCCTTTATTTCTATGTTCTTACATATTTTTAATAGTATTAGATTCCGTATTTCATAAAAAAAGCTTTTTCAGCATCTATTGAGATAATCAATAGTTTTAATATTGTTATGGTAAGTTATGATAATAATTTTCTTAATATTGAACAAACCTTCATTCCTATTATAATGCCTATATGATCCTTGCATATTATCCTAGGAATATCTTTCTCTAGCTGCTTTGTTATTTTTATTATATTTAATTTTTTCATCTTTTTGTATTCAAAAGGGAAATCAGTCTGTAATATTCTTCACTGTTTCGATTATTCGTGGTTTAGGTACCAGCAACATACTGATTAGAAAGAACGCCTATTTTTTCACATGACTAATATAGAATTAGAATTAACTGTGCTTCAATATTTGATATAGTTCAATTACAAATTTATCTGGTCATGTTGACTTTTCTGTTAGGAAGTTCACTGATGTCTTGTTCAATTTCTTTTTTTCCTGAATGGGGTTATATAAGCCTTTAATTTCATATATTATTATTCAGTGCAGTGTATGTTTTTTTGTAAATATCCATCCATTTAACTTAGATTGTCAATTTTATTGGCATACTATTTGGGCAAAATAGTTCTGAATTGTTATTTTAACTTCTTTATTGGTGATTAAGTAAACTTTTTCATTTTTCAAACGGGTAATTTGGTTTTCTTTTTCCATCTTTCAAACTTGAATTTATTATATTTTATTTTTCCTCAATTCTTTGCAAAAATAAATTTGAACATTTGCTTTTAAAACTTTATGAGTTCCAAATTCTCTCTGTTCCTTCCTGCCCAATGCCCACAAACTGAGAAAGCAAGTTATTTGATATAGGTTAAAAATGTGTTTTCATGAAAAGCATTACTACAATAGTCATATTGTAAAACTAAGCATGAGTCTTAATGTGAAAGCTGCTAAATCTTGTGTTCTCCTCACTCTGGATCCACAATAATTAAATTGTGTCTTTCTGGCCCCTTGCAATATTTTCTCCTTAACCTGGGTGCTCTGAAATTTGACTATAATATTGCTGAAAGTTTTCATTTAGAGATCTCTTTAAGGAACAGATTGGTGTATTCTTTCAGTTTTTATTTTGCCTGCAGCTTCTAGAATATCAGTACAGTTTTCCTTGATTTTTTCTTGAAAAATTATGTCTAATCCCTTTTGCTCATGATTTTCAAATAGTGCAAAAACTTTCAAATTATCTCTTCTAGATCTGTTTTCCAGGTCATTTTTTCAAATGACATGTATATCACATTTTCTTCTAGTTTTTTTATTCTTATGGCTTCGTTTTATTGTTTTGTGATTTCTCATTAAGTCACCAGCTTCCGTTTGCTCCACTCTATTCAATAAGGAATTATTTTCTTCAGTGAACATTTTTTTATCTCACTTATCATTTGACCATTTTTTCCATTTTAAAGTAGTCTTTTCCTCATTGGATTTTGGGACCTCTTTTTCCATTTGGTCACGTCTGGTTTTTAAGATGTTATGTTCTTCAGTGTTTTTTGGTATCTCCTTCACCAAGCTGATGACTCAGTTTTCATGATTTTCCCACATCATTCTCATTTCTCTTCCCATGTTTTCCTCTACTTCCCTTACTTGACTTTCAAAATCATTTTTGAGCTGTTCCATACTCTGAGACTACTTCATATTTTTCTTGAAGGATTTGGATTCAGAACATTTGCCTTTGTTATGTTCAGATCATGTATTTTGAGGCTCCATTGAACCAACGTAAGTGTCTAAGGTTGGATTTGTTTTCTTCTGTTGTTTGCTCATTTTCCCTGTCTATAACTTAATTTTAACTCTTTGTTAAGTCTTTGCTTCCAGGGTAGAGGATGCACTGTCACAAGGTTATGAGGGTTTTTGTAGCTGTTTTCAGGGCCAGCCCCCATCCAAGTAACTGCAAGTTCTCAATTCTTTCAAGGTTTTACAAAAGGCTAAACCTCCATTTCTGGCCTGTATTCTGGTCTTTAGAAGATCACAGGCACTCCTTTCTGCCCTGAAACTGCGAGGAGAGTTCCTGATTCACTGCAACCAGTCAGCTCTACTGTACTTTTGCTCCTCTTCCTGAGAATGAGATCTCAGACCAAGACCTGCATATGTGTATGGGTGAAGTCATAGAATCCTGACTCAGGAATAGCAAAGAGACCTCTGCAGTCTCCCACAACCCCCTTCCTGTTCCTGGACTGAGTGCTCTGGAAGCTGCTACTGAGTGTCTCCCTAGGATTGCTCCTGGTACCGGGTCTGCACTGAGGCCTGCACTGATTTTCCTACTCACCTTCCCAATTGTACTTGTCAATCTCTGGAATGAGAGGTCTGGAATCTGTCACCACCTGGACCCAGGTGTCCCATGGTCTGTTACTGCAGGCCTGGAGCCCATTTACTTTGGGGTAAACCAGTCTGCGCTGACTGCCTTGTCTAACCCAGCTGTAACAGACCCTTCGAAATTGTCTTGGGATGGAAAATTATTTCTCTCATTCTTTTAGTGGATTCTGCCACTCCAGAATTTGGTTAGATTCATTAATTTAAAGGTATTTTGAATGGTTTGGAGGAATGCTTGAGGAGTCCCTTCTGCCATCTTGTCTCTGTCCTCCGTGAAGATACTAATTGATACAATTAATATTCAACAATTCTTAGGCTACAGAATAAATTCTCAAACATTAACAATAATTCAATTTTATTATAAGAACAATACAAAAGGAGAAAAGGAAGTCTTTTTAGAAATAACTATAAAATGCATAAACTATCAGGCATTCAACCTCCCAAAACACACACAAAGCAATGAATTCCATAGATTAAATTATAAAATACCAATTAAAAAATGAACAATCTAAATCCCAAACCCAGGTCATACAAATATTGTAAAAATTATAACATTACCAATATTAAATTATACTTTTAATGTTATGACAATCAAATTACCAAGACAATACTTTACAAAACTAGATAAAACAACAAAATTGGGGAAAGTAAGATATCTAGAATAACAAGAGAAATTATGAAAAGAAAACTGAAAAAGTATTTGCAGACTTTACTTTAAAAGAGTTATTCTACTTAAGTTGAATTATGTATTCAGGGTCACACCAGTCATAATACTCAAAAATTATTTTATAGAATTATAAAAAATGGTGGCAAAATTCACCTGGAGGAACAAAAGAACAAGAATATCAAAGGAATTAGTGAAAAAATAAAAGGAAAGTAGCTTAGTCATACAAGATTGAGAATTATGTTCTAAAGCAGCAGTTATTAAACCTGTTTGGAATTGGCTAATAAATAGAATGATGTATCAGTGGAATAGAGTAAGTACAAAAGAAGTAATAAATGAATATCATATTTTATTATTTGATAAACCCAAAGACTCCAGCTTTTGGGATAAAAACTTGCTATTTGATTAAAAAAAACTCCTGGGATTGCTGTAATGTAGCATGACAGAAACTAGGCATAAGTCCACATCTCACACCCTCTACCAAAATGAGGTTGAAATGGGTACAAGATTAAGACATGAAGGTTGTTACAATAAGCCAATTAGGAGAACAAAGAATAGTTTATCTGTCAAATCTATGCAAAACGAAGGATTATATGACCAAACAAGAGACATAAAGCAGTAAGATGCAAAATTGACTGTTTTTAAAAGTTTTGCACATATAAAACCAATTTAAACTAAGAAGCAATGGAGAAAAGTGGAAAACAATTTTTCCAGCTGGTGACATCGATAATAGGTTCATTCTTTAAATATATAAATAATCAAGTAAAATTCATGAAAAGTCAAGATATAAAAAGGTTTAAACAGGTTTAAACTTTCCAGATGGAGAAATAAAAACTGTCCATATACATATGAAGAAATATTTCAAAACACTATTGATTAGAGAAATACTAATTAAAAACAATTCTGAGGTAACTCTGAAGTATCAGATTGGGTAATATGACAAAACTGATCAATTTTGGAAATGATTGATGTGAGAATAGTAGAAACTAATCCACTGTTGGTAGAGTTGTGAACTGATTCAACAATTCTGCAGAGCAATTTGGAACTTTGCCCAAAGAACAACAAAATTGTGCACACCCTTTGATGCAACAATACCACTACCAGGTCTGAATCTCAAAGAGATAAAATAAAAAAAGCGGAAAAGACACATGCTTGAAAATATATTTTATGGGAAAGAATTGAAAATTTAGAGAATATCCCTCAATTTGGGAATGACTAAACAAATTGTGGTATATAAATGTGATGGAACACTATTGATCTGTAAGAAAATATGAACAGGTCAGTTCCTGAAAATCTTGGAAAGACTTACATGAACTGATGCTGAGTGAAATGAGAAGAATCAGGAGAAAATTGTACACATTAACAGCAATATTTTGTGATGCTTAGCTATGATGGACTTAGCTCTATTCAGCAGTGCAAAAAGCATATGCAGTTCTACAAAACTTCTGATGGAACATGCCATCCACTTCCAGGGGAAAAAAAACTATGGAGTCTGCAGATCAAAGCATACTATTTTCATATATTAAAACTTGGTTGAATTTTTTTATTTCTCATGTTAATTTTTCTTTTACTCTCATTCTACTTTTACAACAAGATTGATAGGAAAATATGTTAAACATTTTGCCCATATGGAGAAAAAATATATCAGATTACATGCTATTATCAAGAGGGGGAGAGAGAGAGAGACAGAAAAATGTAAGACTCAAAATCTTACAAAAGTGAAGGTTAACAACTATCTTTACATAAACTTGTTAAAATTGAAATTTAAAAGAATATAAAACAAAAGTATTTGGAGGAGTTTGGGGGGGGGAAGAACTCAGGTAATTTCTTGCCTTTACCGTATTGGTTCCTCTTTTTTTTTCATTTTTAAAATCAGCATAATCGTTGTAATTGAACTTAAACACTCAATGTATTTAATAATACTAAATTTTATTTATCTTCCTAAACTGCTATTTAAATAATGAAAGGGCCACAGAATTTCTGGATCTTTGTTTACTTGATAGGAGAAATTATAATTGGCAGTGGGAAACACTGTGGCAATCACACTTTAATATGGCACAGAGACAAGAAGAAAAAGAGTGCATGAGGCAGATGGTGTCGTGGGGACAGGGAATAGGATGGTGAAGGAAAGCAGTTAGCATGGGAAGAGGACAGGGAGGAAGAGAGACACTGAATATCAGCCATGAAACTGGAGTTGAGACCTTTCAGCATCACAAACCTTGGTTGAGTTGGGTTGGGGATAAGGGGAAAGGAGTTAGAGACTCATCTTTATAAGGCTTTTCAGGGAAATAGACAAACTTCTATCTGTGTCACCTTGGTTTTATTAGATCACAACTAAATGTTATCAGTAAAAAAGCTAAAATCATCGTCTCAAAGTTAATAGCGTCATTTTTTTTAAAGAAAGATTTTATTTATTTTGAATTTTACAATTTTCCCTCATTCTTGCTTCCTTCCCCCCCACCTCCACTTAAGGCATCCTGTTAGTATTTACATTGGTTCCATGGAATAGCATCATTTTGCTGTCCTGTTCTCTGAAACTACTGAGGTTTCTATTTACCCAGGAGTTTGTATATCACAGAAAAAGAAGTCATGACAAGGAACTCCTAGCTTGTTCCCTCTGATGCAAACTGTATTGTCAGTCTTTTAATTTTACTTTATATTTAATACATGCAGGCTTGAATATTATGTTTCTGTGATCTTCTGGATGATTTGTAAGAGATTTCTAGGATCACCTTTCCAATCTTATTTCCTGAAAAGATGTACTTAATATCCCGAGCAGAAGTGGGGTGCTGCTCAGGGGACCAGAAAAAGGCAGAATTTGAACACATGTGTTTTTGTCTCTATCCCTGACAATTTCTTTGTCACTGAGAAAACTTTCAGTTGTTCCTTGATCTCTAGATTCTGCAAGGAAAATTGGCATGAATGGGTTAGCTAAAAATATTTACCTCTTCTATAATCAGTATTTTATCTCACTGTCCAGTGATCCTAACACTTCTTCAGCTCCCATATCCAATCAGGGGCTCAGTGCTATAATTACAGCATGTAAGTCAGTTTGGCTAAGGATCCTCCTATTTAGCTCTTTAGCAATGAATAGTTAACAAGTATTGATAACACAACTGCAATATGTGGACCCTTTGGCTGAGTGTTGGGGATGCAAACACAAAACCCCCAAAGTCCTTGCATTTTAGTTATTTAAATGCTCTTGATGGAAACAGCATGTCCATGTGTGCACATCTACATATTTAAATATATGTGTAGGGAAGCTGGTGGTGCAGTGGATAGAGCACAGGCCCTGGAGTCAGGAAGACCTGAGTTCAAATTGGGCCTCAGACACTTGATAATTTCCTAGCTATGTGGCCTTGGGAAAGCCACTTAACCCCATTGCCTTGAAAAAAATCTAAAATAAATAGCTGAAGAAATAAATATGTCTATATAAGCCACATACACAAAATAAAATAAAAAGTAAGTGTTTTGGATATGGGAGACTCAATCAGGTGCTATTTCAAGTTTGTTATAACTGGTGCCCTTTGGTTGAATTTCATTTTGGAGATTTCTGGAATCTGGAAGTCTGAGGAGAACCATTTCTCCACTATCTTGCCTCATTTTGAAGAAGGTGCCACTGGTAGGATTGAGTCACCTCTGATTTCTATATCCTGTTATTCCTGTCCTCTAGGATTAAAGCACAATGAAATGGGAGAAGGATGGAAGACAGAAAGGATGGGATGTGTATTATTGGTCCTGTTGTACTTCCTGAAATTTGAGAGGAGGAAGAGAAAGAAAGACCAGATTTTGGAAAACCCAGTTATAACAAAGTAATCCTTGTTTATTGGGATAGTTTCCTGATCAATTAAGATCTTGCAGTAAATCATGTGATCTTGATCTGGTTAAAAATATCAGATATCTGTGAGTTAAATAAATCCTCTTAGGGCTATACAATGCAAGTGTCCATCAAGATCTGGAGAACTTCTGTTTCCTTTAGGGACAAACAGAACACACCCCTGTTGGTGCAAGATCTTAAATAAAGAGTGGGGCAGGGAAGAGGGGAAAATAGATGTGGATCTTATTTTCGACAGCCACATGTGAGAGAGATAAATTAATATTAACCCTCTGAGTATATCCAAAGTTTTAAAAACGAAGCACAAATAAGTATGCACAGTAGATAAGGGATGGGACCAAGGGAGAACTGAGTTTTAGTCCTTCATTTAGTCTCCTTATTGATGTGACCCCGGGAATGTCCTCTCCTGTTCTGTGATTCAATGTCTTCATCTGAAAATGAGGACAAAGAAAGCAAATGCATAAGAGGATTGCTTGAGGGATCAAATAAAGTTATAAAATTGGAAAGTGTTTTAGAAATCCTAAAACCATATAAATGAGAATTATTTTTGTCTCAGTGCTGCTCCTATTTACTATTACTACTACTACTGCTTCAGCTGCTGCTACTCCTGCAACTAATTATGTTGCTTCCGCTGCTGTAATTCACCTGCTGGTGTATGTTAATAAAGTAAGCCCTTCTTTTCAATACAAATTTAGCTTAGACAAAATCATCGTCCCTTCTTGTGCCTTGAATTGATCTGCCTCTGAGATCATTTTGGAGGGGACTACAGTCTTTGTTCAACACAAAATTTCTCAGGTGGAAACTAACCCTCAAGTTCCTCGCAAAAGGAAAAGAAGAGACTGAAGAGGGGAGAAACTGAACCCTACTCTTTAAAAGGATGTTTCATATTCAAAATATTTACAATAAAGAGTCACAAGAAAACATCATTCCCCTGAAGTTCTTCTTTCTTCTAACTTGCCCATCACTGCCTGGCACTGCACTACTCATTCAGTTACTCTGAACTACAACTTTGAAGACCTCATCTAATAAGGAAGTTGACAACTCATCTTGCCTAGAATCAAGTCTTCTCATCATTTGCTTGTCTCCTGATCTAAAGGATTCTCTCTTCTCCTCTTTTCAAGGTCCCCCAAGCTGGGTTTTCTTCTCTCACTTAAATGGAAGATTTCACTGGACAGGACTGCTTTTCCTTGCTCCTGTTTTTAATCTCTACCTTTAAAACAGTATCTGACACATAGTAAGCAATCAATAAATTAAATTAAATGACTCTATCTATCTAATTACCTCGCTTGCTAGCTAGCTATTTATTCAGGGTGGACATTTACAAACCAGCTCTCTGAAAAGAGGATGCACAATTTACTTTTAAGTTTCATTTATATCATTATATATAATTAATATCTTCTTCACTTTTAGAAATCTAATCCATAAAATAAATCAGGCCTAGATTTGAAATATTTGGAGAATTCTAAGCTATAAATGCTCCGACTAAAAATTTAACAACTGTCTCTTCTGTACATGTGTATCTATCCAAGTCTCACTTATTTGTCATTGCATATGTCATTACCATTGAGTAAATAGTACAGAATTTCTTTGACATCTAGTGTCTAAAAGGGATACTGCAACAACCCAAAAAGTTTATACCAGAAAATATATTTCTTTCCCTATTTTCTATACAGCACTTATTTCTCTCATGTTCATCATACTCTGTCAGCTTCCCTATCTAATCAGCTGTCAAATTTTGTGATCACCTGAACAGCATCTCAGACTTACATTCTCATCTCTCCACTCACAGAACCTCATGATTTCTCTTCTTATCTATTACAATAATCTCCTCAGTGGTCACCTGGCTCAAGTCATTCCCTTCTCTGTTCCATCCTCCACTCAGCTGCTGAAGGAACATTCCTGATCTGTGGTTCTGATTATATCAGTCCCACACTCATAAAATTAGATCGGTTAATTAATACGTGTAGCATCACATCCAAATAGAGTTTTTATTAATTGTCATTCATTATCATAAAACCTAGCTATCTAATGTATTCCTATACTATTCTTTGTTGTGTCCATTAAGCTCCAGAGATATCTTTTTGCTGTAATTCGTACAAGGCCTGACATACCATTTCTATTCTCTAACCTTTTACAAAGGCTTTTACTCCAGTTTGGAATTCATTAAATCCTCACCTTTGTCTATTTGAATCCAATAGTTTCCCTGTAAGTGCAGCGAACATGTCACCTTGTCCTGCTTACACACATTCCTAAATGCTGCCCCCACCACACCCAAAGGTAGAGAGCTTCCCTTTTACCCCCTAAAACCAGCAATTCCCTAATATTTCATACTTAATTTTCTATTTACATGCTCTCTCCAGTAAATCCAATAGTCTTGAACCTCCTGGAAGGCAGAGGCCATTTGAATATTGCCTTTAAACTCTCAGAACTAATCTTTAGTTTTAGAAAAAGTAGGTGACCAACAAATGCTTAACCTGATCCCTTCAGGGCCATTTCGGAAAAATAGAGCAGGCTTTTCCTGTCATCTGCTGGCCGCAATAAATATCGCAGCAGACAGAAAATAGTTAATGCAGAGAAGTCTTCAGTCCATCTCATAAACAAATCCTGATATTATATTCAGACCCATTCAAATCATATTTTTATTCTGTTTTAGGATGTCACAACTCAGTCACTGTGAAAGGAGGCAGAAAAGGAGTCAAATGACAATTTTCAGTGAAAATAGGAATTCAGCGTTGTTCTTCTATCAAATGATCTTTTTCTTCTTAATCCTGTCTCAGGAGTAGAGATATAGATTAAGACTAAATAGAGGTAGAGAGAGAGAGAGCATTGTATACATTACAGCCTACAGTGCACTTCATCGCAGGGTGAAATAGTAATGTTCCCCAAGACAATACTTTTGAGAGAGTGATACAAGAAAATGACTGTTCTTTACTTTGGAAGAACTTTTTGAAAAAAAATATCTTTTGATAGATATGCTACCAGGGTTAAATCAAACAATAGGTGAATGCTTCCATCTTTTTTATTTTTTGGGAGGGAGTTGCAAGGCAATGAGGTTAAATGGCAACGTCTCACACCTAGGAAATGATTCAGTGTCTGAGGGTAGATTTGAACACAGGTCCTCCTGACTCCACGGGTGGTGCTCTAGCCACTATGCAACCTAGCTACCCCTAGAATGTTTTCATCTTTGTGCTAAGAGAAATGCCAAACCTCCTTAACCTTGTAAGATGCAGAATCAGCCAATGAAAGAAATCTGATTCCTCTGTCACCAATTCTTATCTTTGAAGCAGGTTTTCCATTTGTCTCTCACTATGGCACTCTGTTCTGAACAGAACTGTCCCTCTCTCCTTTGAGTCATTGAAAGTCTTCTCAAATGTGTGGTCTCCACTTGCTGTCTTGATTCCCTCCCTATTCAGTCATTGATTAAAGCCCCTAAATAGTCACAGAATCAAATTCCTAAATGTAGGAATCAAGGGGATCTCACAAATCATGAATCCCATCCCTACCTTTTTCTAGAAGAGGAAACTGAGACTCAAGAATGTATAATGGTTTTTCCTAAATAATTGTAAAGATCATTGATCTAAGTCTGGTAGGGGTCTAAGAGTAATTTTTTCTAAGGTCTTAATTTAGGTGTTTTTTTTTTTTTTGCAAGGCAATGGCATTTAGTAGCTTGCCCAAGGCCACATGGCTAGGTAATTATTAAGTGTCTGAGGCTGGACTTAAACTCAGGTACTCCTGACTCCAGGACCAGTGCTCTATCCATTGCACTGCCTAGCTACCCCCAAGGCCTTAATTTAAAGAGGAAGAAACTGAGACGCATGTCATGGAAGTAACTTGACCATTCCAAGCTAAAGATCCCAGCTGGAAGGGAAGTCCCAGGTAATCTGGTCTAACCCACTCAGTTCATTGAGTACAAGACTGATGCCAAGGCAGATGAAGAGTCTTGCCTGAGATTACCCAGGTAGCTGGGGATTTAAGTTGGATTACAGCTCAGTTACTGGGTCTACAATGGAGCCATTGCTGCTTCCTATGCTCCCATTTCTCTATATGTTCTAAAAGTGAAATGAAAGGCATGAGTGGTGTCTTAAGAGAAAAACTGATTTTTCCCCAAATGTCAAGTTTCTTTTAATAAATATTTGATACATTCAATTGATACTCATTGGCCTGAATATAATTCTTTGACTTCTCATCTACATAAACATGTATGTAAGTAAATTATATAATAAGTAAATCCCTGGAAACCAGTTTTGCATTTTGATGAAATGTGAAGTTTGCAAGAATTTTCAAAAATGTTTGTTATAAAATCCAAAGCTTCTCAAAATCACCCGGTCAGACACAAAGACTATGGAAAAATATCTGTAGTAATTCTATCATGGAAGCAACTCACATGCTGTGATACTCATACATGCATCAGAGCTGGCCTAGTGTATCATGGTTTTGCCACTTTCCTATTATACTCTGAAGAATTTTTATTAGCTGGTGTATGTCAAATACTTAGTATCTACTCCTGAGTTAGCTTAACATAACTGACCACAGCCATAGATAGCAATGTTCCAAGTAACATGATTAAAGAGTAAAAGTAAATATTGTCTTTAAAGCATGGATTCGAGGTATATGTACTTCCTGATAAAAATCATTCATAGGGGCAGATAAGGTGGTGCAGTCTATAGAGCATAAGAGGACAAGGGCAGTACTCTCTGGCGTGGATAAGGAATAGGAGGGCAAGGTAGAGGGCAGAAGTAAATTAAAAGTTTATCTTTCATTTTTGAAGAAGACCACGACATCAGGGAGATGACGCCATGACAACAACAAGAATTGAATTTGAGAGACTAAATTTGTGTTTAGTCAGTGGTTTAATTTTCACCTCCAGAGCTGTCAGGGTCCACTGACCAGATATGAATCAGAATGCTCAGGATTCAGTGACTTGCCAAGGTCATACAATGAGTAACAGTCAAGTGTCTGAGGTAAGATGCAAATGCCAGGCCTCTTGAATTCAAGCCTAGTGCTCTACCCATTGTGTCACCTTATCTGCCCTTAGAGTTAAATTAGAATGGCTATGGATAGAGTAATTAGGGTTAGAAGGGTAATGGGGAAAAATGCAAAGGAAAGAAATATACATTGGACAAGTTACTTCCATGTACTGGGCCTCAGTTTCTTCCTCTTTAAATTAAGGCCTTAGGGGCAGCTAGGTGTCACAGTGGATAGAGCACAAGCACTGGACTCATGAGTACCTGAGTTCAAATCCGGCTTCAGTCACTTAATAATTACTCAGCCATGTGGCCTTGGGCAAGTCACTTAACTCCATTGCCATGCAAAAAAACAAAACAAAAAAACATCCTATATTAAGGCCTAAGACAAAATCACTCTTAGACCCCGACCAAATTTAGATCGATGATCTTTAGAATAATTTGTGACAAAGTATTTTACGTCCTTGAGTTTCAGTTTCCTTTTCTAGAAAATGATAGGTATGAGATTCATGATTTCTGAGACCTGCTTGTTCCCTACATTTAGCACTTTGAATCTGTGACTATTTAGGGGCTTTCATCAATGGCTGAATAAGGAGGGAATCAAGACAGCAGGTTGAGACCACACATTTGAGAAGACTGTCAATGACTCAAAGGAGAGATGGACAGTTCTGTTCAGAAGGGAGTGCCACAGGGAGAGACAAATGCAAAACCTGCTTCAAAGATAGGAATTGGTGAAAGAGGAACCAGCTTGCAACCCCAGGTCTAGCACTTTATACAGTGCCTAGAGCTGACATTTCTTTCATTGGCTGATGCTGCTTCTTACAAAGTTAAGGAGGTTTGGCATTTCTCTCAGCACAAAGACGAAAACACTCTGGGGATAGCTAGGAAGAGCACCAACCCCGGGAGTCAGGAGGCCTCTTAATCATTTCCTAGCTGTGTGACCTTGTCACTCAACCCCATTGCCTTGCAATCCCCTCCCTAAAAATAAAAAAGACAGAAGTGTTCACCTAGTGTTTGATTTAACCCTGGTAACATCTCTATGAAAAGATAATTTTTCTAAAATTTCCTAAAAACTAAAGTCCACTTATTTCCTTGTATCACTCTCTCAACAGTATTGTCTTGGGGAGCATTACTACTTCACCCTGCGATGAAGTGCCCTGGAGGCCAAATGTATACAATGTTGTCTCTCCTTCCATTTAGTCTTAGTCTATAGCTCTACTCCTGAGACAGGATGAAGAATGAAAAAGATCATTTGATAGACGAACAAGTCTGAGTTTCTATTTTCATTGAAAGTTTTCATTTGACTCCTTTTCTCCCTCCTTAAACAGTGACTGAGTTGTGACATCCTAAAATTGAATAAAAATTTAGTTTGAATGGGTCAGAAAATAATATCAGGATTTGTTTATGAGATGGATTGAAGACTTCTCTGCATTAACTATTTTTGGTCCTACCGTTGTTCATCTGCTGCAATATTTCTTTTGACCAGCAGATGGCAGGAAAAGCCTGCTCTATTTACCTAAATGGACCTGAAGTGATCAGGTTAAGCATTTGTTGGTCACTTAGTTTTTTCTAAAACCCAACACTAGTTCTGAGAGTTTAAAGCCAATATTTAAATGGCCTCTGCCTTCCAGGAGCTTCAGGCCTATTGGATTTCCTGAAGACAACATGTAAATGGAAAACTCTATAGGAAATATTTAAAAATTGGTAGTTTGGGAGGGTAAAAAGGGAAGCTCTCTACCTTTGGGTGTGGTGGGGCAGCACATAGGAAAGTGTGTAAGCAGGACAAGGTGACATGTTCACTGCACTTACAGGGAAACTACTGGATTCAAACAGACAAAGGTGAGGATTTAATGAATTCCAAACTGGACTAACAGTCTTTGTGAAAGCTTAGAGAAGAGAAATGATATGTCAGGCGTTGTATGAATTACAGAAAAAAGATATGTCTGGATCTTAATGGACACAACAAAGAATACTCTAGGAATACATCAGATAGCTAGGTTTCATGATAATGAATGACAATAAAAACTCTGTTTGGATTTGATGCTAGACGTATTAATTAACCAGTATAATTGTATGAGTGTGGGATTGATATAATCAGAACCACAGAAAAGGCATGTTCCTTCAGCAGCTGAGTGGAGGACAGAACAGAGAAGGGAATGACTTGAGCCAGTTGCCCATTGAGGAGATTATTGTAATAGATAAGAAGAGAAATGATGAGATTCTGTGAGTGGAGTGATAAGAATGTAAATCTGAGATATTATTCAGGTGATCACAATATGTTACAGCTGATTAGATAGGGGAGCTGACAGATTATGAAGACCATGAGGGAAATAAGCGATGTACAGAACATAGGGAAAGAGAAATATTTTCTGGTATAAACTTTTTGGCTAGTTGCAGTAACACTTTTAGACATTAGATGTCAAAGAAATTCTGTACTATTTACCTCAATGGTAATGACATATCCAATAATAGATTACTGACACTTGGATAGATACACACATGCAGAAGAGACAGTTTTTAAATTTGTAGTCTGAGCATTTATAGCTTGGAATTCAGCAAATGTTGCAAATCTAGGCTTGATTTATTTTATGGATTAGATTTCTGAACGTGGTGAAGAAGATATTAATGATATAAATAAAACTTAAAAGTAAATTGTGAATCCTTTTTTCAGAGATGTAAATGTTCACCCTGCATAAATAGCTAACTAGCAAGTGAGGTATGTAGATAGACAGAGTCACTGAATTTATTGATTGCTTACTAAGTGTCAGATACCGTTTAAAATGCTGAGGTTAAAAAGAGGAGCATGGAAAAGCAGTCCTGTGCTATGTGAGCTTCCATTCTAGAGAGAGAAGAGAACCCAGCTTGGGGGACCTTGAAAAGAGAAGAAGAGAGAATCCTTTAGATCAGGAGACAAGCAAATGATGAGAAGACTTGATTCTGGGCAAGATGAGTTGCAAACTTCCTTATTAGATGAGGTCTTCAAAGTTGTAGCTCAGAGTAGCTGAATGAGTGGTGCAATGCCAGGCAGTGATGGGGAAGTAAGAAGAATTTTAGAGGAGTGATGTTTCCTTGTGACTGTTTACTGTAAACATTTGGAATCTGAAGCATCCATTTAAAGAGTAGGGTATAGTTTCTCCCCTCTTCAGCATCTTCCATTCCTTTTGCGAGGAAGTTGAGAGGTAGTTTCCATCTGAGAAATTCTGTTGCATAAAGACTGAAGTACCCTCCAAAATGATCTCAGAGGCAGATCATTTCAAGGCAGAACAAGGGATGATGATTTTGTCTAAGCTAAATTTGTATTGGAAAGAAAAGCTTATGTTATTAACACATATCAGCAGGTAAACTGCAGCTGCAGAAGCAACAGAAATAGTTGCAGGAATAGCAGTAGCAGAAGCAGTAGTAGTAGTAATAGTAATATTAAATAGGAGCAGCACTGATGACAAAAATCATAGTTCTCATTTATATGGTTTTAGGATTTCTAAAACATTCTCCAATTTTATAACTTTACTTGATCCCTCAAACAATCCTCTAAAGGAAGTGCTTTCTTTGTCCTCATTTTCAGATGGAGACACTGAGTCACAGAATAGGAGAGGATATACCCAGGGTTACATCAATAAGGAGACTAAATGACTAAAAATCAGTTCTCCCTTAGTCCTGTCCCTTATCCACTATACAGATTAGTTTCTGCATCGTTTTTAAAACTTTGGATATACTCAAAGGCTTATTAATTTATCTCTCTCACATGCGGTTGTTCAAAATACTGTCCACGTTTATTTTCCCTGTTCCCTCTCCCAATGTTTACTTCAAATCTTGCACCAACAGGGCTGTGTTCTGTTTGACCCTAAAGGGATCAGAAGTTCTCCAGATCTTGATGGACACTTGTATTACATAGCCATAAGAGAATTTATTTAACTCACAGACATCTGATATTTTAACCAGATGAAGAACATATACTGCAAGATCTTAATTGATAAGAAAATGATCCCAATAAACAAGCATTACTTTGTTTTAAATGGGTTTTCCAAGATCTGTTCTTTCTTTCTCTTCCTCCTGTCACATTTCAGGAAGCACAACAGGACCAATATCACACATCTCATCCTTTCTGACTTCCACCCTTCTCCCACATCATTGTACTTTATTCCTAGAGGTCAGGAATCAAAGCATATAGTAATCGGAGGTGACTCAATCCTACCACTGGCACCTCCTTCAGCATGAGGCAAGACTGGACAAATGGTTCTCTTCAGACTTCCAAATTCCAGATATCTCGAAAATCAAATTCTAATAAAAGGTACCAATTATATCAAAACTGAATTAGCATCTGACTGAGTCTCCCATTTCCAAAACACTTAACTTACATTCTATTATATTTTGTGCATGTGTGCATATATAGACATATATTTATTTATTTACCTATTTATTTTAGATTTTTGCAAAGCTATAGGGTTAAGTGGCTTGTGCAACTCCATGCAGCTAGGCAATTATTAAGTGTCTGAGGCCGGATTTGAACTCAGGTCCTCTTGATTCCAAGGCCGGTGCTCTATCCACTGTGCAACCTAGCCGCCCTACACATATATTTATATATGTAGATATGCACATATGGACATGCTGTTTCCAGCAAGAGCATTTAAATAACTGAAATGCCAGGACTTTTGGGGTTTTGTGATTGCATCCCCAACACTCAGCTCAAGGGTCCACATATTGCAGTTGCATAATCAATACTTGTTGACTACTTCACTGCTATAAAGATCAATAGGAGGATCCTTAGCCAAACTGACTTACATGCTGTAATTATAGCACTGAGCCCCTGATTGGATATGGGAGCTGAAGAAGTGTTAGGATCACTGGACAGTGAGATAAAATACTGATTAGAGAAGAGGTAAATATTTTTAGCTAACCCATTCATGCCAATTTTCCTTTCAGAATCTAGAGGCCAATGAACAACAGAAAGTTTTCTCAGTGACAAAGAAATTGTCAGGGATAGAGACAAAAATACATGTGTTAAAATTCTGCCTTTTTCTGGTCCCCTGAGCAGCACCCCACTTCTACTCGGTATATTAAGTAGATCTTTTCAGGAAATAAGATTGAAAAGCTGGTCCTAGAAGTCTCTTACAAATCATCCAGAAGATCACAGAAACATAATATACAAGTTTGCGTATATTAAATATAAAGTAAAATTAAAAGACTGACAATACAGTTTGTATCAGAGGAAACAAGCTAGAAGTTCATTGTCATGACTTCTGGTTCTATGATATACAAACTCCTGGGAAAAGAGGGAGTTCGGTAGTTTCAGAGAACAGGACAGCAAAATGATGCTATTCCATGGAACCATGGTAAACACTAACAGAATGCCTTCAGTGGAGGTGGGAAGAAGGAAGCAAGAATGGGGGAAAATTGTAAAATTCAAAACAAATAAAATGTTTCTTTAAAAAATGATGCTATTACCTTTGAGGTGATGATTTTTAGCTTTTTTACGGATAGCATATAGTTGATAAGGGTGATCTAATAACACCAAGGTGACACAGAGAGTAGTTTGTCTATTTCTCTGAAAAGCCTTATAAAGATGAATCTTAAACTCCTTTCCCCTCACGCCCAACCCAACTCAACCGAGGTTTATGGTGCTGAAAGGTCTCAAGTCCCAATTCATGGCTGATATTCGATGTCTCTCTTCCTCCCTTTCCTCTTCCCTTGCTAACTTCTTTTCTTCACCATCCTATTCCCTGTCCACACGACACCATCTGCCTCTTGCACACCTTTTCTTCTTGTCTCTGTACCACATTACAGTGTGATTGCCTCACTGTTTCTCACTGCCTTTCATAACTTCTCCCATCAAGTAATCAAAGATCCAGAAATTCTGTACCCATTTCATTATATAAATAACAGTTCAGGAAAATAAATAAAAATGTAGTTTTATGAAATACATTGAATACTTAGGTTCAATTACAAACATAGAGTTAATTTTAAAAATACAAAAAAGGAACCAATATGGTAGAATATAATAAAGAAATGACCTGAGTTCTCCCCCCAAACTCCTCCAAATACTTTTGTTTTATATTTTTAACAATTATATGTAAAGGTATTTGGCAACATTCACTTTTGTAAAATTTTGAGTTTCACATTTTTCTGTCTGTCTGTCTGTCTGTCTGTCTGTCTCTCTCTCTCTCTCTCTCTCTCTCTCTCTCTCTCTCTCTCTCCCTCCTGATAATTAATAGCAAGTAATCTGTTATAGCTTTTATCTATATGGACAAAAATGTTTAACTTAATTCCCTATCCATCTTGTAAAAGTAGAATGAGAGTGAAAGATAAAAATAAACATGAGAAATAAAGAAAAATCAACAATGTTTTAAAATATGAAAATAGTATGCTTTGATCTGCAGACTCCTTAGTTTTTTCCCCCTGGAAGAGGATGGCATGTTCTATCAGAAGTCTTGTAGAACTGTATTTGCTTATTGCCCTGCTTAATGGAACTAAGTCCATCATAGTTTACCATCACAAAATATTGCTGTTGCAGTGTACTGTTTTCTCCTGATTCTTCTCACTGATCATTGATCTGTTACAGAGTTCAGGTAAGTCTTTCCAGGATTTTCAGAAATTGACCTACTCATATTTTCTTACAGATCAATACTATTCCATTACTTTTATAAACCACAATTTGTTCAGTCATTCCCAAATTGAGTGATATTCTCTCAATTTCCAATCCTTTCCCCTTCGAAAAGAGCTGCTATAAACATTTTCATGCACATGTCTTTCCCCCTTTTTATTATCTCTTTGAGATAAAGACCTGGCAGTTGTATTGTTGGATCAAAGTGTGTGAACAATTTTGTTATTATTTGGTCATAGTTCCACATTGGTCTGCATAATGGTTGAATCATTTCTCAGTTCTACCAACAGTGGATTAGTCTCCCACTTTTCCCACTTCAGTCATTTCCCACATTGATCAGTTTTGTAATGTTCCTCAATCTGATACCTCTGAGTTACCTCAGAGTTGTTTTAATTTGTATTTCTCTAATCAATAGTGTTTTGAAGCATTTCTTCATATGAATATAGACAGTTTTAATTTCTCCATCTGGAAAGTGCCTGTTTATTTCTTTTTATATCTTGACTACTCATAAATTTTACTCAATTATTTATATATTTAAGGAATGAATCTATTATCAGTATCAGTTTTCTGCATTGCTTCTAAATTAGTTTGCATTGGTTTCATATATGCAAAATTTTTTTCTTACTTTAATGTAATAAAAGCAATCAGTTTTTCATTTTACACTGTTTTCTGTCTCTTGTTTGGTCATGTAATCCTCCTTTTTGCATAGATCTGACAGATAAACTATTCTTTGTTCTCCTAATTGGCTTGTTGTAACACCCTTTATGTCTTAATGTTGTGTCCATTTCAACTTCATTTTGGAAGAGGGTGTGAGATGTGGACTTACGCCTAGTTTCTGTCATGCTACTTTACAACATTCCCAGTAGTTTGTTTTACCAAATAGGAAGTTTTTATCCCAAAAGCTGGAGGCTTCGGGTTTATCAAACAATAAAATACGATATTCATTTATTACTTCTTTTGTACTTATTCTATTCCACTGATCCAACAATCTATTTATTAGCCAGTTCCAAATAATCTTAATAACTGCTGCCTTAGAATCTAATTCTAAATCGTGTACAGCTAGGCTACCTTCCTTTTATTTTTTCATTAATTCCTTTGATATTCTTGTTCTTTTGTTCCTCCAGATGAATTTTGCCACATTTGGTTTCTGATTTTAAAAAGTAATTTTTGAGAAATCTGATTAGTGTGACCACGAATACATAATTCGAGTTAACTAGAATGATAAGTCTTTTAAAGTAAGGTGTGAAAATACTTTTTTCACTACTTTTATTTTTCATGATTTCACTTGATAGTCTAGATGTCTTACTTTCCCCAATTTTGTTTCTTTATCAAGTTTTGCAAAGTATTGTCTTGGTAATTTGATTGTCATAGAAGTAAAAGTACAATTTAATTTTAGCAATGTTGTTATTTTTGCAACAGTAGTATGGCCTGGATTTGGGATTTAGACTGTTCATTTTTTTTAAATTGGTATTTTATAATTGAATCTATGGAATTTATTTCTTTGTGTGTGTTTTGAGAGGTTTAATGTCTAATAGTTATTGCATTTTGTAGTTATTTCTGACAAGACTTCCCTTTCTCCTTTCTTTTGTATTGTTCTTATAATAAAATTGAATTACTGTTGATTTTGGGGAATTTATTGTGGAGCCTAGACATTTCTTGACTATTAATTGCTTCAATTAGTATCTTTACAGAGGACAGAGACAAGGTGGCAGAGTAAAGGAAGGGACTTCTCGGGCTTTCCTCCAAACCATTCCAAATACCTTTCAATAATGACTCTAACCAAATTCTAGAGTGGCAGAATCCACAAAAAGACTTAGTGAAATAATTTTTCAGCCCAAGACAATTTGGAAGGGTCTGTTACATCTGGGTTAGACAAGGCATTCAGTACAGCCTGGTTTTACCCAGAGTAAATGGGCTCCAGCCCTCCAGTAACAGACCGTGGAGCACTTGGGTCCAGGTGGTGAAAGTTTCCAGATCTCTCAGTCCAGAGATTGCCAAGTACAATTGGGAAGGTCTGTAGGAAGGTCAGTGCAGGCCTCACTGTAGACATGGTCCCAGGAGCAATCCTAGGGAGACACTCAGTAGTTGCTTCCAGAGCACTCAATCCAGGAACAGGAAGGGGGTTGTGGGAGACTGCAGAGGTCTCTTTGCTATTCCTGAGTCAGGACTCTATTGCCTTCACCCATACACATATGCAGGTCTTGGTCTGAGATCTCATTCTCAGGAAGAGGAGCAAAAGTACAGTAGAGCTGACTGGTTGCAGTGAAGCAGGAACTCTCCTCACAGTTCCAGGGCAGAAAGCAGTGCTTGTGGTCATCCAAAGACCAGAGCACAGGCCAGAGGAGGAGACATAGGCTCTCATGAAACCTTCAAAGAATTGAGAACTTGCAGTTACCTGGATGGGGGCTGTCCCTGAAAACAGCTACAAAAACCCTCAAAAGCTTGGGACAGTGCATCCTCCACCCTGGAAGCAGAGCCTCACCTTAAAAAAGAGTTAAAATCAAGTCATATTATTCAATTACGAAATACGAATTTAAATATATGAACAATCTAAATCCCAAACCCAGGTCATACAAATGTTGTAAAAATGACAATGTTACCAAAATTAAATACTTTCAATGTCGTGACAACCAAATTATGAAGATAATACTTCCCAAAACTTGATAAAACAAGAAAATTGGGAAAAGTAATATATTGAGGATATCAAGGGAAATCATGAAAAGAAAAGAAGTGCAAAAGTATTTGCAGACCTTCCTTTAAAAGAGTTATTATTCTACTTAAGTAGAATTATGTATTAGGGGTCACACTAGTGAGATTACTCAAAAATTATTTTATAGAATTAGAAAAAGTGGTGGGAAAATTCATCTGGAGAAACAAAAGAACAAGAATATCAAAGGAATTAAAGAAAAATATAAAAGGAAGCCATACAAGATTTAGAATTATATTCTAAGGCAGCATTTACTAAAATTGTATGGAACTGGCTAATAAATACAATGTTGGGTCAGTGGAATAGAATAAGTACAAAAGAAGTAATAAATGAATACTGTACTTTATTGTTTGGTAAACCAAAGACTCCAACTTTTGGGATTAACATCAAGTTATTTGATAAAATAAAAACTCCTGGGAATGCTGTACCATAGCATGACAGAAACTAGGTATAAGTCCACATCTCACACCCTCTGCCAAAATGAGGTTGAAATGGGTACAAGATCAAGACATAAAGGGTGTTATAGCCAGTCAGTTAGGAGAACAAAGACTAGTTTATGTGTCATATCTATGCAAAAGGAAGGATTATATGACCAAACAAGAGACAGAAAGCAGTGTAAAATGCAAAACTGATTGTTTTTATTACATTAAAGTAAAAATAGTTTTGCTCATATGTGGGAAATGATTGATTTGGGAAAAGTGAGAGACTAATCCACTGTTGGTAGAGTTGTGAACTGATTCAACCATTCTGCAGAGCAATTTCAAACTATGCCCCAAAAAGAATAAAACTGTGCACACCCTTTGATCCAACAATAACACTACCAGAAATTGACCTACTCATATTTCCTTACAGATCCATAGTATTACATCAATTTTATATATCACAATTTGTTAAGTCATTCCCAAAATGAGGGATATTCTCTCAATTTCCAGTTCTTTCCCATACAAAAAAAAATATTTTCCAGCATGTCTCTTTTCCTCTTTTTATGATCTCTTTGAGATACAGACCTGGTAGTGGTATTGTTGGATCAAAGGGTGTGCACAATCATTTCCCAGATTGATCAGTTTTGTCAGATTACTCAATCTGATACCTCAGAGGTACATCAGAATTATTTTTAATTTGTATTTCTTGAATCAATAGGGTTTTGAAGCATTTCTTCATATGTATATAGACAGTTTTAATCTGTCCATCTGGAAAGTGCATGTTTATAACTTTTTATATCTTGACTTCTCATAAATTTTACTTGATTATTTATGTATTTAAGGAATGAATGTATCATCAGTACCACTAGATGGAAAAATTGTTTCCCAGTTTTCTACATTGCTTCTAACTTAGTTTGCATCGGTTTTACATGCAAGGCAATGGGGTTAAGTGGCTTGCCCAAGGCCATACAGCTAGGTAATTATTAAGTGTCTGAGTCAGGATTTAAACTTGGGTACTCCTGACTCCAGGACCAGTGCTCTATCCACTGCACTGCCTAGCTACCCCTAAGGCCTTAATGTAAAGAGGAAGAAACCGAGCACCAGGCCATGGAAGTAACTTGTCCATTCCAAACTAAAGATCCCAGCTGGAAGGGAAGTCCCAGGTAATCTGGTCAACCCCACTCAGTGCATCGAGTATAAGAATGATGCCAAGACAGATGATGAGTCTTGCCTGAGATTACCCATTTATCTGGGGTCTTAGGCTGTATTACAGCTCAGTTATTGGGTCTCTGCAGTTCTACAATGGAGCCATTGCTGCTTCCTATACCCTGATTTCTCTACATGTTTTAAAAGTGAAATGAAAGTCATGAGTGGTGTCTTAAGCGAAAAATTGAGTTTTCTCCAAATATCAAGTTTAAGAAAAATTTAATACATTCAATTGATAGTCATTGGCCTGAATATAATTCATTGACTTCTTATCTAAATGAACTCTGTATGTAAGTAAATATATATGTAAGTAATTTATATAATAAATAAGTAAATGTCTGGAAACCAGTTTTGCATTTTGATGAAATGTGAAGTTTGCAAGACTTTTCATAAAAGTTTAAGTTATAAAATCCAGGGCTTCTAAAAATCACCAGGTCAGACACAGAGATTATGGAAAATATCTATAGTAATTCTATCATGGAAACAACTCATATGCTGTGATACTCATACATGCATCAGAGCTGGCCTCGGGTATCATGGTTATGCCACTGTCCTACTATAAACTCTGAAGAAATTTTATTAGCTGGTGTATGTCAAATACTTAGTATCTACTCCTGAGTTAGCTTAACATAACTGAACACAGGCATAGATAGCAATGTTCCAAGTAACATGATTAAAGAGTAAAAGTACATATTGTCTTTAAAACATGGACTCAAGGTATATGTACTTCCTGATAAAACTCATTCATAGGGGCAGCTAAGGTGGTACAGTGGATAGAGCATAAGAGGATAAGGGAGGTACTCTCTGGGGTGGATAAGGAATAGGAGGCAAGATAGAGGGCAGAAGTAAATTACATGTTTATCCATCATTTTTGAAGAAGACAACAACATCAGGGAGATGATGCCATGACACGCACATGAATTGAATTTGAGAGACTAAATTTGTGTTTAGTCATTGGTTTAATTTTCTCCTTCAGAGCCATCTGGGTCCAGTGACCAGATATGAATCAGAATGCTCAGGATTAAGTGACTTGCCCAAGGTCACATAACTAGTAACAGTCAAGTGTCTGAGGAAAGTCTCAAACTCCAGTCCTCTTGACTCCAAGCCTAGTACTCTAGTGCCACCTATCTGCCCTTAGAATTAAATTAGAGTGAGGATGGTTAGAGTAAATAGGGCTAGAAGAGTAATGGCAAAAAAATAAAAAGGAAAGAAATATACAAGAAGAAATTATGATATACAATGAGAATGATATGTAACATCCAAAATTTAGAAACAGATAACAGAACTATCTGGCACTAACTAAAAAATGGAGAGGTGTATTAGTGCAACAGCCTAGACATACACTACCCAGGAGCAAAAAACATTAATACATTTGTGTTTGATAAATGTAAAGATTTAAGTTTGGGGAATAAGAATTCATTATTTGAAAGAAAACATTGAGAAAACTGGAAAACAGTCTGGTAGGTATTGGGCATAGATCAATATATTAAACTATGATAAGGTCAAAATGGTTATGTAAAGGGAGATATCACAAGAAAAGAACAAGGCACATATCTCTCAGAATCGTAGATAGGAAAATAATGTGAAGATGAAATAGATAGCACTGTTGAGGCCTTACTTTCTCCTCCAGAGACATCTAGTCCAGTGGCCAGATACGGATTTGACTGGAGATAGCCCTGGATGCAGTGGGAGACCCTGGTCTTTTTAAGATAAGATCTTTAGGGTGGTTAGGTTGCACAGTGGATAGAGCACAAATCAGTAGTATCTTACTTCAAATGTGAGTCCAGACACTTAATAATTACCTAGCTGTGTGGCCTTGGGCAAGACCTAAAAAGAGAAAAAAAAGATCTTTAGGGATTCTCAGCTCTGAGTGAGGCAAAGTCTATTCTGTGATCAAAGTAGATAAAGGAGAAAGAAATGCTTCTCATAATAGGCTCTTTTATGTCGTCAAAATAAATCAATCTGGAAGGAGTAGATCCTTAATGTCTTTGGACAAAACAGGAACAATTACTACTTACATTCATTCTGAGTCAGTGAGAGAGACACCAATGACCAAATAAGGTTGGCCTTGGATCTCTTGTTTAAAATTATACAGTTTATAGGTGTGCTAGCATGTATGTTTTTGTATAGCTACAAGCATTTTGTTATAGACTTCTCTAGGATGGGGAAAAGAAAGGAAAATACACACAGAAAAATCTGGATTGCATTGAAAACACATGGAGAAAGTCTTATTTCAAAGGATTTTTTATTGAAATCAAAAACTTCCAAATTTATGGTTTTATATTGAATCATTTATATTGAATCATTTCTTATACTAATAAGATTGAAATTTTCTTTTACTCTTCATTTTTTATTTAAAAATGAATAAAAATAAAAATATTAATGTTAAAGACAT